>NC_084892.1:810000-1410000 GCF_958979055.1 Alnus glutinosa
GAGGGCATTGGTTCTCGAAGATCATCGAATAGTTTGTGGGTGGACATGTTTCTGGGGTACTATGATCGCCAGTGCAACAGTATTGTGGCTCATTGAAAGCTAAGCATGCGCTCTTGCAAGCGATCACGCTCCCATCAGACCCTTTCAGTTGCAACTCAGCAGGGCAAGCGGCGTTCACGTCTGCCGAGCAACTCGAGGACTTGCATTCTCCGGTACCGCCTTGTGTGGCAACTGAAATAGGGAGGTTGAAACCGTCTACAAGGCTGACATCGTAGAAATCTTGTCCACCATTCGCTGCTATGTTGATTTCTACCAAAGATGCCGGCGGGATCGCACCGGCGCCGTTGCATGCAACCTGGCCGGAGGCACAGTCAGCAGTTTCGCAGGTGAACTTTCCTGAAGCATCGGTGGTACATCGTGTTCGTGCCCAGAACCGGCCTATCCATGGAGCTTGGACATCAACTGATGAGGATGCTTTGGATGCCAGCTCAAATCCAGTAGTTGATAGCTGAGGTTTCTGGTCTGCCGTTAGAGTTCCTGGCCAGACAGTTGTCTGACAGTTATTTGTGAAAGTTATTTTAGCAGCATGAGCACCTGCATAACATAAATTATCAGAAGAATGGTCAACTCATCAAATTTCATCTTCTTCTTTTATTTTTTATATTAGCTTAAGTTTTTAAGATAAAATTAATATTAGAATTTAAAGTATATAACCTTCCATGCAACAAATAAGTAAGAGATACATAATTTTAATGTATAAATGAGTAATACCTACATAACATACCCATAAACTTATCATAAATATCGTACAAAGCTGACATTCCAAAGTTTAGCTAGCTAATAGTCTTTGGATCAATCCTTATTAAAAAAAGAACATATATCTAATGATTATTAGACCTAATTACCACATTAACTTTATAAAATATTTGTATGGTATAGAGCATTAATATTACTATGTGTAAATACACTTCAAGGAACAATTAGGAGAGAAAAAGAGAGAACGTTTAGTACACAAAAATGTAAAATGTGTTTTATGCGAAAGCAATTTGCAAACATGTTATACAAGGAGACAATGAGATTGATGTACCAGCTAGGAAAGTGAAGGCCAAGGCAATAAGGCCGAAGAGTGAAAGGGATTTGATCATCATTGTACGTAGTAGATAGACTAGCTAGTTGATCGATGTTGATGAATGGGTTGGGTATTGTGGTGCGTGCTAATCTTATGAACTTGGAGTCGTATATATAGAGAGCCTTAAACGCGACTTTCGTGGCTCGCGAAGCAAACGATGTGGGGTTGGACCTAACAGGAAGGTTCCTAGCCTCCTTGACTTGAACAGCTAGTGCTGGTTAGCGTCTTCCATTTGGTAATGGGGCGCGACCAGCCGTCGTGACCCGCGAGATACGGGCTAAATGCCATCCAATCGATTGGAGTTACTTACACGTGTCAGTTTTGGAGAAAGTGAGGCAATTAAATCCATTTACTACTTTGCTGGCCTAGCTAGCTATTTTTCTACAAATTATAAGTTCTGGTCGTGGCCAGCCTCTGTTTCTTATGAGTACTGGTTGCTTGTGGATTTTTTGTTTCGTTGAATTTCTTTCACTTACGTGCATCGAATTTATACCTGTGGAAAAGACCGTCCTATATATGCGAAGTGTAAGGTTTGGATTCAATTTGGAGTACGTGGTATGATCTGGTAGCTAGGGTTTTTTTTTTTTTTTTTTTTTCTCTCGATCTCTAGATCTTTCCCAAAAAAAATCTGCTCGATCATGAGAAAAGATGACTAAATTAAGTTGAACTGTCAAAGGGAATTGATATCAAAGAGTTGAAAACAAAGTCATTATCTAAAAATATAGTTATAAAACTGAACGTACGCGTTCTAACGTACGTTGTGACAAGTCTAGGACCAGATATCTGTTCACGTTGTGAAAAGTCGGGTTTATAGAAAAAATATAGGTGGTCTGCATGTTTTCTTCTGGAAGAACGAAACGAATACATCATACGCCGTCGTGTGAATGTTTTAAAATACATAGAAGGGTTTTCACTGGGCAGGGAGGGATATATATATTGCAATTTGTAGATCATTATTTGGTCAATACATATATACATATTATAATAACAAATAGAATATTCAATGAACAATTCCAGGGAACGATCTGTACGTATATTACCTAGCCTCTATTATTATATACCTATACTACGTACTTCATGCCTCGGATTTCAATTTTTAACATGAACATATACCATAATTATTAATTAGGCCCTCTCATCCAGCAGGACCAACCTCTTCGATCTATTCTTCAATTCGTCATTCCCTTGGGTACATATATGTGACGTCACAACTAGGGGTGGATATCAGTTAAATCGATATTGATAAGAGTATTTTCGAATTTCAAACCAAAATAGTCAGTTAAATCGATCAGTTTATTCACCGATATATATATAAGCATCACTTTCGAAATTTTCAGTTAAAACAGTTAATTCGGTAAATTGGTATATAAATAGTCAATCAGTTTAGTCGATTAACCGATTATTAGTGGGCTTTTTAAATTGGGTCAAGGCTATTTTGATGGGCCAAAAAATGGGTTGTTTTTTGGCCAAACCAAAATGGTCTTTTGGGCTGAAATTTTAATTTGACATGTTTAATGGGCATAATTTGAGTCATTTTGTAATTTGTGTTAAAAATCATTTTAAAATTTTTGGTTAAAACGATTAATTCGATAAGTCGGTCAATTAATTGACATTTTTTTTTAACTTATACCGATTACCAAACCAACTTGAGTTCGGTATAAATATTTTATTCCAAATTTTGATTATTTCAAGAGGTGGTAGGCAATCGAAGGCAGTTCAGTGAGCGGTCGGTGGGCAACAATATTTAGATATTTCGCCCCCTCCTAATCACAAGTTTAGAACGTAACTTATTCTTATTACACTTAAAAACTTGAAATTTCAACTCATTCGAACATTTAACACATAGTAATGACCTTGGGTGTGGGTTGCCCATGTAATTACGAGAACAATGTACATCGAATAAGCATACCTTTGGAGGATTTTACAAATTTAATAATATATTTGTTGTCACTACAAAAAAAAAAAAAAAAAAAAAAAGTAGCAAATTCTGGAATCAATTTCAGATGGTTTTTTTTTTTGGACGCTTTAAAACCATCTAGAATATAATGTCGCTAAATGAATTTATGGACGGTTTGGTCAAAACCGTCCGTAATTACAGACGGTTTAAAACCGTCTAGAATATAATGTCGCTAAATGAATTTATGGATGGTTTGGTCAAACCCGTCTGTAATTACAGACGGTTTTGCCCAAACCGTCCAGAATTTGTTATTTTTTAAAAAAATATATGTTTTTTAATTATAATTATTTTTATTATTATTATTATTATTTTGTCCACCAACAATCAGCTCCAGTCACCACCGAAAATTAGCTCTAGTTACCACCATCCACAATCCAGCCACACCAAACCCCCCACCGAAACCCAGAAACACGAAACAACGCCGATCGACAAAGACCCCACCGCCGACCGAGAAACTGGCTTTTTCTTCGACCCCCTGCCACCTCTTCTTCTCTATCGAAACACTGAGGACAGAAAAATCCTTCACAAACCCACACTGAGCCTTCTGCACAAAAATCCTTATTGTTCTTTTTTCTCAAAACCATCAAGTATCCGGCCTACACATCAAACCCGAAAATGTTCACAAATCCTTCACAAATCAAACCCAAAAATCATCACAATCCACACCCTAACAATTTCACTTACCAAAAAAAAAAAAAAAAGATCTGGTGCCCAAATCTCTTTGTATTCCGGCCAGAGATCGGCCGAGCATGGGTTTCGGCCGGATCAAGCTGGATCTGTCAAACGAGAGAGAGAGAAGCCTTCGTCCCGTTCCCGTCGTCCTGATCCCGCCGACCGTCCAAATCCAGTCGCTCGTCTTCGATCGTCGTCTGGAGAAAGAAAGAAAAACGAGAGAGATCCATGGTTTTGAAAAGCCATGGGTTTTGTTTTGAAAATTCCATCGATGGTTTTGTTTTAAAAAGAAAGAAACAGGAAAAAAAAATGGGAAAAAAAAGAAGAAGAAAGTTAGCAGACGGTTTCAAAAAAAAACCCGTCTCTAAATTTATCTGAATTTTATTTTTTAGACGGTTTTTTTAAAATCGTCTATAAATTTATAGACGGTTATAATAAAACCGTCTGAAAATTAAAATTTACAGACGGTTTTATAAAACCGACTATAAAACTATAATTCTAGACGGTTTAAAAAAGAAAAAAAACCGTCAAGAAAATGTGATTTTTTTGTAGTGTCATATGGTAAATACATCGTAATTTTTAAATTACTATCACCATGTACACTACCACTAGATCCATGCAACAAAATAAAATCTGAATCATAAAATAGATTATCATAAGTGAAATGAAAAAGATCCTAATATTCCATACTTGGAAATCAAAACCTAATTAATTAGTGATGTGTTGTCATTAGTATCTAATTAATATATGATGCATGTGTAAAGGGCATGACTAAATAATGTTGAAATGCAATTTCACTACAAAGAAGAAGCATTAGACATCGCATTTTAAGATGAAGGGAAGATTTGTCAGGTATCAAATTTCAAATATACCAAAATAATCCACGCTAATGGCGAAGGGGCACTTCTCGATATCAATCAGTCAAAGGTCATATAATTTATGAGTGGAAAAATACAAATTAATTGTCTCTAATTTATTCATTTGAAAAATGTTAGACATGTAATTATTTTACAATTTGTTGATACATGTTGGCATATGATTAGAGGGGGTTCAAATTTTTTTAGTGGATGATCATCATGTGGCTCCAAATATCACATTCTGACACATGTCAATAAGTTGTAAATGTGGCATTACTTTTATTCATTTTGGTTGCTAGGTGCACAATACAACCTAATAAACCACCAATTAATATTGGAAAAAAAAAAAAAAAAAAAAACCCCAAAAAAAAAATGGAGGAAAAAAAAAACCCAAAAAAAAAAATAAAAAACAAAAGGAAAACAAAATCTAGCCTCAGAGACCCTTTGCCTTGATGGTATGGGAAAGAAGAGGAGGCTCAAAAGAAACTTAGAACTTGCACGTGATCACCTGCCCATGCATTCAAGGTACGTAACTTAACAATATATTGTTCAAATTAATCATTGGATGATCTGTAATCAAATTTTTGTAACAAAATTGAACTTCATTCTCAGTCACTTTTCTTCGAGATATTGTTCAGCGCTCAAAAAGAAAAAAAGAGCTAACCCCGTTTAAGGAGTCCCATGACTTTCTCTTACGGCAGCATTACGCGCGCATAATGTTAAGCTTGGCGTATGACA
Organism: Alnus glutinosa; assembly: GCF_958979055.1. Lineage (NCBI taxonomy): Eukaryota > Viridiplantae > Streptophyta > Magnoliopsida > Fagales > Betulaceae > Alnus > Alnus glutinosa. The sequence continues at coordinate 815,354 of NC_084892.1, forward strand.
ATATATAGTTTCTTAAATTCAGACAAATAATTATAGATGATCTGAACCCAATGACTATATAATATATAATAAAGTCCTCATGACAAGCAGCAAGCTTATGATCCAATAACACAATGGCAACTAGATAAAACTTTCTCGTCATAAGCACAAATACAAATATATTGCCCGTCTACAAGGACGTAGGCGAGAACAAGTTTTTATCATTATTTAGTTTCCATACAGGATAATTCAATTATTCATTAACGATACAGATATTTGTTCCTTCCTATATATAGTTCAAGGACAAGCTAGTTATTTGTTTCCTTTTTATTGTAGAGAAAGGAACGTGTAGTTTTTTTTTTTTTTCCTCTATTATATTATTCATGGACAGAACGTGATACTGTAGTTAGGTCCGCCGGTGCACGAAAAGAGGCTAGTAGGATCATCAAAGGCATAACTATCACTACTAAAAAAATGACGTTTATGGACGGTTTTTTTCTAGACGGTTTTAAAAACCGTCTAGAAAATAAAATTTACAGACGGTTTTTTTGAAACCGTCTATAAAAAATTTATTATGGACGGTTTGATTAAACCGTCCATAAAATTCTAGACGGTTTTAATTAAACCGTCTGGAAATTTTGTTTTCTAGACGGTTTCGAAAAAAAACCGTCTATAAATTTATAGACGGTTTTTTTGAAACCGTCTATAAAAATTTATTATTGACGGTTTCATTAAACCGTCTAAAAATTTCCAGACGGTTTTGTTAAAACCGTCTGAAAATTTTTATTTCTAGACGGTTTTTATAAAACCGTCTAGGAATTTATAGACGGTTTTTTACAAAACCGTCCTTATCTTTTCAATACCCCTATATCCTTGATTCCAAGATGCCGCACACTCTACTCGTCCCTGCTACTCGTCCCTGCAGGTCAGTTCAGTTCCCAGTCACTTAACAACAAATAAAAATACCTCTTTTATATTCCAGATTTCAAATCTCCCAACCAAACCGGTGCTTCCTCGTCATCTTACGTTGAGAATTACAGTGTTTCAAATCTCCAGGCAATATTCCAGATTTCACCCAATTTTTATGCTCTCCGAGGTCTACAGCCTACAGCTTGAGCGAGAGATCTGGTTTGCATAGATTCATAAAGTTCTTATTTTTTGGGTTTTGGTTTTTCTACAGATCTGCTCTCTTTTTTTTTCTTTTTCTTTTTTTTTTTTTTTTTTTTTTTTTTTTTTTTTTTTTTTTTTTTTTCAGATCTGAAGGTTTTTTAGATCTGGTTTTTACAGATCTGAAAAACCACCTGCTTGGCCAGGCGATTTTGGTGTGGTTTTTCAAAGGATGAGATGGGTTTCGAACATGCTGGAGGTGGCGGCGGCGGCGTGGCCCAGGGTGGGCGGTGCCGTGGTGGTTCCGGGGTGGGTGTTGTCGCGGTGGTTCCGGGGTGGGCAAAATCTAGCAGAAGATTTTGCTATGTTCTTCGTTTCTTTTCTTTTTACTTGTTAATTTGGTTGCTGAATGAAAATGCAGGGAAAGATGAAGAAGGCATACAATTTTTTTTGGAAGAAAATCGTGGCAAACAAGAAGCATGAAGAAGGCATGCTTCGTGTTTCTGGGTTTCGGTGGGGGGTATGGTGCGGCTGGATTGTGGATGGTGGTAACGGATTTGATTTTCGGTGGTAACGAATCTAATTTTTGATGGTGACCGGAGCTGCTTTTCAGTGGTGACCGGAGATGCTTTTTGGTGGACAAAAAAAAAATTAAAAAATAATAATAATAATAATAATTAATATATATATTAAAAAAATATCAGATTCTAGACGGTTTGGGCAAAACCGTCCAGAATTCTAGACGGTTTTTTCCAAACCGTCTATAATTAATTATAGACGGTTTTGGGCAAAACCGTCTATAATTAATTATAGACGGTTTGGAAAAAACCGTCTAGAATTCTGGACGGTTTTGCCCAAACCGTCTAGAATTTGAATTCTGGACGGAAAATCATGGACGGTTTTAAACCGTCCACAAAAAACCGTCTGGACTTTATTCCAGACGGTTTTTTACCATTTATAGACGGTTTAAAACCGTCTACAAATGGTGATTTTTTTGTAGTGTATAGGCCTGAGGGCACTCATTCTTGAAGAACATAGAGTAGTTCGTGGGTGGGCAAGTGGCTGAGGTACTATAATCGCCGGTGCAACAGTATTGTGGCTGATTGAACTCTATGCATGCACTATTGCAACCAATCACGCTCCCATCAGACCCTTTCACTTGTAGCTCTGCCGGGCAATCCCCGTTCACATTGGCAGCACAGCTGGGCGCAGTGCATGAAGCCTGTGAAGGAGTTATTGATAGAGGCAAGTTGAAGCCGTCTACAAGGCTGATATCGTAGAAATCTTGTCCACCATTCGCTGCTAAGTTGAATTCTGCCAAAGACGCTGGTGGGGCTCCACCGTTGCCGTTGCATGCAACCTGGCCGGTTCCACAATCCGCAGTAGCACAAGTGAACTTTCCCGAGCCATCTGTGGAGCATCCTGTTCGGGCCCAAAACCGGCCGTTCCATGGAGATGGGACATCCAGTGATGTGGATGCTCCAGATGCTAGCTCAAATCCAGTGTTTGATAGCTGAGATGACGGAGTTGATGTTAGGTCTGCTGGCCAGATAGTATACGCACAGTTGTTTGTGACGGTTATTGTAACAGAGTGAGCACCTGCATATATGAACGCAACATTAACAAAACTCGTTTTCACCACTTCGAACGTGAAAAATAAAAGGATAGCTTGCAAGCAACAAACAAAGCAAATTATTATCAAGAAGAATGCTAGAGCTCTTTGTAGTGTCCTTCTGGGATCCTTCTATGTTGAAATAACACATTGTATTTTTTAATGAAAATATAAAAGAGAAATCAAGCTGTAGTTTTTCTTTATAAAAAACAAAGTTCTATGTCAGTATAGAAGAACTCTAAAAAAACATTTGAAGAAGCTCTAACATTTCTCTATTAGCAAATAAATAAATGGGTTGTATAATGGGGAATGATTTTACAAAATTTAGTTTGTGTCAAGATGGGGAAGGAAATTCACGGATTCTTGTGCAATAGGATTCAATTATGAGTTATTCTATGGAAAGAAAAGCACACAAAAAACAGAAATGTATAATTGACAATTAAGATCGAAGAAGAAAAAAATACCATAAATGAAAAGAAAGGCTAAGGTTAGGCCGAAGACTAGTGCCCGAGTACTTCTCATTGCGAATGCTTAGTTTGTGATATGATGTTTTTGTTTGATGAAGGGATGGATACGTATATATAGAGGCCAACCAGAGTATGGTGCCGTTGGTATAGAGCTTATGGAATGTGAAAGTCGTAGCAAAGCATGGTGTGAATGCTGCCGTATCTACGATCAAGGATGGTCCAATCCCTAAATTTGAGAGTGGGGGACAAAACCAAATTAATATATCATTTATATTTTTGGGGTTTATAAAATTGAATATGCCAAGAACTTTAATTTGGAAGGGGAGGCGAAATACTTTTTTTTTTTTTTGGTTAATTATATTGTATGATTTTTGAAAGTGTTATTCACTCATTTCTTATATATATATATATATATATTGTTAATTATATTGTATGATTTTTGAAAGTGTTATTCACTCATTTCTTATATATATATATATGCATATTTCTTGTTGACATCACTCATTTGGATATATAGTTGATTTTGAACTAAAATTAATATATAGTTAATAATACAGATAAAATTTCTGTAGAAAAAGTAGTAATACTATCCCATGGTTCTATAACTTTTGATTACCATTTCCCATTGGGGTATAGTCTAAAATTAAAGTGTACGTCTTATATATATATATATATATATATATATATATATATATTAGTTAGATCGATTCAGCTATAATGTTGTGGAGGATGGACCCATTTTTTTTTAATCTTTTTATCATAATGAATTCTGAATATATAGGTGGTTAATTAATTCACATGTTTCTATATCTATAATTCTATATACTCTCAAGGGACAACCCAAAAACCTCGTTGGATGTTCGATTTAGTTTATGAACCATGATATATATTGAATAGGTTGCTAGTTTTGTGGTATATAGATGAGACTCTATATATGTCGCTTTATATATTAATATTGTATAACTGCCATGCTTAGAAAAAATATTAATTACCGCCGTGATTCGCACGTAGTACTCGAAGATTGTTTGACTATTCCCACATGTCACTAATCAAATTTATGTCGACACGTCACTAATCAAATTGAAGCTCATAATTTTAACCTTATCAAGCTCGTATTGTTATCGTAAGGCGTACGGTAAGAGTGAGCTAGCTATCCTAGCGCTTTCTTATAAGAGATGTGATATGGGCCTGATTAAAATTCACTCTTTCCTCATTCTTCTTCTTCTTCTCTCCTCTTTTTTTTTCTTTTTTTTTTTTTTTTTTACTTCAAAGTATTTTTAATTTTTTTAATTTTTTATATCACATCAACACTTTTTTTATTATTTTTTAAATAAAAATTTCATTACAATACAAATTTTTTTCACTTTTCCATATAAATTAATTAAACTTCATATCACATAAATCATATTTTTCAATCATTCAAAAAAAATTTATAAGGAGAGGAGAGGACTGAGGGATTTTCATATGGGGCCATGCATGTTTACAACACCTATATAACAACAATTTTTTTTCATTGGATCTATTTTTTTACATGTGGATCCTACATATCTAATGATTAGTTTTTACAAAAAATAAAAAATAAAAAAAATTGTTAAAATTGTAAAACAGTTGTATAAAAGTTGTAAACATATCATATACCTTCTTTTAACAGCAAGTTATTTTTTGTTGAAGTCAACTAAGCAAGGCATGAGGAGGAAACGGTTTTAGCTAGGGTGCTTTTAGTCTTCCCTTCCTAAATTATAGCGTAATTAATACATTAGTGATTCCCCTTTAACCAAGTTGGTTTTCTTTTTTGTCAAAAGATGGATGTTACACTTAATTTATGTTGTAATATGTGTGTTACAAACATTATTTTTTTTAGCCATATTTAAATGTTTTACTATTTGGTATTCATGAGTTTTTATAGCATTTTTAATTTTTTTTCATTTTTTATACCACATCAACACTTTTTAATTACTTTTTAAATAAAAAATTCATTACAATACAAATTTATTTTCACTTTTCCATACAAATTATTTAAACTTTATATCACATCAACCATATTTTCCAATCATTCAAAAAAAATTCCTAAGGAGAATGGAGGAGTGAGGGATTTTCATACGGGGCCATGCATGTTTACAACACCTATATAACTCTAACAAATTTTTTTCATTGGATCTATTTTTCTACATGTAGATCCTACATATTTAATAGTTGTTTTTTACAAAAAAAAAAAAAAAAATGGTTAAAATTGTAAAACAATTGTATAGAAGTTATAAACATATCATATTTCTTCTTTTAACAGCAAGTTATTTTTTGTTGAAGTCAACTAAGAGCATTTTTATTAGCCTCACTAAACTAGTTTTTTAGCTATTTTGGTGAGCCAATTTGATGGAAACTCTTAAAAATTACTCCCAGCAGCCTCACCATTTTAATGACTAAAATTACTAGTCAAATTAGACCAGGCATTTTCACTCAACAACTCTATTTCTATTTTCTCTCTCCCACGATCGCAAGCCCACTTTTTCTTCTTTCTTCTCTCATTTTTCTCCCATCTCTCACGCACAGCATACTTGAGCTCATCTCACCACAAGGTCATCGACCCCAACGTCGCAGTCCAACGAGCCCACGCCAGATCCTTCCCGTCCGTCCAGTCCCACACCATCTCTCCATCAAGCGTCCTTCCTCTATTTGGATTCCTCTCCGCCCCATCTCAGTGAGCTCTCTCTCTCTCTCTCTCTCTCTCTCTCTCTCTCTCTCTCTCTCTCTCTCTCTCTCTCTCTCTATCAATGTTCATATTTGTTTTGTTTTGGATGTAAACCTCGTTGGCAAGGTTTCTATTTATTTTTGTTGCTCACAAATCCAGAAATTTCAACGAAACAAACGAAACGTTGTCGCCGACTCTGAAACTTTCTTCGCAAGTCTAACCTCTTCGTGTGCCATATCAAGTACCCCTTATATATAATTCCTATTCTCTATTTCTGATCCTCGAAAAGAAGAAAACAAGAAAATTTTTGAGCTCAGGGAAGTCCAAGGAGATGACAACTATAAGGAATGTACCCACAGAAAGTGTTTGATGAAAGGCCTGAATGTGATCTCTTGGTATCCTCTATTTCTCCAACCATAATATCACATCTTCAATTAACTCTTTGGCTTGCTTATTATCATAGAATTGCATCACTAGCAGGTCCTGTTTAGTAATCACTAGCCACTTTGTTAGCTTGTAGATAAGAAAATAAAGAGATACGCGTATAACTATTTGGCTTGATTATAATTAAAGACTTGCTGCAAAACTTTTTTGTTTAATTTGTTTTTATAAATTTTGTTCCCATTCAACCTCGTTTGGTTTAATTTTTACCTTTCCGTTATGGTTGGCTTGATCTTGAGATGTATTCTCACTAGTTAGGAACAACAGATTACTTGATATACTTAATATGTGATTATTACTTGAAAAGGGGGATGGGATTATTACTGGAAGTGGAACAACATATTACTTGATATACTTGATATACTTGATATGTGATCTTCCCTTCAAAAGGGGGATGGGATTATTAATTGAAATCATTATTTTGCATACTTAATATGTAATTAGGCATGATATACTTGATATGTGATTTTAGGATGGATTCACAAGTACAAGGAGATGTGTCATTCATAGATCTTTTACAAGGAGATACTGACATGGACAACTCATTTTTGGATGAATCTCAACAAGCTTCAATGTCCATTGATCACTCTCAACCCCAAGTTATAGCTCGCACTAAGAAACCACAACGGGGTACCAACTTCTCTATGGAGGAAGACAAGCTATTGGTATCGTCGTGGCTAAATGTTGGCATGGATGCAGTGCAAGGGGCTGATCAAAAACATCGCCAATTTTGGGAAAGAGTTCACAAATATTTCCATGAACATAAGGAGTTCCCTTCTGACCGAAATTATGGCTCCCTAATGAATAGGTGGTCAACTATTCAAAAATCAGTTACTATGTTTACTGCATGCCTATCTCAAATTGAGCATCTCAACCAAAGTGGTACTACTGAGCATGACAAGGTATAACTTAAACCCCAAGCATGTATTCAATACATACAATTATTTTTAGTTACAAGATACTAATTATTTTTCTATTTACTTTAATTTTTAGATTCAAAAGGCAAAGTGTGTGTATCGCTCAAAGAATAACAATGTAGTTTTTCCATATGAACATTGTTGGAATTTATTAAAGGGGGAACAGAAGTGGTTACACCATGGCAACAAGGACAAACGAAGAAGAAGATCATCTATGGAAACATCTGCTAATGTCACTCATACTCCAGATTCGATAAATGAAGGTGAGGGGGACAATGTGTCGCATGGTAACAATGTAGACTTTGAGAGACCAATAGGCAAAAAAGCCGAAAAGGCAAACAGAAGAGGAAAGAGCATCCCTCCGAAGATGTTGTGGAATTCATGAAGAAAAAAACAGAATGTCTTGAGGAAGCGCGTGTTCAAGGAGAAGAGATAATTCGCTTGGAAAAAGAAAAACTTCATTTGGAACAATTGGATCGTGAGAAGATAATGGATATTGAATTGAAAAAACTTCATTTGCAAGAGTTGGAGTTGTAATAGAAAATGGATATGGAAAGGCAAAAGCTTCAAGCGGAACAAATGGATCGCTAGAAGATAATGGATTTTGAAAGGAAAAGGCTTCATTTGCAAGGCTTGGAGCGGGAAGAGAAGATGGATATTGAAAGGAAAAAGCTTCAATCGGAACAATTGGATCGCGAAGAGAGAGCAATGATTCTTGATACAAGCAAGATGACAGAACTACAACAACAATATTGGAAGGCACGCCAAAATGAAATTATTGAGTGTCAAGAATCAAGAAAGTCGACATGATTTGCTCTTGTACTCTCTTTGTTGTGTTGTAATTCTCTTCTTGCGCTTTAATGTTCAGTCCCTGTATGCACACTTCTGGCTGTGTAGTTTCTGGTTTTAACACTCTGTTTAGTGCGTAATTTTTGCTGTTTGGTTATGTGTTTATACTTTCATGGACAAATGAACAAAGTAGATAATAGAAGTTTTTCCATATACATTTAAGAAGCCCTTTATTTCTTATATCAATTGCATTTCAAGTTGGGACACTAATTGTTGCCGAAATATTGTCCATCAATTTTTACTAGTCTTATTTTGTAATTGTTGAAATAGATGAGACTAAAATACTTCAGAGTTGATATCTTCCCGAGAATACTTTATGTTTTCCTTCTAGGTTGCATATATGAATTTTCCTCTACAACCTTGAGCATTTCTTACTTTCCTTGTGTGAACTGCAGCTTGTTATTGCTCTCTTTTTTGTCAATTTCTCTTCTGTGTAATGTTAGGTACTGTCCTAGCTGCAAAAACCATTGTCAAGCCCTTAAAAAGTTAGATCTCTGGAGACTAATAATGGTGATTGTAATTATGCTATGCAGTGAAAAAGCAAGTAAAATTTTGACTAAATCACATGCCTGAGAATGAATATTGAGTTGGAAATTGTTGCAACTAGAATGTAGTGGTAGGTTATGTGGAGACTGATCTCTATGCGGAGCCTGCGAGAGGTCTGGGAGTCTCCGACCCAAAATTTTATAAAGTTAAAAGTTTCAATATTGACCTTTGGGTCTATAGCCCTAGTAATAGTTGAACAAGACGTTATACATATATTCATAGTGTTGTGAACTCCTATGCATAGTGAAAAACCGCAGCAACTCTATGTACATAACCCTAGTAAGAGTGAACCACGTGACTTTGGCGTTCATGTGTGTTTGTTTTGCTTATTTCTTCTGTTTCGTTTCCTAACAATGTAGTCTCACCATCTAATTTATGGCATCCCTTTCTTCTCAGAACCTTCTCCCTTCATCTTTGAATTATACCTGAAGGCTCGGCTGAAGGATAGAGTTATCCTAAAAGCAGTCCATATTTTGAATTCAAATGGTACCGGTGGATTCGGATGATCATCTGATATGTTTATAAGTACATAGCGCTTGGAAATTCTGTTATGGCATTGAACCTTTTCTAGCTCAATGCATGCTTCTCATGTGTATGCTTGTTCGGCATTTTAGCCTTTAGACCAGGAGACAGGAGCAAATTTTGATGAGACTTTGTTACGATTTTAGGGGGATTTGGAAACAGAAATACTTATTGCTCAGTATTTTACAAATTTACGTCAATATATAAATGTCAAAATCTCCTCTCCACTAACATTTAGCAAGTCAAAAGCTTTGTTGTGTTCCCCACAACTTTGGGATTGGCTGATTGCTTGTATTAGTCACAGTTGTTAAATGAAAGTTTCCATTTTCATTAAAAAAAAAAAAATTGTAACAAACAAACAAACCAATACTACACTTTTGTTAGCCAGAAGTAAACCAAAATTTTAGTTTTTACGAAATGGCTTTTATTTCCTACTATAAATAAGTACTAACTTAATAAATTATAAATAAAGACTAACTTAATTTAAATAATACATATTAAATTTAGCATTCATTTGAAGCTCATACGATTGGCCATATAGTTGCCATAAGTGCTCAACGAGGTCCGATTGAAGTTGACAATGATTTCCTTGGTCTCTAATACGTTGACGATTAGAAATAAACTTCGAAAGCATATTTGTGTCATTGTGCGACACTGGTTCAAAAGGATTTGCATTGAGTTGTTCATAATCGAAGTCCAAAGTGTCTTGTTCATCTTCAATAATCATGTTATGGAGAATTATGCATGCTTTCATAATTTGTTTGAGCTCAGGTATTTTGAAAAATCGTGCAGGCTGACACACAATTGCAAATCGTGCTTGCAACACTCCAAATACACGATCTACGTCCTTTCTTGCAGACTCTTGTGCTGCAGCAAAATGTTTCTTCTTGGCTCCTAGTAGGGCTGAGATTGTTTTTACAAATGTCGACCATTGAGGGTATATACTATCGGCAAGGTAATATCCCATCGTGTAGTCATGACCATTAATAGAGTAATTGACTCGAGGACCACGCCCTTGAGCAAGCTTAGTAAATATAAAAGATTTATCCAACACGTTGATGTCATTGTTAGACCCAGGTAACCCAAAAAATGCATGCCATGTCCAAAGATCATATGAAGCAACTACTTCCAAGATAATAGTTGCTTCACATTTATGGCCAGAATATATACCTCTCCATGATGTTGGGCAATTTTTCCACTTCCAGTGTATACAGTCGATGCTCCCCAACATCCCAGGAAAACCACGACTTCGGCCCTCCACTAGCAATCTCGCAATATCATGATTTGTTGGTGACCTCAAGTACACATCGGAGTAAAGAGAAACCACTGCTTGAGCAAACAGTTTTAGACTATCCATTGCTGTGCTTTCAGAGAGCCTTAGATATTCATCCACAAAATCACCAGTTACTCCATATGCTAGCATCCTGAGTGCGGCGGTAATCTTTTTAAGGGAAGAAAAACCAAGTATTCCAGCTGCATTTCTTTCTTGGACGAAGTATGGCTCGTAATCTTCAACCTTGGATACAATACGAAGAAAAAGAGGACGCCTCATACGGAACCTCCTTCGAAATAGCCTAGGAGGGTATATTGGTGACTCTGCAAAATAATCGAGCACAAGCCTTTCGTGGCCTTGCAACCGATTACGCACGATGTGCCTACGACGTTTGGTACCACCATAATGTGATGTTGATCCTTCTTTTTCCAACGCCCTCGTAATTATCTCTAAATCATCATCAGAGTCATCATGAAGGATTTTGGGAAGAAAAGAGCGACTCTTAAAGAAAAAACAAAGCCATACAATAAAAATAGAGATTGAATGGAAATAAGTATTAGTTGGGGTGAATGATAATTGTGGAGGAAATGGTCTTATTTATGTAAAGTATACGAATGATTTTTTTGGCCAAAATATGGCCGTTAGAAAAAAGAAAAAAAGAAAAAATAAATAATAATAATAATAATAATAATAATAATAATAATAATAATAATAATAATAATAATAATAATAAAAGAGTAAAAAAATTATCAAAAATATGACCATTAGGAAATACAACTAATTTTCAAAAATATAACCGTTAGGAAAAAACAAATTTTCAAAAATATGACCGTTAGGATAAAACAAATATTCACAAATATGATCGTTAGCAGAAGACAATTTTTATAAAATATGACCATTAGAATAAGATATTCAAAAATATGACCGTAAGACAAACATTCAAAATTTTTTAAATAGATAAATAATAAAAAAAATTGAAAAAAAATTATTTAAATGGAAATTCCATTTGACTAGTAAAATTTGGTGAGGCTGCTGGGAGAATTTTAATAAAGTGGCTCACTAGAATAGAAAAAAGTGATTTTTAGCTATTTTGGTGAATAAAATTTGGTGAGGCTACTAGAAATGCTCTAAGCAAGGGTGCTTTTAGTCTTCCCTTCCCTAAATTATAGCGTAATTAATACATTAGTGATTCCCTTTTAACCAAGTTGGTTTTCTGATTTGTCAAAAGATGGATGCTACACTTAATTCATGTTGTAATATGTGTGTTACAAACATTATTTTTTTTTAGCCATATTTAAATGTTTTACTATTTGGTATTCATGAGTTTTTATAGCAAAGGAAAAAATTGTTTTATTAAAATATATATTAATGAGTTTTTATGAAGAAGAAAAATCAATTTTAATGATTTGATCTTAAATTGCTTTGACCGTTTATTTTTCTTCTTAAATAATTTTAGCCGCTAGTTGTTAAAGCTTACATTTTATACAGTTTGGACATTAACTGTTTCACGGCCTTAGAAAATCTGGTGAGCCAGCCTTGAAGAAAAAGATATTTGGTTTTAGCCGTTAGTTATGCTTCCTACCATTTGTCGTAAACTTGTGAGACTTAAAGGTAAGAAGAAAAAAAAACGTTTTTTTTTCTTACTGTTGGTTCATGGCATTTAAGAAAAGAAAAGAAAAGTGATGCTCATTTTTCTTATATATTAAGTTCCAATGAGAATTTGAAAACTACTTCTTCTTAATTTGGCTTCCAATATATTTTCAGGGTGTATTTTATATATTTCAAAGTGAATTTGTTTTAAGCCAATAAGCTATTTGTTATATTAATATTTTTTTTACAAAAAAAAAAATATATATTTTGAAGTCCTCTATCCACTTTAGTCAAAAGATTGTTCTATTTGATCTTCATTCTTGAAAGTGTATTTTTAACGAAGATGGATGCTATAGTCTAATTCTGAGAGGTTGCGTGCGTGTCAAGAGATTCGATCACATCGAGTTATACGCTTCGGGATGCGCGAATCAACCTTTAAGGACAACACTCTTGCGTCATTTTATACCATTGTGAGATATTTTCTTAATTTAATTTTAATCTTTTGTACAATATTTATTTTATTATTATTATTATTTCGGATCAATATGATCTAGTATCAACAATAATTTTTCAACCAATTATTTGTTTAACAATAATTTATTGAATTATTAATTTTCAGATTTATTTTATTTTATTTCAATAAGAACTTTGTACACCATCTAAAGCTATTTTCAACAATTCAAACTTATTTTACATCAACTAGCGTATCATAGGTTGAATGACCACCTAAAGAAACAAAACGTACCTTCATTCAGCTCGTGCCAATGGCCATTGAGTGGTTTGGTCGTTCACCCCCAATTTATATGTTTTATTTTTATTATTATTATTAAAAAAAAAAAAAAGAATTTACCCTAGGATATTTTGGATAGTTCATGTGGTTAAAAATCAAGTGCAACGCACATAGCTAACATTCCATTTAAGAAAACGGAAAATATCAACAAATGTGGTAATTTTGCAGGGAAGACTAAATCAACGAGTAAGGAGTAAAGTATATTTTTTTTTTTCCATTTTTTAAGCACTTTACTTTATGAAATGAATGGGGGCTAAAAAGTCAGAAAAAGGCATATTCCTCACATAGTTTGCCAACATAACTATTATAGTTATCAGCTGGGAACCACGCCTCATGAAGCGGCGGTCACTAGTTCGAATCCCCTATCCTCTCTCCCCTTTCCCCCCTCTTGTATGGACATATCAAAAAAGAAAACTATTATAGCCGCAGCTAATCAAAGCTTATCTGAACAATTTTGTAATTAATTAATCGCGTTAGAAGATTGATTAAATGAATAAATTAATTATTTCTTATCATTTTAAATTTTTGAAATAAATAATAATTTATCATAATATCAGAACAAATATCATAAATTCAAACATTTTTACAACCTGGTTGTCAATGTTTTAGAAAGACCAAAATGACAAATGACTGTTATATATATATATATATATATATATATATATATATATATATATATATATATTCAATTAACAATGTGTGACCGGTCTATAGTGAGTAATGTTTCTTGCACAACTGTTATATAACTCTAACAACTTTTTTTTAATATCAACTATTCAATATTTGGGGCACACATATAGAAAAACAAATTTAATAGTTAATCTTAAAAATAAAAAATAAAAAATAAAAAAAAATAGTAGTAAGAATTGTGTAAAACTTATGTAAGAATTGGTCAAGAAATATTACTCGTCTATAGTTATGGTAGGTCATAGAATTTTCACTACCCAATACCCATGCGAAGTATAAGGTTTTGTTTGCCAACACTAATTTTGTTTGATTTCAACGTGGCCACTGCACATGGTTTGAACTTGAAGCTTTTTTTTTTTTTTTTTTGGATGAATTAAAACCATGTTATAACCAAAACAAACGTCTTACAACTCTCCAGAAACTGGACCACCATTACATCAAGCCAAAAGCCTTACACGCTGAAAACAGCAACACAAAACAACAAGAACTAACAACCCCCAAAACCTCCAGCAACTTAAACTCAGTTACAGCAAGATAAAAGGTTCCATTTAGCCACAAGAACCTTCTGTTTATTAAGTCTCTTAAAATGCCCTTTAGCCATAATCCTCATTCTGACTTCCCATCGAACTTGAGCCAAAATTGCTTCCTCCGTCTGAGGATTATTACTGTGTAAGAGGGCATTACGTTGCTGCCATAGGTGATACACTACAGCAGCAAAACAAAGTCTCCCCAAGCATGACTGCAGACTTTTTCCCCTTAACACTTTAGGACCCCAAATTTCAACATTATTCCAACTAGTCGGAACATTAATGAAGGAACAATCACTCATGATTTCCATCCAGATCCTTCTACTGAAACTACAACCAAAGAAGAGGTGGTCTCTGTTCTCCTGACGAGCATAACAAAACATGCAAAGAATCGAACCCAAATACCCCCAAGCACACATCTTGTGTCTAGTAATAACAGCATTCTGAAACAGCAGCCATAAGAAGAATGAGTGCTTCGGTATAGCCATAGACCACCAGACAACCTTCCACCAAAGAACCTCCTGAGTCCTCATATTCTCCCAAGTATATGCACAAGAGTATTTCCCATTCCTGGATTCCCAGATAAGCGATCTTCTCCCCCCAATCGTATATCCGGAAAATTACATTGAATCTCAACAATATCATCAGACCTTGCAAAAGGCCAGTACCATTCCCCATTCCTGATTATGGTACACAGTTTAGCATTCATGGATAAACCTGAATCATAAACAGCCCTATATCCAAATTTATCCAAAAGACACCCTACTGGATGCCACTTGTCCAGCCAAAGAAAAATCTGTCGCCCATCACCAACTTGGTATCTAATAAACCTCTTAGCAATGTCCCGGATCTTCAACAATTTCTTCCAACTCCAAGAGCAAGAAGAAGGAATAGAAACATTCCAGAAACTTCTACCCCTGAGCCAATTTAAATCAACCCAAGCACCCCAAAGCGAGCCAGCTTTACTGAAGAGGTTCCAAATATGATTAAGCATTGAAGCTTGGTTCCAAACCTCAATCTTTTTTATCCCAAGACCACCTTCATTTTTAAGGAAACAAATCTTATCCCAAGCCACCTTCACATGAGCTTTAGCATCAGAGCCACCCCAAAGAAACCTATTAAACTTTTGCTCAATTAACTTGATGATTTTTTTAGGAAGAATGAAAACCTTTGCCCAAAAAACCTGCAAACTGACTAGGACAGAGGACAAAAGCTGAAGCCTACCAGCAAAAGAAAGCTTCCGGACCAGCCATGAATCAATTCTAGCCGTGATTTTTGCCACCAAGCTCTCACAGTCCACAGAAGTAAGCCTCTTGGAGATAAGAGGCACACCCAAGTACCTTACTGGCAGCACTCCTTCAGGCATATGCAACATCTCAAGAATATCCTGCTTCAGAACAGGATTCACTCCAGCCAAAAAAATAGAACTTTTAGAGATGTTTGCCTATAGACCCGAGAGCTGCTCAAAATCATCAAGAACATCCTTAATGACCTTCACCGATCTAATAAAAGCAGCAGAGAAGATGAGCAAATCATCTGCAAAATATAGATGATTTAACTTCAGCTCTCTGCATCTAGGATGAAAATCAAATTGGGAATTTGAAGGTACATCATCTCCAAGTAAAAGGGACAGCCCTTCCATAGCTATCACAAAGAGGTAAGGGGAAATCGGGTCCCCTTGCCTTAGTCCCTTCTTGCCATGAAAGTATCCAACCAAAGACCCATTAAGGGCAATGGTAAAGCTGGGGCTGGTAATACATTCCCTGATCCAAGAAATAAACCTAGCAGGAGCTCCCAAACACTTTAGACAGTGAAGAATATATTCCCAGTTCAAGAAATCATATGCTTTCATTAAATCTACCTTGAGAGCACATCTAGGAATGCCCTTCTGCTTATGATAATCAGTTTATCATAATTTATGATAAACATTTGAAGCTCTTTTTCTATAAAAAGAAAAAAAAAGTTGAAGCTCTTGGTGTTACTAACTGGCCTGCGATTATACGCAGATAGAATTTGGAGTGACCTAATCCATAATTTATGTTTATTTTTCTCCGGTTTTCAATAAGAAACATTCAAATGTTGAGTCTTCTCTTATTTTACCTAAACTTTTTAATTTTATTTTAAATTTTGAAAAGAATTATAAGTTTTGTGTTTATTTAATTTTGCGACCCACTTTATATGTATAAGGATTCTCTACAACTATTTATCTAAATTTGAGAAAATTCGAACAGGTGATTGTGAGAGACTACTTATGAGACGCACCTGACCAAACAAAAATTGGGCAGTCCAATCACTTATCTGGTCAGATAGGTCCCAAAAGTGGTCTCTCACAATTACCTGTCCGAATTCTCTCAAATACGGACAAATATAATAGAATCCTATGATTCCAACCATTGTGTTAGTTAATTAATTACTCATCAAATATAATAATAAAATCGCTCAATGATAACTTGAGTAAGCACCCTTTGATTTTCGAAAAACCACAATCTCAAATGATTTTCATATCATAAATTATTTAGAAAGTAATTACATACAGAACTTTCTTCGTATATAACTCTTACCAGTCCAGATTCTAGGGGGGGGCGGCCATCATGTGCCTCCCTAGCCTTGACTTTGCCCCTGGTTATCCCACGATGAAAAATTTTCAACTAAGTCTGCCTATCCCACGATGAAAAACTTTGAAATTGATGTGGTTGGTGCCCATTTGTCACGGCTTTGGAAATTAAATGCCACATATATATATCGATTCAAAACTTCACATATGCATGGCTGGTGTCTCTTGAACGTGGGCGTTACGTTGCACATCCACTGCGGACGTACTGCCCCTTTTCCACGTACAGCCTTAATTTTGTGTTTTAAATGGTGCTTTCCTTTAATTCCTTTGGGTTAATAATTTTTGAATTTTTTCCTATAATGAGATGGTAAGCTATTAAAATTTTGGGAAAAATCATATTTAGCCCCTAAGTTTTTATCTGATTTAGATTTAATTCTTACGTTTTCAATTTCAAAAATAAAGTCATTAGATTTTGTCCAAGTTTCAAATTAATTGATCACTTTATTACTTTACCGTCAAAGTTAACGATTTTTCATTTGTCACATATGTTTCATGTGATACTCTAGGATTCATGTTAGCACTCAATACAATGTCGATTTCCATGTCAACATCAAAGTTAACGGTTTTCCATTTAATTTTACAGATCTAGAATATTATAATGCGAAGAAGATGGTTTTTGTTTATAGATTCAGTTGGGTCTTTTCTTTCCTTTTTTCTATGGATATATGACTTGGTTCTTAATGATATGGCATTGATATTAGGTATTAATATAGATGCTAATGTGTCAATTGAGACACACATGAAATATGAGAAACTATTAATTTTGAGGAAAAAAGTGACAAAGGGGCTTATTTAAAATTTGTACAAAACCTAAGGACCGTATTCTTGAAATTATAAACTCAATAACTAAATATAACTTCTTCCTAAATATTAAAATATCACCTTTAATTAAATATTTCAAATTTTATCATCTTGACGGTCACCATCTTTATTTCAGAGGATTGTCAAATATCTCTAGATAAAGAGCAAATCAATTACTCTTAAAGATATATATATATATATATATATATATATATATAGAGAGAGAGAGAGAAAGAAAGAGAGAGAGAGTTGTCCCCAATAGTTAAATCAATTGGTTAAGGAACACGCCTAATGAAACAATATGTACCCTTGCTAAGAAAATAAATGAAATGGTCAATAACGCGCACGAACACACACACACGTGTGTGTGACTATATATATATAAAACGACGAGATTTACCCTTGTTCAAAAAATAAACGAAATGGTAAAAAAATACACATATATGTAGAGCTGAATTTCTTTTTTTATTATTATTAAAAATAAAGTGTCATGTTAACGTAAAATCACAAAAAAAAAAAAAAAAAAAAAAAAAAAAAAAAACTCTAACATCCCTCTATAATGATAAATTGCTCTGAAAATAAACAAAATGGTCAATAACAATCTTGACTGAGTCCTCGATCTGGTAAACTTTGGAGGCCAAAATGCAAGAATGGTAGAAACCTAAACAAAGAATATTTAATGTGACGCAAACCAAAGGTACTTGATGACATGAGCGTGCCAGCCAGTTTAATTAATTATTTCATTGCCACTTCATTTTGTAAATAATTTTATAATAAAAGTTGTAGTTTTTTACTTTTTTTTAGTATACCATTCATTAGTCCTATGAGCAACCGAGCTAGCCCTGACTCTTTTTTTTTTTTTTTTTTTTTTTTTTTTTTTTTTTGGCCCTTTTCGCCTTTTCCCCTTTTACAGCAGCCATCATTATGGGTAATGTATATTAAGGTAGCTTAAAGACACTGGCGATTAAAGATCATGACTTAATCTCAATTAAGTGCGATACAACATGAATAGCATCTGAAAATATATATAGCAGCTAGCTGAAGAAATATTTATTGTCATAAGCACAAGTATACTTGCTCCGAAATAAGTATAAGAAAAAGTTTACACTATTCGTTTGATATCTATCGTTCAAATGTTTATTACACGTACAGACACAGACACAGGCATGAATGTGCCTTAGTCCATGATAATACGTATTGTTCTCTTATTACTATAGAGAGAAGGAACACATAATTCCTCTCTATTTGTAAATTCAAGGGCAAATAGTAATAACTTAGTCGGGTGCATTGGAGTAGGTAAATGTGTTGTTCTTATCATCATAAGCGTAACTATAAGCTTGAGGGCATTGGTTCTCGAAGATCATCGAATAGTTTGTCGGTGGACATGTTTCTGGGGTACTATGATCGCCAGTGCAATAGTATTGTGGCTCATTGAAAGCTAAGCATGCACTCTTGCAAGCGATCACGCTCCCATCAAACCCTTTCAGTTGAAGCTCAGCAGGGCAAGCGGCGTTCACGTTTGCTGGGCAACTCGAGGGCTTGCAGTCACCGGTCCCGCCTTGTGTGGCAACAGAAATAGGAAGGTTGAAGCCGTCTACAAGGCTGACATCGTAGAAATCTTGTCCACCATTCACTGCTATGTTGATTTCTACCAAAGATGCTGGCGGGATCGCACCAGCACCGTTGCATGCAACCTGGCCGGAAGCACAGTCAGCAGTTTCACAGGTGAACTTTCCTGAAGCGTCGGTGGTGCATCGTGTTCGGGCCCAGAACCGGCCTATCCATGGAGCTTGGACATCAACTGATGAGGATGCTTTGGATGCTAACTCAAATCCAGTAGTTGATAGCTGAAGTTTTTGGTCTGCTGTTAGAGTTCCTGGCTAGATAGTTGTCGGACAGTTGTTTGTAAAAGTAATTTTAGCAGCATGAGCACCTGCATAACATAAATTGTCAGAAGAATGGTCAACTCGTCAAATTTCATCTTCTTCTTCTTCTTCTTCTTTTTCATATTAGCTTAAGTTTTTAAGATAAAATTAATATTAGAATTTAAAGTATATAACCTTTCATGCAACAAATAAGTAAGATCGAGATACACAATTTTAATGTATAAATGAGTAATATCTACATAACATATGCATAAACTTATCACAAATATCGTACAAAGCTGACGTTCCAAAGTCTAGCTAATATATAACCTTAATTTGGATCAACCTTTATTAAAAAAAGAACATATATTTAATGATTATTAGACCTAATTTCCACTTGCATCAACTTTATAAAATATTTGTATGGTATATAGTATTACTACGTGTAAATATACTTCAGGGAACAATTAAGAGAGAAAAAGAGAGAACGTTCAGTACACAAAAATGTAAAATATACGTGTTTATATATGGAAAGCAATTTGCAAACATATTATACAACTAGACAATGAGATCGATGTACCAGCTAGGAAAGTGAAGGCCAAGGCAATAAGGCCGAAGAGTGAAAGGGATTTGATCATCATTGTACTGTACGTAGTAGATAGACTAGCTAGTTGATCGATGTTGATGAATGGGTTGGGTATTGTGGTGCTAATCTTACGAACTTGGAGTCGTATATATAGAGCCTTAAACGCGACTTTCGAGGCTCACGAACGATGCTGGAAACTTGGATTCGAAGTAATTACAGGAAGGTTCCTCCTTGACTTGAGTTAGCGTATTCCATTTGGTAATGGGGCAAGACCGTCGTGACCCACGAGATACGAGCTAAATGCCATCCAATCGATTGGAGTTATTTATACGTGTCAGTTTTGGAGAAAGGGAGGCAATTAAGTCCATTTACTACTTTGCTCTTACCTATTTTTCTACGAATTATAAGTTCTGGTCGTGGCCGGCTCTGTTTTTTATGTGTGGTTGCTAGATTGTGGATTTTTTGTTTCGTTGAATTTCTTTCACTTACGTGCATGAAATTTTTATCTGTGGAAAAGACCGTCTCATGCGAACTGCATGTACGTAAGGTTTGGATTCAATTTGGAGTACGTGGTATGATCTGGTAGCTAGGGTTTTTTTTTCTCTCTCTCTCTCTCGATCTCTAGGAAAGATCTGCTCGATTATGAGCAAAAAAGATGACTAAATTAAGTTGAACTGTCAAAGCTAGGGAATTGATATCAAAAAGAGTTGAAAACAAATTCATTATCGAAAAATATAGTTATAAAACTGAACGCGTTCTAACGTTGTGACAAGTCTAGGACCAGATATCTGTTCACGTTGTGACAACTGACAAGTCGGGTTTATAGAAAAAAAATATATATAGGTGGTCTACCTTTCACTATATTAAGTAATCTCTGTATTTACTATGCATGCGTAAAGACTAAAGGATGGGCTGGACAGCCTGGACTAGACCCAAAATGTTTTCTTCTAGAAGAACAAAACGAATAATGTGAATGTTGTAAAATACATTGGAATAATTGCACCACTAATTTTTTAGGTTGACCTAAATTATGAATCACTTCTTGTGGTACAAAAATTTATGAATGCTCATTGTGGTAAACTATAATTACAAATCGCTTCCTGAACCCATTTTCCGTTCACTTCTAGAGGTGCCGGGGTGGCTCGCAACCACCCCCCGATGAACACGTGTCGATTTTCTATTGGGTATGACGTGGCAAACTAACGGATTCTGTTAACTTAGTGGACGGAAAACGGGTTTAAGGAGTGATTTGTAATTATAGTTTATCATAATGACCTTCTATGAACTTTTTGTACTACAGAAAATGATTTATAATTT
The DNA here is from genome assembly GCF_958979055.1 of Alnus glutinosa. Classification (NCBI taxonomy): domain Eukaryota; kingdom Viridiplantae; phylum Streptophyta; class Magnoliopsida; order Fagales; family Betulaceae; genus Alnus; species Alnus glutinosa. The sequence goes on from NC_084892.1 coordinate 836,530, forward strand.
AGGCCAAACCTCATAGATCAATAGTATAATTATCCCAAATACATATATAGAAAGCCAGGGTTTTCAGTTTTCACTGGGCAGGGAGGGATATATTGCAATTTTGTAGATTTTTTTTTTTTAAGGAGAATTTGTAGATCATTAATTATTTGGTCAATACATACATATTATAATAACAAATAGAATATTCAATGAACAATTCCAGGGAACGATCTATATATTGCCTAGCCTCTATTATTACCTATACTACGTACTTCATGCCTCGGATTTCAATTTTTAACATGAACATATACCATAATTATTAATTAGGCCCTCTCATCCTGCAGGACCAACCTCTTCTATTCTTTTGTCATTCCGTTGGGTATATGTGACCTCACAATTAGGGGTGGGCAACGGTTAAATCGATATTAATAGGAGTATTTTCGAATTTCAAATCAAAATAATCAGTTAAATCTATTTAATCATCATTTTTTTTTTTAACATCACTTTAAAAATTTTCGGTTAAAACAGTTAATTTGGTAAGTTTGTATATATATAGTCAATCAGTTAAGTAAGTTAACAACCGATTATTAGTAGGCTTTTTAAATTGGGTCAAGGCTATTTTGATGGGCCGAAAAATGGGTTGTTTTTCGGCCAAACCAAAATGATTTTTTGGGCCGAAGTTTTAATTTGACATGTTTAATGGGCCTAATTTGGGTCAATCTGTAATTCGTGTTAAAAATCATTTTAAAATTTTTGGTTAAAACGATTAATTCGGTAAGTCAGTAAGTTAACTGATCTTTTCTTTCCAAAAAAAAAAAAATTATACCGATTACCAAACTAACCCAAGTTTGGTATAAAATATTTTATTCCAAATTTTAATTATTTCAAGAGGTGGTAGGCAATCGAAGGCAGTTCAGTGGGCGGTTAGTGGGCAACAATATTTAAATATTTCGCCCACTCCTAATCACAAGTTTAGAAAGTAACTTATTCTTAATTACACTTAAAAACTTGCAATTTCAACTCATTGGAACATTTAACACATACCTTTGAAGGATTTTACAAATTTAATAATATATTTGTTGTCATATGGTAAATACATCCTAATTTTTAAATTACTATCACCATGTACACTACCATTAGAAGCATGAAGCAAAATAAAATCTGAATCATAAAATAGATTATCAGAAGTGAAATGGAAATTAAAGATCCTAATATTCCATATTTGGAAATCAAAACCTCATTAATTAGTGATGTGTTGTCATTAGTACGTATCTAATTAATATATGATGTGTAAAGGGCATGACTAAATAATGTGGAAATGCAATTTCAATACAAAGAAGAAGCATTAATAGACATCGCATTTTAAGATGAAAGGGAGATTAGTCAGGTATCAAATTTCAAATAGACCAAAATAATCCACGCTAATGGCGAAGGGGCACTTCTCGATTTCAATCAGTCAAAGTTCATATGATTTATGAGTACTGGTAAAATACAAGCGCTTGTCTATAATTTATTCATTTGAAAAATGGTAGACATGTAATTATTATACAATTTGTTGATACATGTTGGCATCTGATTAGAGGGGGTTCAAATTTTTTTAGTTGATGATGGTCATGTGGCTCCAAATATCACCTGCCCATGCATTCAAGGTACGTACGTAAGTTAACAATTGTTCAAATTAATCATTGGATGATCTGTAATCAAATTTTTGTAACAAAATTGAACTTCATTCTCATTCACTTTTCTATAATAATCATAATACAATGTTCATGATATATATATATATATATTCATTCCCGTCTAAAAAATGAGTTTCCAGAAAAGCCTCTAGAAATCCAAAACTCTGTAACTCATGTTTCAGAGACTCAAGTTGAGCCTGCTTCTCCTAAGCCAGAGTCCTCTTCCTCTTCAAAAGGGAAGAAGCCCTCTAAAATCAAGCAAGTTGCTCTTAAGCTTATGCAACAGCTTATAGAGGCTTAAGATGGTGATGAAGAAGAAGAATCATCTACTGCTAGGAGTGAGCAAATCCCCGCAAAACCCGCTCCGCCCCGCAGAAACCGCCCCAACCCTCCCCGCAGAGCCCAAAACCCGCACCCATGGTGCGGGTTTTGGGGCTGTTTTTGGCCCCCCCGCGCGGTGCGGGGCGGGTTGCGGGGGGGACCCTTGAATTTTCTCGGGTCTCCGCCCCGCCCCGCACCCGCCCCGCATATTTTAAAAAAAAAAAAAAAAAAAAAAAAAAAAAAAGAAAGAAAAGAAAAGAAAAGAAGGAAGAAAGCGGCACGGAGAAAATGCTTCTAACCTAACCCTAAACAAACGCATCTCTTCCTTTTCTTATTTCCAGTTCTGCGGCTTCTGCCTCTTCCTTTTCTTATTCTTCTTTCCTCTTCTTTTGTTCTTCTCGCCGCTTCCCCGAACGGAGACTGAGGAGATCGGGAGAGAGGGAGATGCGAAGAGAGATGAGATCAAGAGAGATCAGAGATGCGAAGAGAGATTGAAGAGAGAGAGATCGAGAGACTGAGGAGATCGGGAGAGAGGGAGAGTCAGAGATCGGGAGAGGGAGTCGGCGAGAGGGAGTCATCCAGCTCCAATTCTCCCGTTCGAGAGGTATCCATTTTGCATTTTGTCAAACACTTGCGTTATTTTATTTTTCTACGAACTGGTTTTTTATTTTTGTTAGGAAATCTGAGAATATTTGTGGGTTTCTTGCTTTTTGACAGGCACCCAAGAGCCTGTTGAGTTTGGGGGCGATGTTGAACGAATATATCTGTTTGAAGGAGCAGAAGGTGATGGTGGATCAGGAAAGGGTCCGATTGGAGCAAGAGAAATGCCGGGTCCAGACGCTCTTGCAGGGCATGCAAGCTGTCATGAACACTTACAATTCCAGCGGAGCCTTCCCGTCGCAGCTGAATATCTCCAGCGGCGCTACCAGATCAGCGATTATTAATTTGGATTAGTAAATTTTGAACATAGGGATACTTATAAAAAAAAAAAAAAAAAAAAAAAAATTGAACACAAGGGTCAAAACCCGCGGGGATCCCCGCCCCACAACCCCGCCCCATCTACACCCGCCCCGTGCGGGTGGAGGGGGTTTTCTGCGGGGTGCGGGTTCACTTTGGGGAACCCGCACCTCTGCGGGGTGGGGTCAAAAAATCCCCATCCCCGCCCCCCCCGCCCCATGCTCAGCCCTATCTACTGCAGAGTCTATATATATAATAATAATAAAAAAAAAAAAAAAAAAAAAAAAAAAAAAAAAACAGGATTAGCCCTTGTTTTCTTTTTGAGCGCTGATATATACAAGGGCTAGTCCTGTTTAAGGAGTCCCATGACTCTCTTACGGCAGCACTACGCGCGGGTAATGTTAAGCTTGACGTCCAACAATGGCTATATAATAATAAAGTCCTCATGGCAAGTAGCAAGCTTTTGATCCATTGACACTTTGGCAGCTGCAAAAAACTTTCTCATCATAAGCACAAATAGAGATATATTGCCCGTCTACAAGGACGAGAATAAGTTTTTATCATTATTTAGTTTCCATACAGCATAATTCAATTATTCATTACCGATTGATACAGATATATGTTCCTTCCTATAGTTCATGGACAAGTTATTTGTTTCCTTATTATTGTAGAGAAAAGAACGTTTGGTTTTATTTTTTCCTCTATTATATTATTTATGGACAGAACGTGATACTGTAGTTAGGTCCGCCTGTGCATGAAAATAGGCTATTATTAGCATCATCGTAGGCATAACTATAGGCCTGAGGGCACTCATTCTTGAAGAACATAGAGTAGTTCGTGGGTGGGCAAGTGGCTGGAGTGCTATAATCGCCGGTGCAACAATATTGTGGCTGATTGAACTCTATGCATGCGCTCTTGCAACCAATCACGCTCCCATCAGACCCTTTCACTTGTAGCTCTACTGGGCAAGCCCCGTTCACATTGGCAGCACAGCTGGGCGCAGTGCATGAAGCTTGTGATGGAGTTATTGATAGAGGCAAGTTGAAGCCGTCTACAAGGCTGATATCGTAGAAATCTTGTCCACCATTCGCTGCTAAGTTGAATTCTGCCAAAGACGTTGGTGGGGCTCCACCGTTGCCGTTGCATGCAACCTGGCCGGTTCCACAATCCGCAGTAGCACAAGTGAACTTTCCCGAGCCATCTGTGGAGCATCCTGTTCGGGCCCAAAACCGGCCGTTCCATGGAGATGGGACATCCAGTGATGTGGATGCTCCAGATGCTAGCTCAAATCCAGTGTTTGATAGCTGAGATGACGGAGTTGATGTTAGGTCTGCTGGCCAGATAGTATACGCACAGTTGTTTGTGACGGTTATTGTAACAGAGTGAGCACCTGCATATATGAACGCAACATTAACAAAACTCGTTGTCATCGCTTCGAACGTGAAAAATAAAAGGATAGCTTGCAAGCAACAAACAAAGCAACTTATTATCAAGAAGAATGCTAGAACTCTTTGTAGTGTCCTTCTGGGATCCTTCTATGCTGAAATGACACATTGTATTTTTTAATGAAAATATAAAAAGAGAAATCAAGCTGTAGTTTTTCTTTATAAAAAACAAAGTTCTATGTCAGCATAGAAGAACTCCAAAAAAAACATTTGAAGAAGCTCTAACATTTCTCTATTATTAAATAAATAAATGGGTTGTATAATGGGGAATGATTTTACAAAATTTAGTTTGTGTCAAGATGGGGAAGGAAATTCATGGATTCTTGTGCAATAGGATTCAATTATATATGAGTTATTCTATGGAAAGAAAAGCACACAAAAAACAGAAATGTATAATTGACAATTAAGATCGAAGAAGAAAAAAATACCATAAATGAAAAGAAAGGCTAAGGTTAGGCCGAAGACTAGTGCCCGAGTACTTCTCATTGCGAATGCTTAGTTTGTGATATGATGTTTTTGTTTGATGAAGGGATGGATATGTATATATAGAGGCCAACCAGAGTATGGTGCCGTTGGTATATAGAGCTTATGGAATGTGAAAGTCGTAGCAAAGCATGGTGTGAATGCTGCCGTATCTACGGTCAAGGATGGTCCAGTCCCTAAATTTGAGAGTGGGGGACAAAACCAAATTAATATATCATTTATATTTTTGGGGGCTTATAAAGTTGAATATGCCAAGAACTTTAATTTGGAAGGGAAGGCGAAATAATTTTTTTTTTTTTTTTTTTGTTAATTATATTGTATGATTTTTGAAAGTGTTATTCACTCATTTCTTATATATAGAGGCCAACCAGAGTATGGTGCCGTTGGTATATAGAGCTTATGGAATGTGAAAGTCGTAGCAAAGCATGGTGTGAATGCTGCCGTATCTACGGTCAAGGATGGTCCAGTCCCTAAATTTGAGAGTGGGGGACAAAACCAAATTAATATATCATTTATATTTTTGGGGGCTTATAAAGTTGAATATGCCAAGAACTTTAATTTGGAAGGGAAGGCGAAATAATTTTTTTTTTTTTTTTTGTTAATTATATTGTATGATTTTTGAAAGTGTTATTCACTCATTTCTTATATATATGCATATTTCTTGTTGACATCTCTCATTTGGATATATAGTTGATTTTGAACTAAAATTAATATATAGTTAATAATACAGATAAAACTTCCGTAGAAAAAGTAGTAATACTATCCCATGGTTCTATAACTTTTGATTACCATTGGGGTATAGTCTAAAATTAAAGTGTACGTCTTATATATATATTATAGATCGATTCAGCTATAATGTTGTGGAGGATGGACCCATTTTTTTTAATCTTTTTATCATAATGAATTTTGAATATATAGGTGGTTAATTAATTCACATGTATCTATATCTATAATTCTTTTTTCTTTTTTCTTTTTTTTTTTGAGGAACTATAATTCTATATACTCTCAAGGGACAACCTAAAAACCTCTTCGCTATGGGGAAGAGGCCGGGAATGCATAAGATCATTAAGGGCTTGTTTGATAAAGGAAATAAAATCATCTCTCCCCCTCTTCACTTTTTTCAAAAGGGAAATGATGGCTATCTACTAGCATCCCACCAGGCCTACGTGGCTAGGAGTATTTTATTTTTTAAAATGTAAGGAATTTCTTTTCAGTTTTTATGATTTAATAATTTCTTTTGATTTTTGAGTCTAAAACTCAAAACGAGTTGGGAGGGGGATTTTTTTTCATTTCCCCTTCCCAACGCCTCTCTCTCTCTCTCTCTCTCTCCTGTTTAATTTTCACCGGCAACGTCTCCACCGGCCGGCCGGCAGTGCCAGTCATTCTTCCCCTCCTTTTTTCGCCGAAAAAGCTCTCTCTCTCTCTCTCTCTCTTTCTCTCTCACAGGATCTATCTCGCCTCGTCGGAAAAGCTCTCCCTTTCTCTCGCCGGTCAGACTTACTTTATTTTTGTTATTTTGCTATTACTATTTTTTCTTAATGGTTACAATAATACTAGTGGTAGTAAGAGTAACTTCTTATTCACTCAAAATGTGATGGGTTTACATCATATATTGCAATTTGTAGATCATTATTTGGTCAATACATACATATTATAATAACAAATAGAATATTCAATGAACAATTCCAGGGAACTCTATATATTATTATTACCCACGTACTACGTAGCTAGCCTAGCCTCGATCTATTGTTAATTACCTACTACATACTTCATGCCTCGGATTTTAATTTTTAACATGAACATATACCATAATTATTAATTATGCCCTCTCATCCAGAATAACTTCTTCTATTCTTTCGTCATTCCTTTGGGTATATGTGACCTTACAACTAAGGGTGGGTATCGGTTAAGTTGATATCAATAGGAGTATTTTTGAATTTCAAATCAAAATAGCCAGTTAAATCGGTTAATTCATCCATTTTTTTTATCGATAAGCATCACTTTCAAAAATTTTGATTAAAACGGTTAATTTGGTAAGTTAGTATATAATCGGTTGGTTTAGTCAGTTAACCGATTCTTAGTGGGCTTTTTAAATTGGGCCAAGGCTATTTTGATGGGCCAAAAAATGGGTTGTTTTTGGGTCACACCAAAATGGTTTTTTGGGCTAAAGTTTTAATTTTACATGTTTAATGGGCCTCATTTGTGTCGTTCTATAATTTGTGTTAAAAATCATTTTAAAATTTTCGATTAAAACGGTTAATTCGGTAAGTTGGTCGGTTAACTGATATTTTTATTTTTTATTTTTTTATAATACTGATTACCTAACCGACCTGAGTTCGGTATAAATATTTCATTCCAAATTTCGATTATCTTAGGAGATGGTAGGCGATTGAAGGCAGTTCGATGGGTGGTCGGTGGGGCAACATGCAATTAGATATTTCATCCACTCCTAATCACAAGTTTAGAACATAACTTATTCTTAATTACACTTAAAAACTTGCAATTTCAACGCATCGGAACATTTAACACATAGTAATGACCTTGGATGTGGATTGCCCATGTAATTATGAGAACAATATAGATCGAATAAGCATATGTATCTTTGGAGGATTTTACAAATTTAATAGTATATTTGTTATCATATGGTGAATACATCGTAATTTTTAAATTACTGTCATCATGTACACTACCATTAGATGTATGCTGCAAAATAAAATCTGAATCATAAAATAAGAAGTGAATTGGAAAAGATCCTAATATTCCATATCTGGCTGGAACTCAAAACCTAATTAATTAATTAGTGATGTACGTGTTGTCATTAGTATCTAATTAATATATGATGTGTAAAGGGCATGACTAAATAATGTGGAAAGGCAATTTCAATACAAAGAAGCAATATTAGACATCGCATTTTAAGATGGACAGAAATTTCATAAAAATCGATTTGTAGGAAATTTTATACAACCCATATATAAGATTGACATGTGTCCATTGGCATATGGGAAGCATATGTTGTTTTAATAGTATATACTTCTCACATACTTTTTTAATAGCACTAATAAAAAAACATGTGATTTTCACATGTTTAAAGGACATATGTCACTTTTATATATAGGTTGTATGAAATACCCTACAAACCGATTTACAATAAATTTTGTCCTTTTAAGATGAAGGCCAGAGCCCAGGGGAGATTAGTCAGGTATCAAATTTCAAATAGACCAAAATAATCCACGCTAATGGCGAAGGGGCACTTCTCGATTTCAATCGGTCAAAGTTCATATAATTTATGAGTGGCAAAATACAACTTGTCTCTAATTTATTCATTTGAAAAATGTTAGACATGTAATTATTTTACAATTTGTTGATACATGTTGACATCTGATTAGGGGGGTTTAAATTTTTTTAGTGGATGATCATGTGGCTCCAAATATATATCAGATAGCGCGTGATATGCGTCAACAAGTTGAAAGTGTGACGTGTTGTGAAATTTTAATATATTTGCAAGCATACGAACCATATCAAAGTATAGTTTAGCAAGCGTGAGGTCGAACCCACATGGACTTGTATAATCATAGGAGAAGGGTGAGATTTTTCCCTCAAATCTAAACTAAATAAGAATAAAAAATCTCACCCTTCTTTGTAAAATCTCAATCTCTTTCTATTTTTTTTTTCACTTTTCTAAAAAAAGTCAAATAAAATACATTCTATTCTTTTTTCTTTCTTTTTTTCACTTTTGATGGGTTTACTGATTCGTAGGGGTGTCATTTATGTTTGATGCATTCCAGTTCGAGCCTGTTGCTGATGACTTCGGCTCTCTCAATAGTTGCTCTGTTCATTAAAATTCTCTTTGCGCCCTCTTTTGTATTAGATTTGCCTCTCTTCTGTTGCATGTTCGTCATTTACATTGATACTTACTGTAGCACTTTTACAGAGAAGTTTGAATTTTGAATTATATTTTCAGATACTCTCTGCAAAGCTAAAGAATGGCTTGAGGTCTATTTCCAGCTCCCTTTGGTCATGACTGCTAACAACTTCATTTCTCAATAAAAGATAGGACCTACTTTAAAATAAATTTTGTTGGGCTTGAAAGTTCTCTTGGTTCATTTTGTTGCCTTAAATTTGTACTTTTTTTGCTAGGTTTGATATTGACCTTAAATAATTTATTTCCTCTGTTGACATTTCAGTTTTGAGAGGAAGTGCTATGTTTTCATAGTTCTAACAATGTCAGGAAATAAGAAAATTGCTTCTGCTTTTTAAATTTGTAAATTTTTCTAGGTGTGTTAAATTTTGTTGGAGTGCCTCATAAATGTTAAGCATTTCTGATTGTTGGGTACGCGTACCCTAGTATTGTTTTTTTCTTTTATAGTAGCTCCTTAGTTGGCATTATTTGGCTATTGAATGTGATCGGATTTAAAAAAAATAAAATAAAATTGATGGTTGTATTAATTGAGTGAATAAGAAGTTATTCAGTAATCATTCTCTTAAAATTTAATAGTTACATCTGTTCCAAACTTTGGATGTATCGATTAATTAAAAGTTGAGTACATATCTTTTTCTTTTTTTTTGACATGTCCACACAAGAGGAAGGGGGGAGATTCGAACTAGTGACCTCCGCTTTATGAAGCGTGGTCCCCAGCTGATTGAGCTACCCCTTGGGGACGAGTACATATCTGATCCTAGCTATAAAATGTATTAAAAGTCAAGGAAAATTGTGGTCAATGTGGGGAAACTTGGTACATATCTGATCCTAGGTAGAAAAGGTATTACAAGTCATAGAAAATTGTGGGGAAAGTTGAATACATATCAGAAGTGTTGTTTCCAACCTCAAGAAGTTGGTTAAAGGACCATCGATAATACTTATTATTTTTACCATCTAAGGTTTTTGCTGTCAATTAAAGTTGTTGGACTTGCATTTGGATTATACTTTTAGGAACATGATTAAACAAACATTTACTATCAAACTAGTAAAACCATGATTACAGGAAACAAGGAAAAGTATACATGTTTACTAGGCCTTTTTGTGAGGTTCAAACTTCTTGAATGATGCTTGACCAATCGGGTATATTGATAGGTGCTTTCTAATGGACTGGATGAATAATGGAGGAATATGAAAATGGAATGGAAAATATGTTGATAATGAACTCCAATTAATGGCTGAAGACAGACCCCAAGTGAATCCAATTAGGGTTTGGAAACAAACCACAAGACAAAAGTCTATTTCTTTTCTTCCCTTTTATTTATGACTTCCATTCTTTAAATAGATAACATAGTATTGTAGGATTGAACCACAGCTCAGAACATTCCTACTACGACTCAACCAAGTGGTGATAAGCAACCACTCAAACTAATCTATTAGAAATAATAGACTCCTAATAATCTAATAACACTAATCTGACTTGATGACTCATAGACTTGATAAACATTTGCTAAACAACCAAAGATAAAGATAAGCATAGTTTATCCAACATAATAATAAAGATAACATAATTATCTAGCTACCTATCTACTAATTGATAAGGATCACGTGGATTGGATACTTCACCCAAGTGAAGTTGATTAGGCTTCTAACTCGAAGGGACCGGTTCCTATCAATTGCCCCTCCTTGAACACGATGCTTGTCCTCAAGGTCGAGTTCTCTCATCTCCGTCTGCCTCTTCAACATTTTCAAGCTCCAACTCGTCATCTAAATCAGCTTCAATAATGAAAACATGTGGGACTGCACAACGATGCCCCGACGTGAACCTCTCATTGCAGTTGAAACATAATCCTTGTACCCTTCTTTTTTGCATTTCCTCCCACGAAAGTTTTTTGACAGAGGTTTGAGAACCTGGAGCTTTAGAACTTATCGTCGTAGTGGTATTGCTTTCCCATGATGGGCTCCTTTGCGAGTGAGTCAACTCATCCTCCCGCATTCGTGCGAATTCAATGGTCTCACGGAGTGTGCGAGGCTTGAACTTACGAACATCACTTGAAATATCAGCCTTCAACCCGCCTAAGAACGTCCCGATTAGTGCTTTTTGTGGCCATCCACTCACACGGTTGGCCAGTTTTTCGAACTCTTGCTGGTACTCTCTCAAGGTTCCTTTCTATTTGACTCGGGATAGCGCTTCATTGTAGTCTTCGTACTCCGTTGGGCCAAACCTAGCCAATAATTCCCTCTCTAGAATGGGCCACATAACCTATTGGTTTTCAACTTGGTAAACCTTTTTTAGCCATTGCCACCATTGGTTTGCCTCACCCTCCAAGTAGAATGTTGCCAGTGTGACTTTTTGCCCCCTCAGCCGTGGACTGGTACTCAAAGAATTGAGCAACTCGGTCTAACCAAATTATCGGATCTTCTCCATGGAACTTCGGAAATTCCATCTTCATAGGCCGAAAGTGCTGCCCATTGTCTCGGTTATCACGGTTATGACTACCTCGTGCAACCGAATTCTCCTCCTTAGTCTCCTTCTCATGAGAATGTGATGACTCGCCCTGGGACTTTGCGAACCCCTCCTTGATTGACTGTTCCAATCTTTCCAAGCTTTCCCTCGACACGCGGTCTCGTTCCGTGCTTTCCTTCATGGCTCGTTCTAGATTCTGCAAGGACTCATGAATCCCTTGCACTTCGGACTCCAGTTTCTCAATACGGTCTTTTTGGGTTGACATTTCTCTGATACCAATTGATAGGTGCTTTCTAATGGATTGGATGAATAATGGAGGAATATGAAAATGGAATGGAAAATATGTTGATAATGAACTCCAATTAATGGCTGGAGACAGACCCCAAGTGAATCCAATTAGGGTTTGGAAACAAACCACAAGACAAAAGTCTATTTCTTTTCTTCCCTTTTATTTATGACTTCCATTCTTTAAATAGATAACATAGTATTGTAGGATTGAACCACAGCTCAGAACATTCCTACTACGACTCAACCAAGTGGTGATAAGCAACCACTCAAACTAATCTATTAGAAATAATAGACTCCTAATAATCTAATAACACTAATCTGACTTGATGACTCATAGACTTGATAAACATTTGCTAAACAACCAAAGATAAAGATAAGCATAGTTTATCCAACATAATAATAAAGATAACATAATTATCTAGCTACCTATTTACTAATTGATAAGGATCACGTGGATTGGATACTTCACCCAAGTGAAGTTGATTAGGCTTCTAACTCGAAGGGACCGGTTCCTATCATATATTTTAGTGAATTTTGAATATCATGTTTGAACTTGCCCTTTTTTACTTTTACGAAGAGATTATGAGCATTGTGCAATGACCTTTTTACGGGATTATGTTGTAGCTAACTTCATTGGTTTTGATCCTTTTGATCTTACAACTGAATGGTTAATTTAATGTGAAAATTAAATGAGCATTTGGAAATGGGTTAATTTTTAGATTTTCAAGTTTTCCTTTCTTGCAGGGCCAAGATGTCTATAGCATTTCAGTGTTGTCTCGTGAAGGCAACAGTCCACAATGTGCTTAAGAGTGAAATGACAGTTAAAGAAGATAATATATAGCAACTACAAAGCAAACATGAGAATGGAATAGAGGACTTTGATATGGGGTTTTTTTATTTTGTTTCTAGCAATTTTATACTACTAGGAATAGAGGACTTTGACATCTTTATGTTGTATTGTTATGGAAAGAGATTGTAGTTGTTGGTAAAAAAAAAAAGAAAAAAAAAAAGGGTTATGAACTTTAATAAAATCATAGTAGGTACATTTGTCCATATTCTTTATGCTCTCCCTCATTTGGCTGGCAATGGAGACAAGAATGAACCCTACAAATTCCCATTAAATCGTGAACATACTTTCTTTTTCTTTCTTCATTTTTTTTTCTCATAAATAAGAAATTAATTGAGGTGATTCAATTCCATATAACCTCTTCATAATACTCGAGTCTATGTAAATTAAAAGTAACAATTAATGTTAACTTTATTAGCCTGTGACAACTTATAAAGGTCAAACTCTTCATGCAATTACATGAAATCTTAATCATTTTCAACATATAATAATAAAGGTCTTAGCATATTTCAAAACCTCACTTTTCGACATTAAACATGTAAGTTAAGACTAACAATGTCAACTTTATCTTCAAAGCAAATTAAACATTTCATCAAACTCGATCTTGCCATTGCTAGCTTCTTCAGTCAAGGTAATTTGAGAAACTATAGCATTTCTTGCATATTTAAATGTAAACTTAATATCATTATGTGCCATAAGATATGGATTGCAATATGTAAATTTTCTCTGAAAAAGAGTCACCTAATTGACTTCAACTTACACTTGCACAACCTCAGTTCAGTTATAGACAATTTGACAAAACATTCAGTCATCTAGAGAATAACATAAGAACTATGTTACAATCAAAAAAATTACATGACCATGATAGTAAGCATATTTCACAAAGTTACATAACTTGACCATGATAACAAATATAATAACTTTAGAATTATTTAGAGGTCATAATCATAGAATTGATGATATTGATCAAAAAATGAATATTTAAAAGCTCAACATCAGCTTGTAAGGGCAAGGTACTTTGATAGTTGAGAATGTTATAAACTTGAAATAAGATGGGCTGCACATGCAATGCAATCGCTGAGTCAGTTGTAATTATTACATTGGCCACGATTGTCATCCAAGCAAGTTTTTGGGATGGGTTGTTGATATCACAAGCTAATTGTTATAGAAGGTAGAGCAGTACTCCTTGGCTCAAAGGGAGAAGAGCTACAGACAATATCCATTGTTGATCAAACTAAAAAAAAAAAAAGCTTTTATTGCATCAGCCACATGCGTATCTTAAATCAACACTTCAAATGTCAAAGAAAGAGTCGCCATTATTCTTTCAAAAAAAAAAAAACACACTTCAAATGTCCCATACTTTTATGACCAGTAGTTGCTTCCAGCTAAAATAAAGAAAACCAATGCAATCTCTTTTTCTAACCATACAATTGCTTAAACATGTGTCTACACTCTAGCATCTATAAAAAATGAATATCACAAATTTTCAGAACTAATCTAGAATAACGTGCTTCTTCCACTTGCCATGATATCACAGCTTTCACTAAAATCCATTATTTCCATTTGTGTTTCTCAAAATCCTTTCTACTATTGTTTCTTGATTTTAACAACTTTTCTCCCTGGCAAGTGATTCCCGAAAGTGCATAGTTCCAGCTACTAAGAAACGTCCAACTCTAGCCTTAGTTCCATGTTTACGACTCAAATATTGTATTGAATTCCCTCCTTTTCAGGGCCACCTTTCTATATTATCTCACCTTATATCAAACTGGTTCTAAGTTTTTATCTGATCGAGCTGATACCCAAGGTTAGGTATCAATCATGACGAAAAAGAAAGATAAATAAAAAAAAAAAAATTAAAAATCTAAAGATTGATCGAGGAGAGTATTCAATCTCTTCTGAAAGTGGTATACCATAGCAAGAACGAACTTGTTTCTCTATTGTAGACATCATTCAATTAATTCATTCTATTTCAATCCTATTTCCATCTAATAATCAAGAATTCCAAGCTTGTTAGGAGGAAAATCACGTGACGAATTGATTCTTCAATAAACGTTTTACTCACCCAATTTGCACATGGAGGCCTAGTTCTTTTGCTTCACATCGTATTAATCTATCTCTCTACACAGTCGCACAGATCTCAGTGACCCATTTCAGATTCGCCCAAAACATGAAAAATTAGCGATGTAAACTGACTAAGCACTAGAAAATTAATCAACACTAATAAATAATAGGTCCTCCAAATAAGAGAATCTCATATACATTTTTAATCATTCAAAGACAAAACTCATAAATGAAATGAACAAAACGGGCAAAACCCAGAGGAGAGGACCAAAGAAATCCAACAAAATAAGCAAATCCCAACATTTCAAATCAAACCAATCAACAGATATACATTGTTTCATCAAATCCCAACTCAGTAAACACAATGTCAGGCCCAAATCTGGAAAGAAACACATCCCAGAACAAAAGCAAAATAATATATAAAACTTACAAGACTCTTGGGGGAATTCTAAACAGTCTAGTAGCATGTACCTTCTTCTACCTATGCGTGAGGCACGAAGAAGATACATTGAACATAGAGAGCTTAGCTTGTCTCATGGAGTTTACCATTCTTGCTTCTCTATGTCATATCTCTTTTCTCCACACTTTTGCCAGACAAAAGATTCAAAGATTGCTTCTTTACCTGGTGAAGGGCGACCACCGGCCGGAGGAGAGAGAGAGAGAGCGAGAGAGAGAAAGGCGTTGGGAGGGGAAGAATGACAGAGGGCCGGCCGGTGGAGACCTCGCCAGTGAAAACAGCCGAGAGAGAGAGAGAGAGAGAGAGAGAGAGAGAGAGGCGTTGGAAGGGGAAATGAAAAAAGAATTCCCTCCCGGACAACTCGTTTTGAATTTTAGATTAAAAAATCAAAAGAAATTGCTAAATCCTAAAAATTGAAAAGAAATTCCTTACATTTAAAAAAAAAAAAAAAAAAAAAAAAAAAAAAAAAAAAAAAAAAAAATCCAAGCCACGTAGGCCTGGTGGGATGTTGGTGGGTACCCCAGTATTTTCCTTTTCAAAAATAATTAATTTCAAAACATTCTAACTTTATATCACATCAATAATTTTTTATTACTATTTAAATAAAAAAAATTCACAACAATATAAAACTTTTTCACTTTTCCATACAAATTCTTTTTACTTTATATCACATCTATCACTTCCAACTCCCACCCCTTATAACAAGGCCTAATTGTTGGATGTTTTAATTAATTTATGAACCTTGATATATATTGAATAGGTTGCTAGTTTTGTGGTATATAGATATTAGATGAGACTTTATATATGTGGCTTTATATATTGATTCGAACGTAGTACTAGAAGATTGTTTGACTATTCTCACATGTCACTAATCAAATTTATGTCGACATGTTACTAATTAATCAAATTAAAGTAAGGTACTGTTCTCAATGGGTAGCTCAATCGACTGGAGACCACGCCTCATGAAGCGGTGGTCACTAGTTCGAATCATTCCTCCCCCTCTTGTGTAGACATGTCAAAAAAAAAAAAATTAAAGATACTTGAATTAGAATTTTTTGAGCCCATAATTTTAACCTTATCAAGCTCGTATTGTTGTAGCATTTTCAGCAGCTTTTCAACCATTTTCTTTAAATATAGGAAACAAAACTATTTTTTACTTCCCTATCAAAAAACACCCCACAGCAGCTTTCCTTCATTTTTCTCTATATCATTAAAATATTATTTTTTTACTTTTCCTTTAATTAAAAGCAAGAAAAAGAAGAAAAAGTAGGAGAGAGATAATATATTTGTTAGCTTTACTTTAATTAAAAGTAGGAAAAATAAATAAAGTAGGAGAGAGATAATATATTTTGTGAATAAACAATTGAAGGGGACTTCTCAAAGAAACGAAAATTTTAAAGAAGCTGTTGTGGAAGGGTTTTTGTAATTTTCTTGAAATTTTTCCTAAAACTTAGGGAACAGACCCCATTTAGAGAAGCTGATGTGAATGCTCTTATCGTAAGGTGTACGCTAAGAGTGAGCTAGCTATCCTAGCGCGCTTTCTTTTAAGAGATATGCTATGGGAGTATTTGAAATTCACTTTCTCCTCATTTTTCTTATTTTCACTTCTCCTAAAAAACATCAACTTCAAAATATTCTTAACTTTTTTCACTTTTTATATCACATCAATACTTTTTTATTACTTTTTAAATAAAAAACTCACTACAATAAAATTTTTTTTTTCACTTTTCCATATAAATTATTTCAATTTTATATCACATCAATCCTATTTTCCAATCATTCAAAAAAAAAATCTTAAGGGGAGGAGAGGGGTGAGGGATTTTTAAACGAGGCCATGTTTACAACTTCTATATAACTCTAACAAATTTTTTTTATTGGATCTATTTTCCTACACGTGGATCTTACATATCCAATTGTTAATTTTAACCAAAAATAAAAAAAGTTGTTGAAATTGTAAAACAGTTATAAACGTATTATATTTCTTCTTTTAATAACAAGCTATTTTTTTTGTTGAAGTCAACTAAGCAAGGCATGAGGAGGAAATGGTTTTTGCTTGGGTGCTTTTAGTCTTCCCTTCCCTAAATTATAGCATAATTAATACATTGGTGATTCCCCTTTAGCCAAGTTAGTTTTCTTTTTTGTCAAAAGATGGATGCTACACTTAATTCATGTTGTAATATGTGTGTTATAAACATTATTTCATTTTCAACCATATTTAAATGTTTTATTATTTGGTATTAAAATGTATTCATGAGTTTTTATAGCAAAGGAAAAAACAGTTTTATTAAAATATATTCATGAATTTTTATGAAGAAGAAAAATCAATTTTAATGATTTGATCTTAAATTGTTTTGACCGTTTATTTTTCTTCTTAAAGAATTTTAGCCGTTAGTTGTTAAAGCTTACATTTTATGCAGTTTGGACATTAACTGTTTCACGGCCTTAGAAAATCTGGTGAGCCAGCCTTAAAGAAAAAGATATTTGGTTTTAGCCGTTAGTTATGTTTCCTACCATTTGTCGTAAACTTGTGAGACTTAAAGGTAAGAAGAAGAAAAAAAACGTTTTTTTCCTTATTGTTGGATCATGGCATTTAAGAAAAGAAAAGAAAACTGACGCTCATTTTTCTTATATATTAAGTTCCAATGAGCATTTGAAAACGACTTCTTCTTAATTTGGCTTCCATCATATTTTTCGGGGTGTATTTTATATATTCTAAAGTGAATTTGTATTAAGCCAAGAAGCTATTTACAAGAAAAAATATTCTGAAGTCCCACATCCACTCTGATTAAAGGGTTGTTTTATTTGATCTTCGTTTTTAGAAGTGTGTCATTAACGAAGATAGATGCTATAGTCTAATTTTGGGAGGTTGCGTGTCAAGAGATCCGATCACACCGAGTTATACACTCCGGGAGGCACAAATCAATCTTTAAGGACAATGCACTTGCGTGATTCTATAGTATTGTGAGATCTTTCTTTAATTTAATTTTAATTTCTTGTACAGTATTTATTTTTTTATTATTATTATTTCAGATCAATATGGTCTAGTATCAACAAAAATTTTCAAATTGATATTTTTTTATTTCAATAAGAACTTTGTGCACCATCCAAAGTTACTTTCAACAATTTAAACTTATTTTACATCAACTCAAGTATTGTATTATAGGTTGAATGACCACTTAAAAGAAACAAAACGTACCTTCATTCAGCTCGTGCCAATGGCCACAGAGTAGTTTGGTCAATCACCCACAATTTATTTATTTTTTTATTTTTTTTATTTTTTTATTAAAAAAATAATTTACCCCAGAATATTTTGGATAGTTCATGTGGTTAAAAATCACGTGACTAACATTCCATTTAATAAGACGGAAAATATCAACGAATGTGATAATTTTCCACAATTTGGTAATTCGTGAGGGCCGAATGTCACCTTTTAAACGGTGAAGACTAAATCAACGAGGGAGTAATGACTAAAGTATATTTTTCTCATTTTTTAAGTACTTTAATTTATGAAATGAATGGGGCCTAAAAAGTCAGAAAAAGGCATATTCCTCACGTAGTTTGCCAACACAACTATTATAGCTGCAGCTAATCAAAGCTTATCTGAACAATTTTGTAATTAATGAACCATGCTAGAATATTGGTCAAATGAGTACATTAATTATTTTTTATTAACTTAAGTTTTTAAAATATATAGTAATTTAACATAATATCAGAACAAATATTATAAATTTAAACATTTTTACAACTTGGTTGTCAATGTTTTAGAAAGACTAAAATGACAAATGACTTTTATATATATATATATTCAATTAATAACGTGCGACTGGTCTATAGTGAGTAATGTTTATTGCACAATTTTTATACAATTTTAACAATTTTTTTTTTAAGATCAACTATTGAATATTTAGGACCCACACGTAGAAAAATAAATTCAATGATTGATAAAAAAAAAAAAAAAGTTAAAATTGTGCAAAAATTATGGAAGTGTTATTCAAAAAAACATAACTCGTCTATGGTTATCGTACGTGCATGGAATTTTCACTACCCAATACCCATGCGAAGTGTAAGGTTTGGTTTGCCAACACTAATTTTGTCTGATTTCAACGTGGCCACTTCACATGGTTTGAACTTGAAGCTCTTTTTTTTAAAAAAAAAAAAGAAAAAAAAAATGGAAAAAGAAAAAAAAGTTGAAGCTCTTGGTGTTATTAACTGGCCTGCGATTACACGCAGATAGAATTTGGAGTGACCTAATCCATAATTTATGTTTATTTTTCTTCGGTTTTCAATAAGAAACATTCAAATGTTTACCTAAACTTTTTAATTTTATTTTAAATTTTGAAAAGAATTATAAGTTTTCTGTATATTAATTTTGTGACCCACCGTATATGTATAAGATTTTTTACAACTATTTATTCGAATTTGAGAGAATTCGAACAGGTAATCGTAAAAGACTACTTTTGAGATTCACCTGACCAAATAAAAATTAGGCTGTTTAATCACTTATCTGGTTAGATAGGTCCCAAAAAAGTGGTCTCTCACAATCACCTATCTGAATTCTCTCAAATTCAGACAAATAATTGTAAGGGATCCTAATATATATATATCACGCCACATCAAGCTTGCAATACACTTTTGACTCTAATTCCAAGTTTTTAACCGAATTTGTTAATTTTGCATGCAATTGAGCGCCTACAACTTGTTTAAAATTGATTTTAACTAGTAAAAAATTGTGGAATTATGATGGTATCATTGGGTTGAGGTATACCAAAGTGTAAATTAAAGGATTTTTCTTTTGGATTTGAATTTGTATTTGGATTTTTTTTTTTTTTTTTTTTTTTTTTTTTTTTTTTTTTTTTTTATAGATGATTTCGATTTGTTACTAATTAGAAACTTTTGGATTTTGATCTTAAAATCTGCACTAAAACGGCCAAAAAAGTGGCCAAAACCGGACAAAATTGACCCAAAACAAGCCCAAAACCCATCTTCAAAAGCGGTTATATAACCGCCGGTTATGTAGTCAATAACCGCTAACCGGCGGTTATATAAATAACCGCCTCCGCCTAAGCGGTTAGCGGAGGCGGTTGGTAAAATACAATAACCGCCTAGGCGGTTAGCGGTTGTAGCCAATAACCGCCGGTTATAACCGCTTGAACACCCATGTAGTAATTGTTTGGATAGAGTAATTCTAAATGCTATATAAGTGTTAATAAAAAAATGACGTGACTTTTAAAATCATTATTGAGCATGTAATTGATCAAATAGTGATTTTGACGATTTTAAAAGCCACCTTATTTTTTGATGAATACTTAATAGACACTTATATGACATTTATAATTATTCGTTTGGAGAAGTCACTCTCCAAGAAGAAGAAGAAGTAGATCGAGAAGAAGGAAATTAACTAGTTTGTTTTGATGCCTTGATATATTGTTTTGGGCCTTTATTATATCTGTATTACAAAAGACAACTAATAATCCTATCATATCTAGCCAATGAACTAACCCACTCATTACAAATGGGCTAAGAGCCCAACAACTCATCTTTTAAAAACCCAATATCATATTAAACCCATTACACAACCAAAAGAAGAAGAAGAAAAAAAAAAAAAAAAAAAAAACAATAACTTATCAATTATCGTATACATGCATTTTCTTGTCAAAGGAAGCAGCATCAATTTTTTTTTTTCAAAAATTGAATTTTTCCTCTTAAATGGAATGGGGAAAATCCTCTTACACAGTCTATGAAATGCTTACGAGAATTACATGCTCTAAAGACAACTGATAATTTAAAGGAAAACTTTGTAAGAAAAAAAGCGACAACTACATCCTCTACATGATGGATATTCATCTACTTTCCCAATGACTGAAATTAGCGAAATTATAATTGTAATCGAGTCGAACTGAGTATTGAATGTTCAAACTTAGTTCGTTTTATTTTTTTTAAAACACGAGCCGAGTTCGAGTTTATTTATTTTTCAAGCTCTATTTATTTATTTTTCGAACAAGCTTGAGCTTGTTCACGAACTGTTCAATTAGCTTATTAATTCGTATATGAAGTAAATGTTGCAATTAATTATTTATTTATTTTTCTGGTAAATTCATACTAATTATTGTTAATGTTTATTATTTGAATAATTAGATAAATTAACTTGAACCTTAAACAATCTAATATCAAGTTTATATATTTTTTATCTTATAGTATGTAGATACATTCATTACATACACATACATACTCACTCATATATATACAAATTAGTCCCCAAGGGGTAGCTTAATCGGCTTGGGACCACGACTCATGAAGCGGAGGTCACTAGTTCGAATTCTCCTTCCCCCCTCTTGAATATATATATATATATACACACACATACATACACAAATTAATAGACATATATCTATGTTAAGACTCACAATTACAATAATTTAAGCTATATTGATTATATTACGAAGATAAGTATTATTTTTATCATTTTAATTACTTAACTTGTTCTCATTATAAAGTTAAAAATAATATTGTAGAAATAATAAAAATGAAGTTATACAAGCTTATATGATTCGAAGCGAGTTTATACAAGTTCGGCTCGTTTAACAATCGAGCATAAATTTTTGTTCAAGCTCTATTCATTTTAATAAATGAATCGAGTTCGATCTTGTTCGCAAGTGACTCTGTTCATTTACAGCCCTAACCGGGATTAAGAATAATTAACTATCTATGTTGCATATAATACAAACAACTTATGTAAAAGGGTGTCTGCTCGTCACCTGCCTTATCAGAAGGCAATGTATCTGTTCGAACAAGTGTAGCATCCACCTTTTCGAAGAGGTGCCCAAATATATGCCCTCTCATATTAATTGTTTGTATTCCAAGCAATACATAATTTAGACAACTAATTACATCAAGCCATATCTCTCTTAAAAAAAAAAAAAAAAAAAAAAACCTCAACAGTATACTGTATTTCAAACTTATCATTCGAATCGTTAACCCAAAAGTCTACTCTAGTAGACAAATAGCAACAAGTTATAAAATTAATGAAATTGTCTTCCATGGCACTTTTTGGAACATTAATTATGAATTTATGATAAATAGTTCAGTAGTTCCACTACTCCACAACTCTACGAAAAATCAGATAAATTATAGTGCAAGTAATGGCAGATCATCAAATATCCAAGAATCATGTTCAAATTCAGAGTTAGTTTGGTTGGAAGAGTAATAGAGTATCCAATAGCGTAACAGAGCGAAAAGAACGGAGCGATCGAAGGTTTGGCCCATTGTATTTGTAACCCCAAGAGTTCTTTTTGAGGTTCAAATATGCAGATTTCCTCTTCCTTTCTCTAGGGTTCCTCTCTCTCTCTCTGAATTAGTGAATTTGCTGTTTAGCAATGGCGAAGAAGAAGAAAAGGAATGCAGAGAAAGCAGAGCACTTAATTGATAATATACCGAAGAAATATTCTCAACAGCCCAGAAGCTCAAGTAACTTAACAATATATTGTTCAAATTAATCATTGGATGATCTGTAATCAAATTTTTGTAACAAATTTGAACTTCATTCTCAATCACTTTTCTATAATAATCATAATATTATATATATATATATATATATATCGATCAACGCTCAAAAAGAAAACAAGGTCTAACCCCGTTTAAGGAGTCCCATGACCTTCTCTTACGGCAGCATTACGCGCGCATAATGTTAAGCTTGATGTATGACAATGGTTTCTCAAATTCGGACAAATAATTGTAGATGATAAGCCCAATAACTATGTAATAATAAAGTCCTCATGGCAAGCAGCAAGCTTATGATCCAATGACACAATGGCAGCTAGATAAAACTTTTTTGTCATAAGCACAAATACAGATATATTACCCGTCTACAAGGACGTAGACGAGAACAAGTTTTTATCATTATTTAGTTTCCATACAGGATAATTCAATTATTCATTAACGATACAGATATTTGATCCTTCCTATATATAGCTCATGGACAAGCTATTTATTTGTTTGCTTTTTATCGTAGTGAAAGGAACGTGTAGTTTTTTTTTTCCCTCTATTATATTATTCATGGACAGAACGTGATACTGTAGTTAGGTCCGCCGGTGCACGAAAAGAGACTAGTAGGATCATCATAGGCATAACTATAGGCCTGAGGGCACTCGTTCTTGAAGAACATAGAATAGTTTGTGGGTTTGCATGTGGTTGAGGTACTATAAGCGCCAGTGCAACAGTATTGCGGTTGATTGAACTCTATGCATGCGCTGTTGCAACCAATTACGCTCCCATCAAACCCTTTCACTTGTAGCTCTGCTGGGCAGGCCTCGTTCACATTGGCAGCACAGTTGGGCACAGTGCATGAAGCCTGTGGAGTTATTGATAGGGGCAGGTTGAAGCCATCTACAAGGCTGATATCGTAGAAATCTTGGCCACCATTCGCTGCTAAGTTGAATTCTGCCAAAGACGCTGGTGGGGCTCCACCGTTGCCGTTGCATGCAACCTGGCCGGTTCCACAATCTGCAGTAGCGCAAGTGAACTTTCCCGAGCCATCTATGGAGCATCCGGTTCGGGCCCAAAACCGGCCGTTCCATGGAGCTGGGACAACCAGTGATGTGGATGCTTTAGATGCTAGCTCAAATCCAGTGTTTGATAACTGAGATTGCTGAGCTGATGTTTGGTCTGCTGGCCAGATAGTATATGCACAGTTGTTTGTAATGGTTATTGTAACAGAGTGAGCTCCTGCATATATAAACACAACATGAACAAAAGGATAGCTTTCACGCAACAAACAAATTAAGCAACTTATTATCAAAGAAATAAATGGGTCGTCGAATATATCCGCTAATGAGGAATGATTTTACAAAATAGAGTTTGTGTCAAGATATGGGGAAGGAAATTCATGGATTCTTTTTTTTTCAATGAATAAATTTTTTTTTTTTTTATGAATAGAAATTCATGGATTCTTGTGCAATAGGATTCAATTATGAGTTATATTCTATGGAAAGAAAAGCACACAAGAAACAGAAAAATATCATTGACAATTAAGAAGAAGAAAATACCATAGATGAAAAGAAAGGCTAAGGTAAGGCCAAAGACTAGTGTCCGAGTTCTCATTGCGAATGCTTAACTACTTGTGATATGATGTTTTTGTTTGATGAAGGGATGGATATATATATATATATATATATATATATATAGAGAGAGAGAGAGAGAGAGAGAGAGAGAGAGAGAGAGAGAGAGAGAGAGAGAGGCCAACCAGAGTATGCATGGGGCCGTTGATATAGAGCTTATGGAATGTCAAAGTCGTAGCAAAGTGGTGTACGTGAATGCTGCCGTGTATCTAATCAGATGACCCGGGCCGGTCCCTAAATTTGAGAGTTCTGGGGACAAAACCAAATTAATATATCATTTATATTTTGGGTATATATATATATATATTTCTTGTTGACAACTCTCTTTTGGATAGTTTATTTTATGGGTTAAATACAATTCACCTTTTAAAGTTGTCACTCATTTTCAATTCGGCTACCAAAATTTAAAAATTTGTAACATGCCCTTCAAGTTTCAAAAAATTTCAATTTAGCGGTTAAACTAAACGGAATTTTGACGACATGCGGGTCATGTGACTTTTTTTTTTTTTTTATGCAAATGTGTCTATTTTACCCTTAATCTAAAACGATGTCGTTTTATCCTTGAATTGAAAATTTTATAAACTTTGTGGAGGCAAAAATAATCACACTTTGAGAAAGTAATGAGTAAAGTATATTTTTCTCATTTTTGAAGTGCTTTATGAAATGAATGGGACCTAAAAAGTCGGAAAAAGCATATTCGTCACATAGTTGTTTGCTAACATTACTATTATATTGTAGCTGCAGCTAATCAAAACCAATTGAACAATTTTGTAATTAATGAGCCAGGTTAGAATATTATTTAAATGAATAAATTAATTATTTTTTGTCAACTTAAATTTTTGAGATAAACAATAATTTAAGATACATAATATCAAAACAAATATCATAAATTTAAACCTTGATTATGACAAATGACGACTTTTATATATATATATATATATATATATATATATATATATATATATATATATATATATGTTCAATTAACAACATGCGACCGGTCTATATGGTTACGTACGTGCATAGAATTTTCAGTACTACCCATGCGAAGTATAAGGTTTAGCTTGCCAACACTAATCTTGTCTGATTTCAACGTGGCCCCCAGCACATGGTTTGAACTTTAAGCTCTCTTTTCAAAAAATAATAATAAAAACAGGTTGAAGCTCTTGGTGTTATTAACTGGCCTGCGATTATATGCAAGATAGAATTTGGAGTGATCTCCTAATCCATAATTTATGTTTATTTTTCTTCGGTTTTTAATAAGAAACACTCCAATGTACGTTATCATTTTCATTGGGTTGAGTATACCAAAGTGTAAAGGACTATTCTTTCTTATTGTATTTCCAGATAAAGATTGAATGGAAGTTGGATGTGATTAGGTTTTGAATTGACGTTGATGAATGTATTTTGGTGATTAGCTGTGTGGATAATGGAAAGATGAATTGAAGGATGGAATGAATGAATGAATGTATGTATGTATGTATGTTTGTGCAGGTCCGGCTTGACATATTTTGAGGTCTTAGGCAAAAAGTTTAAGTGAGGTTTTTTATTTAAACTTAAATATTATTTAATTTAAAAATTAGAACAGTAAAACTTGATTTATCAAATATCGAATTCTCTTTAATCTTTATGATAGAATTATTTAACACTTTTAACTTGCACAAAAAAAGGCAAATTAGTGTAAGGATATTTTCTAAAATCAAATAAAAAAAATTAATGCAATTGATTGATTGAGTTTTTGATATATAACTAACTTATTCTTCTTATTCTTTTTTCTTTTTCTTTTTCTTTTTTTTATTACTAATCAGATATGAAATGATTTTAAGGACTTGAATGGTAAGTTATTGGGAAACAATGAAAATGGAGAAGAAGAGAGAACTTCAAATTCGAATAAAACTTAAATAGGGAAATTGAGATAAATAAAAAAATAAAAAAAATAAAAAAAAATGAAAACTTAGAGACTTTTCCATCTTCTTAGAATTTTTTTTTTTTTTTTCTTTCCCATTCGATTTTGATTCTTGAATGTTAGACTTAAGGCCTTCAATTTTGAACGTTGATAATTAAGACCTTCAATTTAGAGACTTTCATATCTCATTCTATTTTAAACGTTGATAATTAATTAAGTCCAACATTCAAAAAATTGAGGGCCTTCCATTTAAAGACTTCCCATATCTCACAAGTCGTTGGTAATTAAACATCGAAAAATTGAAGGCCTTCAATTTAGAATTTCCATATCTCACAAGTAGTTGGTAATTAATTAAGGCCTTCATTTTTATTTTTATTTTACCTACAGTCTTTTGACGGGAGAGGGTCCCGTAGGCAGCATATTTGTCATTTTAAGGCATTGACTAGGGGCATTGCCGAAAATAACGCTATGATGATACGTCTTTTTGTAAGCACTAATTTTTTAAAAAAATAAATAAATCACCACTAATTGGGGGCTTATTAAATTGAGACCTTGCATTATATTAATGTCTTTCTTAATTTTATTTTTATCATAATTTGGGGCCTTATTAAAGTGTATTGATGGTAATTAAGGCTTTACTTTCTTTCTTTTAGAAATAAATCTTTATTAGTATTTTTTTTAATTAGGGGTGTTAGGCGGCCACCTAATCCGCCTAAGGCTCCAGTTGGTCTTGTGTTTGTGCGTGTAGTGTAGTAGTTGTTTGGATATAATAATTCTAAATATCATATAAGTGTTCATAAAAAAATGAGATGGTTTTTAAAATTACCATTAAAATTTAAACGTATGATTGGTCAAATAGTGATTTTAATCAAATAGTAATTTTAAAAGTTACATCATTTTTTGATAAATATTTGATAGGGACTTATATGACATTTAGAATTACCCATTTGAAGAAGTCACTCTCCACGAAGAAGTAGATCGAGAGGAAGGAAAATAACTTGTTTGTTTTGATGCCTTGATATATTGTTTTCGCCCTTTTTTATATCTGAATTACAAAAGACAACTGATCCTATCATGTCTAACCAATGAACTAACCCACTCATTACAAATGGGCTAAGAGCCCAACAACTCTCCTATTAAAAACCCATATCATAAACCCATTACACAACCAAAAGAAGAAGAAAAAATAAAAGAAAACAATAACTTTTCAATTATCATATAAATGCATTTTCTTGTCAAAGCAAGCAGCATTAATTTTTTAATTTTTTTTTCAAAAATTGAATTTTTCCTCTAAATGGAAAAATTCCTCTTACACAATCTATGAAATGCATGTGAAAATCACATATTCTAAGAACAATTGTTAATTTAAAGGAAAACTTTGTAAGAAAGAACGTGACAACTACATCCTCTACATGATGAATATTCATCTACTTTTCAAAGAATCGAAATTAGGACCGTAATTGAATCGAGCTGAGCATTGAATGGTTAAGGCGGTTTGTTTTATTTTTTTTTCAAACACGATATGAGTTTGAGTTTATTTATTTTTCAAGCTCTATTTATTTATTTTTCTAACGAGCTCAAGCTTGTTCACGAACTATTCAATTAGTTTATTAATTCGTATATAAAGTAAATGTTGTGATTGATTATTTATTTATTTATTTATTTTGGTAAATTCATACTAATTATTAGTTATTTAATTATTGTTAATGTTTATTATTTGAATAATTAGATAAATTAACTTGAACTTTAAACAATATAATATCAAGTTTATATATTTTTATCTTATAGTATGTATATACATTCATTACATGCACGTTCATATACACACAAATAGACATATATCTATGTCAAGACTAATAATTACAATAATCAAGTTATATTGATTATATTATGAAGATAATTATTTTTTTATCCCTTTAATTACTTAATATGTTTTCATTATATAGTTAAAAATAATATTGTAGAAATAATAAAAATGAAGTTATACAAGTTTATACGATTCGAACCGAGTTTATACGAGTTCGGCTTGTTTAACAATCGAGCCTAAATTTTTATTCAAGCTCTATTCATTTTAATAAATGAATCGAATCTGATCTTGTTCGCAAGCGACTCTGTTCACTTACAGTCATAATCGGGATCGATAATAATTAACTATCTATGTTGCATATAATACAAACAATTTATGTGGGAGGGTGTCTGCTCGTCACTTGTCTATAGCGTCCACCTATTCGAAGAGGTGCCCAAATATATGTCATCTCATATTAATTGCCTGTATTCCTAAGAATATGTATTTTAGACAGATAATTACCCAGGCCAAATCCCTCTTAAAAAAAAAAAAAAAAAAAAAAAAAAAAAAAAAAAAAAAAATTCTCTCAATTGTATTTCAATCTTATCATTTGAATCTCTAACCCAAAAGTCTACTCTAGTAGACAAATAGCAACAAGTTATAAAGTTAATGAAATTGTCTTCCATGGCAATTTTTGAAACATTATGAATTTATGATAAATAGTTCAGTAGTTCCACTACTCCGCACTCTACGAAAAATCAGATAAATTCTAGTGCAAGTAATGGCAGATCATCAAATATCCAAGAGTCATGTTCAAATTCAGAGTTAGTTTGGTTGGAAGAGTAATAGAGTATCCAATAGCGTTACAGAGCGAAAAGAGCAGAGTGATCGAAGGTTTGGCCCATTGTATTTGTAACCCCAGGAGTTCTTTTTGAGGTTCAAATATGCAGATTTCCTCTTCCTTTCTCTAGGGTTCCTCTCTCTCTCTCTCTCTCTCTCTTTGAATTTTGCTGTTTAGCAATGGCGAAGAAGAAGAAACGGAATGCTGAGAAAGCAGAGCACATAATCGATAATATACCCAAGAAATATTCTCAACAGCCCAGAAGCTCAAAACCCAAACGCCGTTCTGACTTCTCCTTCTTCTATTCCTTTCCTATCTCCAATTCGGGTGTGTGTGTGTGGGTGCGTTCTGTTTTAAGTTTTCATTGTTGTTGTGATTCGAAATCAAATTCTTTTTCTTTGTTTTGGGCTTTTCTCTGTGCCAATGTATGGATTAGGATCCCCTCAAATTCTTTGCCCGAATTTGATACAATTCGGGCAGGTTGTTGTGAGTAAGCATTTATGAGATTCACCTGACCGGATAAGCAGTTGGGCAGCCCAACTTTTATTTGGTCAGGTGGGTCTCATAAATGCTCACTCACAACTACCTGTCCGAATTCTATCAAATTCGGGCAAAGAATTTGAGGGGATCTTAATTCCCAATGTATCACATTATCATTTGCTTTATTGGGAACTGAGTTGGTCTTTTTGTTTTCTGGAATGAAATATCTCAGCTTCTGTGAATTGCTTGGGCTGTTCTTGGAAGTTGTCATTGCTTTTGTGGCATTGAATTAATTCAGCTGAATTTTCGATCCTATAAAAGTAAATCTCATTTCTTTTCCAAGTGATACAACTTTTATTCGCATAAAGCTTGAGTTTTGTTCTGAATTTGCATTGATTTTTGTTCTCAACTACATCTTCTGAGGGCGTGCGTAGGATTTGTAGCAAATCTGTGTAGCTCAGTGAATTTCCTATGTTATGTTCTCTATTGTAAAGAAGCGAGATCTCTTTTTGTGGCATTGTTGTGTCCCCATGAATATACCTTGGCAACTCAGAAATTCCTGAATTCTGTCCTATGTTTGAAGATACTTATGAGGCTGATTTGGGGGGCTAATGCTTTTTCTTCTTAATCTGGTGGATTTATGTGTGCTCAAGGTTTTTGAATTGTTTATTACCGTATATGGGTTTGAATAGCAATTGATTATATTTCATCTACCAAATTTGAATATACTCTTTGCGCTTCTTGATGGAAGGAATTAAGTGATAGTCAATGTGGATTTGAAGGTTGCTAATGTTTTGCTTAAAAGCATTGGTGCTACAGTCAAATTATGCATGTTTTCTAATTGGGTCAGAGAACAAAAGGGACTGCCTTATAAAAAGAAAGTCTTTAATGCCTCATTTATGCATCTCTGTTAGTGGAAAAGAATTATAAGTTTTGTATTTATTAATTTTGCGACCCTACAACTATTTATTTTAATTTGAGAGAATTCAGACAGATGATTGCACTACAAAAATGGTATGAAATAGCCACGTGCAGTTTGACACGTGTACAGTGTCGTACACGTGTCAAACATTTAGACACGTGTACTTTGACACGCGTATTACGCGTGTCAAATGTGCATGTTACAAACTGCACATTTTGACACTTGTATCGGAATACACGTGTCAAATTTGACACGCGTATTCCAATACGCGTGTCAAAATGTGCTGACACGTGTATTGGAATACACGTGTCAAATTTGACACGCGTATTCCAATACGCGTGTCAAAATGTTTTGACACGTGTATTGGAATACACGTGTCAAATTAGACACGCGTATTCCAATACGCGTGTCAAAACATTTTGACACGTGTATCGGAATACGCGTGTCAAATTTGACACGTGTATTCCAATACACGTGTCAAAATGTTTTTAATTAAAAAAAAAACTAAATTCAGTTTTTTATTTAATTAAAATTTTTATTTAATTTTTTAATTGTATTTTTAATTAAAAAAAAAATAAATTTTTTATTGTTTTATAAAATTTATTTGGGTTAATTAAATTTTTTTTTGAATTTTTCAAATTTTGTAATTTTCGACCACAAATAACGCAGCATTTATTTTACCCAAAACCAACACGAAATCATACTACACAAACAAATAATTAATAACATATTCGTTAACAAGCAAATATTTACGAACAAAAAATAATTACACAAAATATCTACAAATCTGAAAGGCGTCTCTGCGAATCACGAGGTACCGTCCCAGGCGTGTTCTCGCCCACCGGCGATTGCTGCGCAATGAATGGTGTAGCGGGCGAAGGTGTAGCGACAGTGGAGTGCTGGCTCAGCTGTCGTCCAACAGGCGACAACGTACCAACCGTTGTCGAATTACCTGCAAATAATATAGACAATTAAAGTATATAATATTACTTGCAAAATTAAAGGGGTAATGAAAACAAATTGAAATTAATTTTGTCCTATACACAATATAAACCATACCTGCAGATGCACTACCAACGGACGACGTACTACCTACGTGTGCAGGAGAAGACTGATTACCAACACATGGTGCTGGTACTGCCATGGAGGACATGAAGACCTCCATCTCTCGCAAGCGCTGCTCTATGCCGTCGAACTGTTGCACGCGCTGCTCCAAACGGTCATTCCTCGCTCGCTCAGCATGTAGCTCCGCTTGCATCTCTTCCATCTTCCGAGACTGTTCGGCCCAATCCCGAGACGTCCCCTGAGATGGTCCCCCCTGTGACCGAGGCCTATATGAAAAACATGTCCCTCGAACAGGTGTGACGTTCGGGCCAACCTGCCGAACCCTCCCTGCATACTCAGGCCTCCCAATCGCCTGTTCGTAAGCGTCGTTCGGTGCCCAACGCACCGTGTCTGCGGAGACGCTTTGCGTGGCGGCTGGATCACTGGCTAAACTCTGCGTCATCCTCTCCTGTACGTCGTCAACATGAAAAAGTCATATATTGAATAATGACATATCACACATAATTTAAAAATATTAGTAAACTAAATCAGTAGCATACGCATAAGACCCGTGTACGGTCGTTCAGGAAAGTGCCGTCCTTCTTTGTGTGGGTCTTCACGAACGACGCGGCGCGAGTGGGGGGCGTGCCAGATGTACATGCCTGTCGTCATGCAGTTGACATATATAACAAACAGATAGCGATAAAAATAGTTTAAAGAAAAAAAAAAGAAAAACAATTACCAACAAATATTAAAAACATAAACATATATATTTAATTACCTCCTCGTGATTAAATCTGGCATAACTTTTAGATCCCGCACAATGGGGTAGGTCATTCCGCTCCCGCAACCTCTTCATCCGTTCAGAGGTTGCCTACGCATTGAACATGAAAGTAAACATGTAACAATTGACACACTTAAATTAAAACTAAAATTAAATGAACTGTTATTAAAAAATAGTTGACAATTTTTTGGCCTACATACGATTTTATGCTCTCTGCACCAATCTCTCAGCAGGAATTCTACATCTTCTGCATCATACTGCTCAAAAAATTTCTCCGGCATTCTCGCACGGATACTCTCGGGCGTGTCACCGTCTCCAATTCCTAGTTGGGTTTTGAACCTCGACTTCCACGAGCGGTGCTTACGTCCAATATCATTCCACGCCTCCTGTTGTGCCCTGCGCATGTCAACTGATACAGGTAGATAGAACTCCTCCTGCACATTTCAATCAAAGCATTATAGGTTTAAAAACTTCAACCTAAACATTAAGCTCAAGTTTAATTCAAATAAATAATTAAATTATATTCATAAACATACCATCAGTGCGTTCCACATTGCCTGCTTAATCTGCCTATTTACCCTCGCCCATTCGTCCCGCATGTGTATGTAGGACCCACTCCTGATCATCTTGCCCACTTCCCGCCGAAAACGATTGCAGGCTCGTCCTACAGGTTGTATAGCAGCATTGTACTGCAATACAACCTTCTTCCCCCTCGGGAGCACCCAGTTTCTCGCTGGGTCGTCAATCACCTCATAATAAATGGTCCCGTCTGGGTTGTACCCTAATGAAAAAATATATTCAACATTAATTTAATTGGTTAACACTAAATAACACACACACACATATATAAACAAAATGTAATCAAATAGTTATTTTTTTCCAAACCAAAAAAAATATTTTGGTAACATAATATGAGTTTTAAGGATGTCTACATATGTACTTACCCATCAACCGAATCTGCCCAGTCCCTATGTGCTGCGTCGCTGGGTCGCCTGCAACCTCCTCGCCAACCTCTCCGGCTGGTGGAGGATGCTGATCATCATCTGAATCCATACCCTGGGGGCTACCGGGGGCCAACTGATCGGTACCCAACATCGCAACGTCCTCCTCATGGGTAGTCTGGCTCCCCCCCACATCTGACATCTGACTCTCACCGGAAAGCGGCATCTGACTCTCACCGGAAAGCGGCATCTGGCTCTCACCAGGTAACGGCATCTGCCTCTCTACATGCCCCGGGCCCTGACTCGCCCCCGATGCTGGCATCTGTCTCGGCCCCAAAATCTGGCCCTGCATCGCCGCCTGTGCCGGTATCTGTCCCAACCCCACAGCCGGCATCTGCATCTCCCCGGTCTGTGACAGTGGAAATCTACAATCCTGCGTCTCACTATCAGGGTTACACGTCATAGGTCGACTATACGTATACGGAAAGTACGGCGCATAACCCTGTGACCCCACCCCCTCTTGCACCCACCATCGATAGGCGTTACCCGGTTGGGTGAACCCTAACTGAGATAATGTCGGCAGCTCCGACAATGGAGAGCTGCCAACTCCAGCTGTGCTGGTCTGCCCGTGATCTGACGTGGGCACGGCCACCATACCCGGCAACAATGGTCTATAAGCCCCGTCTGGGTGGGGTGGCCACGCCGCAGTATATACTGGCGTCGAATCAGTGGGCGTGGTCATGGGGGGCACGGGTGGGCGAGGTGCCCGATATGCATAAGGATGGCGTCCCTGGTCCATCAATACCTGCGAATAAATGTAGACAAATTAATTAGAATATTTTTTGTAATATATTTTTAATGAATATGCAAATTATACAACGAAATTTATACAAATAATAGAAACCCTTATTCAGTTCAAGCGAATTGTACAAACAATTTATATATCAGTCAAGTGTGTTGAGTTCAAGCTAATTATACTCACAAGAAATACATCAATCATTGTATCACAGGAGCTTCAATCGGATCAATGTCGGGCCTGTCGTACTCGAATTCATCATTCGTATCAGGTAGGTCATCAGTGGCTAGTACGAGCGATACGCACTCATGGTAGGTTGTACCATCCTCATTACTCCCATCCCCCTGGCCAACGTCGTACACGTTGCGCGGTTTGGTCCTAACCGCACAAACCCAATTTGGGTTCCTTCCATCTTCGACGTAGAATACTTGATCCACCTGAGATGTAAGCACGTACGGCTCGTCCTGAATCAGTTCTCCCCTGTGGACGAGGTGATTGAAGTTGACAAACACTAGGCCATACTCGTCTATTGTGAATCCTCTTTCCATCGTGGGGTCTGCCCAATTGCACTTAAATAGGACGTACGTAGTCCTGTCATAGTACTCGACCTCAACTATATCGGTTAACTGCCCGTAGTACGTTTCGCCTTCAACGGTAGGAACACATACGCCGCTGTTCTGAGTCCTCCTTCCCACATCATGGGCAAGCGTGCGAAACAATTTCCCATTTACCACGTACCTGTTGTACTTGACCGCTGTCTCCTTCAGCCCTCTACAACGCATAACCAAGTTGTGGCCCAATTCCTCCCTACGTTGATCGTCAAGGCCATCGACCTATGTTATAATTACAAATATTAAACACGTGTATTGGGTAATTATATTGAACCCGCATAACTTTATCCAACTTAAAAATTACAACTATTTCCTTACATATGCAGGGTACCATTCGCAGAACTGCTCATGATGTTCTGCTTCAATAAGAGCCTCCGTAATGCGACCTCTAGTGCATGATCGCCTAAGCGCGTCTTTGTGCATCCTACATTCAGCGTATACAATTATGTAGTAAAATCAATTAGATGCGTTATTCGAATTCTGTTAAATATATAAACACTACTTACGTCCGCAAATTGTGAAACTCTTCAGAGTTGAACACAATATAACGATGAATCTGGTGCATTATCAACCGGTTCAGGGTAACACGCGTGCCCGCCCCCTTGGATCCATCAGGATTCCTCTGAGGTCTGTTGTGGAATGTTGGTGCGTTATTCAGATACCTTGAACAGAACGTTACCAGCTCGGTCGCTATGTACCCCTCCGCAATGCACCCCTCAGGAGCCGCTTTATTGCGCACAGTAGACTTGAAATGCCCCAGACTCCTGGTGTACACACATACACGACAATTTAATTGTCGTCAATTATGGTTACATTTAAATCAAATTATATATTTACATATTACGCTGAATTTTACCTCTCCGCCGGGTACATCCATCTATACTGCACGGGTCCGCCGAGTCTACACTCGCGCACAAGATGCACGACCAAGTGGACCATGCTCGTAAAAAACCCTGGAGGGAATATCTGTTCTAGTTTGCACAAAGTGATACAGACGTCACCCTGCAGTCGGTCCATATCTTCTTGTGATAGCTTTGTTGAGCATATGCCTCTAAAAAATGCCGAAATCTCCACAAGAGGTCTAACAACTTTATTAGGCAATGACTTACGCAGTGCAATTGGAAGAAGCTGTTGCATCAGTATGTGGCTATCGTGGCTCTTCAACCCGGAAATTGTACGGTCCTTCAGCCGAACACATCGTGAAATGTTCGAGGCGTATCCGTCCGGGACCCTCACATTTCGAAGAACCTTCAGAAAACTTTCTTTGTCCTCTCTAGTCATGGTGTGACAGGCAGCGGGAATATACATTTTACCATTGGCGGCCGTGAACGGATGCAACTTAGGTCTCAACCCCATTTCCTGCAAGTCCAGCCGAGCTGCCAAGTTGTCCTTCGTTTTCCCTTTTATATCCAAAATAGTGCCAAGTATATTGTCCATGACATTTTTCTCTATGTGCATAACATCAAGATTGTGCCGAAGCAAATTGTCTTCCCAATACGGCAATCTGAAAAATATACTTTTCTTCTTCCATATAACATCGGAACTCCCTGCACCCTTCTTCCGCTTCTTCCGTTTCTTCTTCTTACCCGCGGTCTCATCCCCAAACGCAACTCCGTCCAACTGTTGGAGAACCTCGTATCCGCATGGCACAATCGGGGCGCTGTCAAATTCTTCAGTACCGTCAAATGTCCTCCTGTTAAGCCGCCACAGATGTTCAGGCGGCAGATATCTCCTGTGCCCCATATAGCAAAATTTGCATCCGTTCTTTAAGCGTATAGAACGCGTCGATTGCATACAGCAAGGACATGCCTTCGCACCCCTGTTAGGCCAACCAGATAAATCTGCATACGCTGGAAAGTCGTTTATCGTCCACATCAACTGAGATCGCATAATAAAATTTTCCTTCTTTGAAGCATCGAATGTTCGTACCCCTACATTCCACAGTTCCAGCAACTCATCAATCAATGGCTGAAGGTAAACATCAATATCCATACCTGGTGAGCTCGGTCCAGGGATAACCATGGAAAGGATGAAGGACGACTGTTTCATGCACATCCAAGGTGGCAAATTGTACGGCACAAGCATTACGGGCCATGTGCTGTGGGATGTGCTCATGTTCCCAAATGGATTAAATCCATCTGCTGTCAAACCAAGCCGGACGTTCCTACTCTCTGCCATAAAATCTGGGTGTAAAATGTCAAACGATCTCCATGCCTCACCGTCGGCCGGGTGCCTCAATACGCCATCCCTAGTGCGGCCTTCTGCATGCCATCTCATATGGGGCGCAGTATGCTCAGACATGAATAACCTCTGCAACCGTGGGATGAGTGGAAACCACCTCAAGATCTTCACCGGGCGTTTTTTTCTCGCTGATATGATCTCACCATCATCATCTACATGTGTATCAGCCCTCCACTTAGACTCTCTACATACGGTACATGAATCTAATTCTTTATTGTCTTTCCAGAATAACATACAGTCATTACGGCACGCCGGAATCTTCTCATACCCCAGACCCATGCCACTTAGGAACTTTTTCGCCTCA
Source organism: Alnus glutinosa (assembly GCF_958979055.1). Lineage (NCBI taxonomy): Eukaryota > Viridiplantae > Streptophyta > Magnoliopsida > Fagales > Betulaceae > Alnus > Alnus glutinosa. The sequence continues at coordinate 873,199 of NC_084892.1, forward strand.
TACGTGTTATCTGGCAATGCCTCATCGCAAGGAGGCAACAACTGATTGATGAATTCGAGAATGTCTGAAAATATCTTGTTACTAATACCTCCAACGCACTTCAAGTTGTACATGTGTACAGTAGCACTCAATTTACTGTGCTTCGTACCAGGGTGAAGGGGCTTCTCGGCAGTCTTTAACAGCTCTTGGTACTTCAATGCGTCCCCGCACGAGGTATCTTCATCAACTTGTTGCGGAAGAGTACTGACCCCTTCAGGAACATCGTGCACGCCGAAGGCGTCACGCAACATGGCGTGCATGTTATCATCCTGTTCCACGGCGACACCCTCCTGTTCTGTGACATGATCACCATGTTCAGTGCTACGGTCAGCGGCCTCTGTGCCACTGTGATGACTCGAACACTGACCAGGAATAGCGGAACCAGTCGTAGTCTCACCGTGCATATACCACAAATTGTATCCCAGATTCATCCCCCGACCTCCAGTCAGGTGGGCAAGAACGTACTCAGGAGTGTGACGCTGGTTATTTCGACAATACTTGCATGGGCAGTAAATTTTTCCATCGCCGGCCGTACAATTACTAACGGCAAATGCCACAAACGCCCTACACCCATCGTTATACCGTGTCGTACCCCTAGGTGTTGACATCCAAGACTTGTCCATGTTTATCTGTATAGGGTTAAGAGGACAAGACAAATCATACGGCTTACAGTATAAACGTGTACAAATATATTTCATTTTTTATTTTTAAGGGTTTAGGGTTAGGGTTATGGTTTGTTTTGAAAGTGTAGGATTATTTTATGTAGGGTTTTAGTTTTTTTTTAGAAAGTGTAAGTGTTTTTATTTTTTTTATTCTTTTAAAGGGTTTAGGGTTAGGGTTTGTTAGGGTTTAGGGTTAGGTTTTATTTGTTTCTTTAAAAGTGTAGGATTTTGTTTTTTTATTTTTAAGGGTTTAGTGTTAGGGTTTAAGGTTTAGGGTTAGGGTTTTTTTCCTAGAAAGTGTAGGAATTTTTTTTTTTTTTTCGGTTTAGGGTTAGGGTATTTTTTTAGAAAGTGTATGTCAAAATGTTTTTAAGGTTTAGGGTTTAGGAGTTAGGGTTTAAGGTTTAGGGTTAGGATTTTTTTCCTAGAAAGTGTAGGATTTTTTTTTAGGGTTTAGGGTTAGGGTATTTTTTTTAGAAAGTGTAGGTTATTTTTTTTTTAGGGTTTAGGGTTTAGGATTTAGGGTTTGTTAGGGTTTAGGGTTTAGGGTTTAGGGTTTAGGGTTTAGGGTTTAGAGTTTACGGTTAGGGTTTGTTAGGGTCTAGGGTCTAGGGTTAGGGTTTAGGGTTTTAGGTTTTTTTTTTTTAAAGCGATTAGGGTTTAGGGTTGTAGGTAAAAAAAAATTTTTCAAGGGTTTAGGGTTTAGGATTTAGGGTTTTAGGGTTTATGGTTTAGGGTTTAGGGTTTGTTAGGGTCTAGGGTTTAGGGTTTTAGGTTTTTTTTTTTTTTTAGGGTTTAGGGTTTAGGGTTTGTTAGGGTCTAGGGTCTAGGGTTAGGGTTTAGGGTTTTAGGTTTTTATTTTTTAAGGGTTTAGGGTTTAGGGTTTTAGGTAAATTTTTTTTTTTTAAGGGTTTAGGGTTTACGATTTAGGGTTTATTTTGGTTTAAAGCGATTAGGGTTTAGGGTTTAGGGTTTTAGGGTTTAGGGTTTGTTACGGTTTAGGGTTTAGGATTTAGGGTTTAGAGTTTACGGTTAGGGTTTGTTAGGGTCTAGGGTCTAGGGTTAGGGTTTAGGGTTTTAGGTTTTTTTTTTTTTAAGCGATTAGGGTTTAGGGTTGTAGGTAAAAAAAAATTTTTCAAGGGTTTAGGGTTTAGGATTTAGGGTTTTTTTTTTTTAAGCGATTAGGGTTTAGGGTTTAGGGTTTTAGGGTTTAGGGTTTAGGGTTTAGGGTTTGTTAGGGTTTAGGGTTTTAGGTTTTTTTTTTTTTTTAGGGTTTAGGGTTTAGGGTTTGTTAGGGTCTAGGGTCTAGGGTTAGGGTTTAGGGTTTTAGGTTTTTATTTTTTAAGGGTTTAGGGTTTAGGGTTTTAGGTAAATTTTTTTTTTTTTAAGGGTTTAGGGTTTACGATTTAGGGTTTAGGGTTTAGGGTTTTAGGGTTTAGGGTTTGTTACGGTTTAGGGTTTAGGATTTAGGGTTTAGAGTTTACGGTTAGGGTTTGTTAGGGTCTAGGGTCTAGGGTTAGGGTTTAGGGTTTTAGGTTTTTTTTTTTTTAAGCGATTAGGGTTTAGGGTTGTAGGTAAAAAAAATTTTTTCAAGGGTTTAGGGTTTAGGATTTAGGGTTTTTTTTTTTAAGCGATTAGGGTTTAGGGTTTAGGGTTTTAGGGTTTAGGGTTTAGGGTTTAGGGTTTGTTAGGGTTTAGGGTTTTAGGTTTTTTTTTTTTTTAGGGTTTAGGGTTTAGGGTTTGTTAGGGTCTAGGGTCTAGGGTTAGGGTTTAGGGTTTTAGGTTTTTATTTTTTAAGGGTTTAGGGTTTAGGGTTTTAGGTAAATTTTTTTTTTTTTAAGGGTTTAGGGTTTACGATTTAGGGTTTTATTTTGGTTTAAAGCGATTAGGGTTTAGGGTTTAGGGTTTAGGGTTTTAGGGTTTAGGGTTTGTTACGGTTTAGGGTTTAGGATTTAGGGTTTGTTAGGGTTTAGGGTTTAGGGTTTAGGGTTTAGAGTTTACGGTTAGGGTTTGTTAGGGTCTAGGGTCTAGGGTTAGGGTTTAGGGTTTTAGGTTTTTTTTTTTTTAAGCGATTAGGGTTTAGGGTTGTAGGTAAAAAAAAATTTTTCAAGGGTTTAGGGTTTAGGATTTAGGGTTTTTTTTTTTTAAGCGATTAGGGTTTAGGGTTTAGGGTTTTAGGGTTTATGGTTTAGGGTTTAGGGTTTGTTAGGGTCTAGGGTTTAGGGTTTTAGGTTTTTTTTTTTTTTTAGGGTTTGTTAGGGTCTAGGGTCTAGGGTTAGGGTTTAGGGTTTTAGGTTTTTATTTTTTAAGGGTTTAGGGTTTAGGGTTTTAGGTAAATTTTTTTTTTTTAAGGGTTTAGGGTTTACGATTTAGGGTTTTATTTTGGTTTAAAGCGATTAGGGTTTAGGGTTTAGGGTTTTAGGGTTTAGGGTTTGTTACGGTTTAGGGTTTAGGGTTAAGAGTTTTTTTTAGGGTTTGTTAGGGTCTAGGGTCTAGGGTTAGGGTTTAGGGTTTTAGGTTTTTATTTTTTAAGGGTTTAGGGTTTAGGGTTTTAGGTAAATTTTTTTTTTTTAAGGGTTTAGGGTTTACGATTTAGGGTTTTATTTTGGTTTAAAGCGATTAGGGTTTAGGGTTTAGGGTTTTAGGGTTTAGGGTTTGTTACGGTTTAGGGTTTAGGGTTAAGAGTTTTTTTTAGGGTTTGTTAGGGTCTAGGGTCTAGGGTTAGGGTTTAGGGTTTTAGGTTTTTATTTTTTAAGGGTTTAGGGTTTAGGGTTTTAGGTAAATTTTTTTTTTTTAAGGGTTTAGGGTTTACGATTTAGGGTTTTATTTTGGTTTAAAGCGATTAGGGTTTAGGGTTTAGGGTTTTAGGGTTTAGGGTTTGTTACGGTTTAGGGTTTAGGGTTAAGAGTTTTTTTTAAGAAAGTGTAGGAATCTTTTTTTGTAAGGATTTAAGATTAGGGTTTAGGGTTTTCGTTGTTTTTTTCGAAAGTGTAGTAAGTTTTTATTTTTTTTAAAGGGTTTAGGGTTTTATTTTATTCTTTTTATAAGAGTTTAGGGTTTGTTAGGGTTTAGGGTTTAGCAGTTTAGGTTTTTTTTAGAAAGTGTAGGATTTTTTTGTAGGGCTTAGGGTTTAGGGTTTAGGGTAAGGGTTTTTTTTTAGAACGTATAGGATTCAAAGTTTATTTAAGGGTTTATTATTGTGTTGGTTTTATGGTTATGATTTTAGGATATAAAGTTTATATATGCATATGAGAGAAATTTTAGTATTTTTTTTTTTGAGTTTTTTTATCCGAAGATACCAAATTCTTCTTATAAATATGTAGTCTCTTCACATGAATAGTTAACGTTAAAAATGGAAGATAAAAAACAAATTCGTCGTAATTGATGATTTATGACGTTTGTTTTAAGGTTTTTTTTACGAATATGATTGTAAATGGTGGACAGTGGAATATTTGTTTTTTTGTTTTTTTTTTCCCGAAAATACCACAATTTATATATATTAGTAGCACAATTTATTTTCCCCACAATTTATATATATTCATAGCACAATATGTTGATTATAATTTTGTATTTTAATTTTACTTTGCCATTATTGCTCACGATCATATTTTTATAAAATTAAGATGATAGCGGATATTTTTTCTTTTTGCCACTTCATAAAAATACCAAAATTCACAATAGCACATTAAATCCATAGTAGCACACTAAAATATATCTCAAATATCCTCACATCAAGAGTTTTTTTTTAAAAAAAATTAAATATAATCACCAATAAATTCCATATTTCCATATTCCATATTTTCCATATTTCCACCAACTAGACAATGATTCAGTAATAAAAAATCAGTAATAAAAAATCTGCAAGTATATATTCCATATTTCCACAAACTAGACAATGAAAAAAATTATACAAATATCACAAAAAAAATTAATAAAATATACAAACTTATAGCAAAAAATTGAAAACAAAAATAAAAATAACTCACAGTGATTTTTGTAGTGCAAGCTTGTACGTGTACCTGGAATTTTTGACAGAAAAAAAAAATAAAAAAATAAAAAAAAAATTAAAGCTCAAAATGTTAGATATGCACTGTAAACCGAGAGAGAGAGAGAGAGAGAGAGAGATAGAGAGAGAGAGAGAGAGAGAGAGAGATTGAGAAGATGAGTGAGAGTGAGAGGCCGGAAGTGGAGGGAATACCTTGAACGGACGCGAGGGCTGTGCAGTGGCGGGGGACAGTGGCGAGAGCTGAGAGAGAGAGAGAGCTAGAGAGAGAGAGAGAGAGAGAGAGAGAGGGCCGGTACCGGACAGTACTGGCCGGCCGGAACGGGAGGTGAGAGAGCTAGGGAGAGCGAGAGAGAGGGAGGGTCGCCGGAATGGGCTGTCGTCGCCGGCCAGAGCTCGACGGAGAGAGAGAGAGAGAGAGAGAGAGAGAGAGAGAGAGAGAGATAGAGTGAGAGAGAGAGAGAATTACGTAAGAAATGGGTAGCTTCCTCTGGAAGCTACCCATTTCTTTTATATAAATTAAATATAAAATTTTGAATTTAAAATATATTTAAAAAGTATATAATTTGAATAATATATAATTTAAATATAATTTATATCCTAAGATTGGCCAGGTGGCGCGCGGGAGAACTCCCGCGCAGTACCTGGCCAATCAATTGGACACGTGTACGTAGTACACGTGCCCAATTGGGGACGTGTATGTAAATACACGTCTCCAAATGTCATTTTTTTTTTTTTTAATATATTATATATATATATTTAATATATTATATATATTTTATATAAACCCATGCAACCCATAACGTGTATGCACTGCATGTACTGCATGTACACATTGCTAAACCCTAAGACCTAAAACTAAAACATAAACTATAAATTAAAACTAAATATAAACCCTAAATTTAAATCATGACACTAAGTATAAGTATATATACTATACTACCATAACCCTAAGTATATGTACTATATATTATTTTGTATTTAAATACACGTCCCGAAATGTATTTGCATGCATAAAAAAAAAAAAAAATATATATATATATATATATATATATATATATATATATATATATATATAATTTAACCACATAAAAAAAAATATAAACCCATGCAGCCTGAAATGTATATACCGTACATATAGCTAAATAAAAAATAAAAACTAAAACCTAACCATAAAATTAAACTCTAACCCTAAGTGCATAGACTATATATAGCTATAAACTACAATCCTAATTAATGGTACGTATTGTATATAGTCATAAACCCTAACCCTAATCCTCGTGATTTAATATATATATTTAAAAGTATACAATAATAACACATGAAAAATATATTGACATTATTATTCATAAAATGTAAAATCAATTAAATCATAACCCATAGCTTTAAGTGTATATATTATATATACCTATACAACATAAAACCCTAACCCTAAGTGTATATACTATATATAGCGATAAACCTTAACCCTAAGTATATACTATATATAGCTATAAACCCTAACCCTAAGTGTATATACTATATATAGCGATAAACCCTAACCCTAAGTATGTATACTATATATAGCTATAAATCATAAGTTTAAGTGTATATACTATATATATCGGTTTTATTTAATTTTGAACTGCTCATGATTTAATATATATATATATATATATATTTAAAAGTGTACAATAATGAAACGTGAAAAATATATTGACATTATTATTCATTAAACGTAAAATCAATTAAATTATAATTCATAGCCCTAAGTGTATATATTATATATACCTATAAACCCTAAAACCCAAACCGTAAGTGTATATACTATATATATCGATAAACCATAATCCTAAGTATATATACTATATATAGGTATAAACCCTAGCCCTAAGTGTATATACTATATATAGCTATAAACCCTAACCCTAAGGGTATGTACTATATATAGCCATAAACCCTAAATGTATATATGTACTATATGAGGGACTAAACTATAAGTATTTAATTCATTATGTAGCGCAGAATTCTAAAAATAATTGCAATTACTATATATAGCCATAAATAAAAAGGTTACTGTATATAATTTCTAAACCGTTTACATGCATGCATATCTATATATATAGTATTAATTATAGGTTTTTTAACTTTGTTATGTTTAAATTTTTTTTTTTTGTTTCTAAACGTAGATGGTGTACAAAACTGAACCCTAATTTGAACTATTTGGTTTAATTAGATATATAGCACCAAATTTGGTTAATTATGTATATAGTACAATATAGTATACTATATACATATAAATAAAGAACCTAAAAAGTATAAATTTCAAATATAAAATTTACATATAGCATATACTTTTCAAACTTAATTTTATGTGTATAAGTTATGTACACCGTATTTTCAAAGATTTGTATGATTAATAAGATAATGAGTTTAATTTTTTTTTTTAATTTTAAAAAATTAATACAACACTGATTTTTTTTTTAATGTTTATTTTGGCAAAAAATACCAATTTGCCACGTGTAAAAATACACGTGTGCAAGTGGACACGAGTATAAAATACTCGTGTCAAACTGGACACGTGTCTTAATACACGTGTGCAAGTGGACACGAGTATAAAATACTCGTGTCAAACTGGACACGTGTCTTAATACACGTGTCCAGTTCGACACGAGTATTTTATACTCGTGTCCACTTGCACACGTGTATTAAGACACGTGTCCAGTTTGACACGAGTATTTTATACTCGTGTCCACTTGCACACGCGTATAAAATACACGTGTCCAATTGGACACGTGTATTTCATACGCGTGTCCATTTTTGACGCTTGCACAATTTGACACGTGTCACTTGTGACACGTGTCAAATTTGACGCGTGTCTACAGTAACGGGTACTGTAGACACGTGTCAAACTGCAGAGATTTTTGTAGTGTTGTAAGAGACCGCTTATGAGATTCACTTGACCAAATAAAAATTGGGTTGTTTAATCACTTATCTTGTTAGATAGGTCCCAAAAGTGGTATCTCACAATCACCTATCCGAATTCTCTCAAATTTGGACAAATGGTTATAAAGGATCTTAATCTCCACATATTTATATATATATATATAAATATATATATATCACGCCACATCAAGCTTGCAATACACTTTTGACTCTAATTCCAAGTTTTTAATCGAATTTGTTAATTTTGCATGCAATTGAGGGCCTACAACTTGTTTAAAATTGATTTTAACTAGTAAAAAAATAGTGGAATTATGATGGTATCATTGGGTTGAGAACTTGAGGTATACCAAAGTGTAAATTAAAGGACTTTTCTTTCTTATTGTATTTCCAGATAAAGATTGAACGTAAGTTCGTTGTGGTTAGGGCCTCGTTTGCCGGGAACGGAAGATAGTAGTGCTAATTAATGTTCATGTGTACTTTTTCCTTTTTTTTTTTTTTTTTTTTTTTTTTTTTACTTTTTCATACTTTCTAATATCAATCAACATTAAAACATTTCCAATTTTTTCACTTTTTATATCACGTCAATAATTTTTTATTACTATTCAAATAAAAAAATTCACTACAATACAAAACTTTTTTACTTTTCTATATAAATTCTTTTTACTTTATATCGCATCATCACTTTTTACTAATTTCAAAATTAACAACACACTACTATGTTCTGTACATGTCTTTGCCAAACAAGCCCTAGGTTTTGAATTGACGTTGATGAATGTAATCTGGTGATTAACTGTGGATAATTGAAGGATGGAATGAATGAATGTCTGTCTGTATGTTTGTTTGTATGTGTAGTAGTTGTTTGGATAGAGTAATTCTAAATGCCATATAAGTGTTCATAAAAAAGTGAAGTGGCTTTTAAAATTACTATTGAGCATGTAATTGATCATATAGTGATTTTGATCAAATGACGATTTTAAAAGTTACCTTACTTTTTTATGAATACTTAATAGACATTTATATAACATTTTATAATTGGAAAATGTTAGATTTATAACATCAATACAACAACTGTACAACAACCCTTCACATGAGGGGTTGTTGTATTGGTGTTGTACAAAAATCAAATCCCTTTATAATTACCCGTTTGGAGAAGTCACTCTCCAAGAAGAAGAAGTAGAACGATAAGAAGGAAATTAACTAGTTTGTTTTGATGCCTTGATATATTGTTTTGGGCCTTTATTATATCTGAATTACAAAAGACAACTAATAATCCTATCATATCTAGCCAATGAACTAACCCACTCATTACAAATGGGCTAAGAGCCCAACAATTCATCTTTTAAAAACCCAATATCATATTAAACCCATTACACAACCAAAAGAAAAAAATAAAAAATAAAAAATAACAATAACTTATCAATTATCATATACATGCATTTTCTTGTCAAAGCAAGCAGCATCAATTTTTTTTTTCAAAAATTGAATTTTTCCTCTTAAATGGAATGGGGAAAATCCTCTTACACAGACTATGAAATGCATATGAGAATTACGTACTTTAAAGACAACTGTTAATTTAAAGGAAAACTTTGTAAGAAAAAACGTGACAACTACTTCCTCTACATGATGGATATTCATCTACTTTCCCAATGACTGAAATTAGCGAAATTATAGTTATAATCAAGTCAAACTGAGTATTAAATGTTCAAGCTTAGTTCGTTTTATTTTTTAAAAAACACGAGCCGAGCTCGAGTTTATTTATTTTTCAAGCTCGATTTATTTATTTTTCGAACGAGCTCGAGTTTGTTCACGAACTATTCAATTAGCTTATTAATTCGTATATGAAGTAAATGTTGCAATTAATTATTTATTTATTTTTCTGGTAAATTTATACTAATTATTGTTAATGTTTATTATTTGAATAATTAGATAAATTAATTTGAACCTTAAACAATCTAATATCAAGTTTATATATTTTTTATCTTATAGTATATAGATACATTCATTACATACACATACATACTCACTCATATATATACAAATTAGTCCCCAAGTGGTAGCTTAATCAGTTGGGGACCACGACTCATGAAGTGGAGGTCACTAGTTCGAATCCCCCATCTCCCCTCTTGTGTAGACATGTAAAAAAACATATATTTATATACACATACATACATACACAAATTAATAGACATATATCTATGTTAAGACTCACAATTACAATAATTTAAGTTATATTGATTATATTACGAAGATAAGTATTATTTTTATCATTTTAATTACTTAACATGTTCTCATTATAAAGTTAAAAATAATATTATAGAAATAATAAAAATGAAGTTATACAAGCTTATATGATTCGAAGCGAGTTTATACTAGTTCGGCTCGTTTAACAATCGAGCATAAATTTTTGTTCAAGCTCTATTCATTTTAATAAATGAATCGAGTTCGATCTTGTTCGCAAGTGACTCTGTTCATTTACAGCCCTAACCGGGATTGAGAATAATTAACTATCTATGTTGCATATAATACAAACAACTTATGTAAAAGGGTGTCTACTCGTCACCTACCTTATCAGAAGGCAATGTATCTGTCCGAACAAGTGTAGCGTCCACCTGTTCGAAGAGGTGCCCAAATATATGCCCTCTCATATTAATTGCCTGTATTCCGAGCAATACGTAATTTAGACAGCTAATTACACCGGGCCATATCCCTCTAAAAATAAAAAATAAAAAAAATCTTCAATAGTATACTGTATTTCAATCTTATCATTTGAATCTTTAACCCAAAAGTCTACTCTAGTAGACAAATAGCAACAAGTTATAAAATTAATGAAATTGTCTTCCATGGCACTTTTTGGAACATTATGAATTTATGATAAATAGTTCAGTAGTTCCACTACTCCACAACTCAAAGAAAAATTAGATAAATTACAATGCAAGTAATGGTAGATCATCAAATATCCAAGAGTCATGTTCAAATTCAGAGTTAGTTTGGTTGGAAGAGTAATAGAGTATCCAATAGCGTTACAGAGCGAAAAGAACGGAGTGATCGAAGGTTTGGCCCATTGTATTTGTAACCCCAGGAGTTCTTTTTGAGGTTCAAAATATGCAGATTTCCTCTTCCTTTCTCTAGGGTTCCTCTCTCTCTCTCTCTGACTTTGTGAATTTTGCTGTTTAGCAATGCCGAAGAAGAAGAAAAGGAATGCATAGAAAGCAGAGCACTTAATTGATAATATACCCAAGAAATATTCTCAACAGCCCAGAAGCTCAAGTAACTTAACAATATACTGTTCAAATTAATCATTGGATGATCTGTAATCAAAATTTTGTAACAAAATTGAACTTCATTCTCAATCACTTTTCTATAATAATCATAATATTATATACATCAGGCATAATGTTAAGCCTGATGTATTATAATGGTTTCTTAAATTCAAACAAATAATTGTAGATGATGAACCCAATGACTATATAATAATAAAGTCCTCGTGACTAGCAACAAGCTTATGATCCAATGACACAATGGCAGCTAGATAAAACTTTCTCGTCATAAGCACAAAAATAGATATATTGCTCGTCTACAAGGACGTAGACGAGAACATGTTTTTATCATTATTTAGTTTCCATACAAGATAATTCCATTATTCATTAACGATACAGATATTTGTTCCTTCCTATATATAGTTCATGGACAAGCTAGTTATTTGTTTCCTTTTTATCATAGAGAAAGGAACGTGTAGTTTTTTTTTCCTCTATTATATTATTCATGGACAGAACGTGATACTGTAGTTAGGTCCGCCGATGCACGAAAAGAGGCTAGTAAGATCATCATAGGCATAACTATAGGCCTGAGGGCACTCAATCTTGAAGAATATAGAGTAGCTCGTGGGTGGGCAAGTGACTGGGGTACTATAATATCCGGTGCAACAGTATTGTGGCCGATTGAACTCTATGCATGCGCTATTGCAACCAATCACGCTCCCATCAGACCCTTTCACTTGTAGCTCTGCCGGGCAATCCCCGTTCACATTGGCAGCACAGCTGGGCGCAATGCATGAAGCTTGTGGAGTTATTGATAGAGGCAAGTTGAAGCCGTCTACAAGGCTGATATCGTAGAAATCTTGTCCACCATTCGCTGCTAAGTTGAATTCTGCCAAAGACGCTGGTGGGGCTCCACCGTTGCCGTTGCATGCAACTTGGCCGGTTCCACAATCCGCAGTAGCGCAAGTGAACTTTCCCAAGCCATCTGTGGAGCATCCAGTTCGGGCCCAAAACCGGCCGTTCCATGGAGCTGGGACAACCAGTGATGTGGATGCTTTAGATGCTAGCTCAAATCCAGTGTTTGATAACTGAGATTGCTGAGCTGATGTTTGGTCTGCTGGCCAGATAGTATACGCACAGTTGTTTGTTACGGTTATTGTAACAGAGTGAGCTCCTACATATATGAACGCAACATGAACAAAACTCGTTGTCACCACTTCGTACGTGAAAAATAAAAGGATAGCTTTCACGCAACAAACAAATTAAGCAACTTATTATCAAAGAAATAAATGGGTCGTTGTATATATCCGTCTAATGAAGAATGATTTTACAAAATAGAGTTTGTGTCAAGATATGGTGAACGAAATTCATGGATTCTTGTGCAATAGGATTAAATTATGAGTTATATTCTATGGAAAGAAAAGCACACAAGAAACAGAAAAATATCACTAACAATTAAGAAGAAGAAGAAAATACCATAGATGAAAAGAAAGCCTAAGGTAAGGCCAAAGATTAGTATCCGAGTTCTCATTGCGAATGCTTAATTTGTGATATGATATTTTTGTTTGATGAAGGGATGGATATGTATATATAGAGGCCAACCAGAGTATGCATGGGGCCGTTGATATAGAGCTTATGGAATGTCAAAGTCGTAGCAAAGTGGTGTAAGTGAATGCTGCCGTGTATCTAATCGGATGACCCGGGCCGGTCCCTAAATTTGAGAGTTCTGGGGACAAAACCAAATTAATATATTATTTATATTTTGGGTATATATATATATATATATTTCTTGTTGACATCTCTCATTTGGATAGTTTATTTTAATGGTTAAATACAATTCACCTCTTAAAGTTGTCACTCATTTTCAATTCGGCTACCAAAGTTTAAAAATTTACAATATGCTCCTCAAGTTTCAAAAAATTTCAATTTAGTGGTCAAACCAGACGGAATTTTGACCATGTGCATGTCGCGTGACTTCTTTTTTTTTTTTTTTTTTTAATGCAAATGTGTCTGTTTTACCCTCACTCCAAAACGATGTCGTTTTGTCCTTTAGGAGTTCAATTGAAAATTCTAGAAACTTTGTGAGGGCAAAAATAATCATACTTCGTGAGAGTAATGAGTAAAGTATATTTTTCTCATTTTTGAAGTGGTTTATGAAATGAATGGGGCCTAATAAGTCAGAAAAAGCATATTCGTCATATACTTGTTTGCTAACATAACTATTATAGAGGCAGCTAATCAAAACCAATTGAATAAATTTGTAGGTAATGACCCTATTAGAATATTAATTAAATGAATAAATTAATTATTTGTTTGTCGGCTTAAGTTTTTGAGATAAATAATAATTTAACATATATAATATCAAAACAAATGTCATAAATTTAAACCTTGATTATGACAAATGACGACTTTTATATATACATATATACAATTAACAACATGCTACAGGTCTATATGGTTCACCACAACCGAACGTTAAGTACGTGCATAGAATTTTCACTACCCATGCGAAGTATAAGGTTTGACTTGCCAAGACTAATATATCTTGTCTGATTTCAACGTGGCCACCAGGACATGGTTTGAACTTTAACCTCTTTTTTCAAAAAATAATAATAAAAAAAAAAAAGGTTGAAGCTCTTGGTGTTATTAAGTGGCATGCGATTATATGCAAGATAGAATTTGGAGTGATCTCCTAATCCATAATTTTTGTTTATTTTTCTTCGGTTTTTAATAAGAAACACTCGAATGTACGTTATCATTTTCATTGGGTTGAGTATACCAAAGTGTAAAGGACTTTTTATTTCTTATTGTATTTCCAGATAAAGATTGAATGGAAGTTGGATGTGATTAGGTTTTGAATTGACGTTGATGAATGTAATCTGGTGATTGAACTGTGTGGATAATGGAAAGATGAAGTGAAGGATGGAATGAATGAATGAATGTATGTATGTATGATTGGGCTGGGCTGGCTCGATATATTTTGAGGCCTTAAGTAAAAAGTTTAAGTGAAGTTTTTTATTTAAAATTAAATATTATTTAATTTAAAAAATAGAACAGTAAAACTTGATTTGTCAAAGATCGAATTCTAATCTTTATGATATAATTATTAAACACTTTTAACTTGCACAAAGAAAGGCAAATTAGTGTAATGATATTTTCTAAAATCGAATAAAAAAAAATTAATGCAATTAATTGATTGAGTTTTTGGTAACTAACTTCTTTTTCTTCCTTTTGTAAGGACTTGAATGGTAAATTATTGGGAAATAATGAAAATAGAGAAGAAGAGAGAACTTCAAATTCGAATAGGACTTAAATAGCGAAACTGAGATAAAAAATGGAAACTTAGAGACTTTCCCATCTTCTTAGAATTTTATTTTATTTTTCATTCAATTTTGATTATTGAATATTAGACTTAAGGCCTTCAATTTTGAATGTTGGTAATTAAGGCCTTCAATTTAGAGACTTTCATATCTCATTCTACTTTAAACGTTGGTAATTAATTAAGTCCAACGTTTAAAAAATTGAATGCCTTCAATTTAAAGACTTCTCATATCTGACAAATCGTTGGTAATTAAACGTTCAAAAAATTGAAGGCCTTCAATTTAGACTTTGCATATCTCACAAGTAGTTGGCAATTAATTAAGGCCTTCAATTTTTTTTTCTTTTTTTAATACCTATAGTCTTTTGATGGGAGAGGGTCCCGTAGGCAGCATATTTGTCATTTTAAGGCATTGACGGGGGCATTGCCAGAAACAACGCTTTGATGATACCTTTTTTTGTAAGCACCTTTTTTTTTTTTCTTTTTTAAATAAATCTCCATTAATTGGGGGCTTATTAAAAATTGAGACCCCGCATTATATTATTGTCTTTCTTAATTTTATTTTTAACATAATTTAGGGTCTTATTAAAGTGTATTGATGGTAATTAAGGCCTTACTTTCTTTTTTCTTTTTTCTTTTTAGAAATAAATCTTTATTATTATTTTTTTAATTATGTGCCTTATTAAATTGGGGGCCTTAGGCGGCCGCCTAATCCGCCTAAGGCTCCAACCGGTCCTATGTTTGTGTGTGTAGTAGTTGTTTGGAGAGAGTAATTCTAAATGTCATACAAGTGTCCATAAAAAAATGAAGTGACTTTTAAAATCACAATTGGACATGTGATTGATCAAATTGTAATTTTAATCAAATGGTAATTTTAAAAGCCACCTCATTTTTTGATAAACACTTAATAGACATTTATATAACATTTATAATTACCCGTTTGGAGAAGTCACTCTCCAAGAAGAAGAAGAAGAAGTAGATCGAGAAGAAGGAAATTAACTAGTTTGTTTTGATGCCTTGATATATTGTTTTGGGCCTTTATTATATCTGAATTACAAAAGACAACTAATAATCCTATCATATCTAGCCAACGAACTAACCCACTCATTACAAATGGGCTAAGAGCCCAACAACTCATCTATTAAAAACCCATATCATATTAAACCCATTACACAGCCAACAGAAGAAAAAATAAAATAAAAGAAAACAATAACTTATAAATGCGTTTTCTTGTCAAAGCAAGCAGCATTAATTTTATTTTATTTTTACAAAAATTGATTTTTTCCTCTAAATGGGAAAATTCCTCTTACACAATCTATGAAATACATGTGAGAATCACATACTCTAAAAATAACTGTTAATTTAAAGGAAAACTTTGTAAGAAAAAACGTGACAACTACATCCTCTACATGATGAATATTCATCTACTTTCCAAAGGATCGAAATTAGGGCCGTAATCGAGTCGAACTGAGTATTGAATGGTTAAGGCATTTTTATTTTTTTTTCAAACACGATCTGAGTTTGAGTTTATTTATTTTTCAAGCTCTATTTATTTATTTTTCGAACAAGCTCAAGCTTGTTCACGAACTATTCAATTAGCTTATTAATTCATATATAAAGTAAATGTTGTGATTGATTATTTATTTATTTATTTTGGTAAATTCATACTAATTATTAGTTATTTAATTATTGTTAATGTTTATTATTTGAATAATTAGATAAATTAACTTGAACTTTAAACAATCTAATATCAAGTTTATATCTTTTTATCTTATAGTATGTATATACATTCATTACATACACACACATACACACTCATATACACACAAATTAATAGACATATATCTATGTTAAGACTCACAATTACAATAATTCAAGTTATATTAATTATATTACGAAGATAATTATTATTTTTATCATTTTAATTACTTAACATGTTCTCATTATAAAGTTAAAAATAATATTATAGAAATTATAAAAAAAAAAAAATTATACAAGCTTATGCGATTCATGCTGAGTTTATATGAGTCCGACTCGTTTAACAATCGAGCCTAAATTTTTTGTTTAAACTATATTAATTTTAATAAATGAATCGAGTCCGATCTTGTTCGCGAGCGACTCTGTTCATTTACAGCCCTAATCAGGATTGAAAATAATTAACTATCTATGTTGCATATAATACAATCAACTTATGTGAGAGGGTATCTGCTCATCACCTACCTTAACATAAGGCAATGTATCTGTCCGAACAAGTGTGGCGTCCACTTGTTCGAAGAGGTGCCCAAATACATGCCCTCTCATATTAGTTGCATGTATTGAGCAATACGTAATTTAGACAACTAATTACACCACCCGGCCAAATCCCTCTAAAACAACAAAAAAAATCCAGATAAAGATTGAACGGAAGATGGATGTGATTAAGTTTTGAATTGACGTTGATGAATGTAATCTGGTGATTAACTGCGTGGATAATGGATATATGAATTGAAGGATGGAATGAATGAATGTATGTATGTATGATTGGGCAAGGCTAGGGGTGGGCAAATTATCCGCCTATCGCCTACCGACCGCTTACCGAACCGCCATCAACTCTCTACCGACTCTACCGACTAATTTTCGGTTCGGTAGTCGGTATAAAATTTTATTCCGAAAGCCGGATCGGCAACCGAACCAAACCGAACCGCCTTTTAAGTGGCAACCGAACCGACTTATAAGCGGTAACCGAACCGAACCGACTTTTATTTCGACCGATTAACCGAACCGACATAAAACGAAACGACATCGTTTTAGTAGAAACGTTTGATCATTTTTTTTTTCCTTTAAAAAAATCAAAACGACGTCGTTTTATTACCCATTTTAACCGAATGTTAACCGAATGTTAACCGACCATCTATTAACCGCTTTACCGACTTAACTGACCGCATATTAACCGCTTTACCGACTTAACCAACCGCCTATTAACCGCTTAACCGATCGCCTATTAACCACTTAACCGAAATAAATTCACCGACTGCATTCCGACAAAAGTCGGTTAATCGACCGAATTAACCGCCTACCGAACCGATGCCCACCCCTAGGCAGGGCTGGCTTGATATATTTTGAGGTCTTAGATAAAAAGTTCAAGTGAAGTCTTTTATTTAAAATTAAATATTACTTAATTTAAAAAATAAAACTGTAAAACTTGATTTGTCAAAGATCGAATTCTAATCTTTATGATAGAATTATTAAACACTTTTAACTTGCACAAAGAAAGGCAAATTAGTAATGATATTTTCTAAAATCGAATAAACAAAAAATTAATACAATTAATTGATTGAGTTTTTGGTAACTAACTTCTTATTATTCTTCTTCTTCTTTTGTAAGGACGTGAATGGTAAGTTATTGGGAAATAATAAAAATGGAGAAGAAGAGCAAACTTCAAATTCGAATAAGACTTAATAAGGAAATTGAGATAAAAAAATGGAAACTTAGAGACTTTCCCAACTTCTTAGAATTTTATTTTATTTCTCATTCGATTTTGATTCTTGAATGTTAGACTTAATGCCTTCAATTTAAAGACTTCTCATATCTGACAAATCGTTGGTAATTAAACGTTCAAAAAATTGAAGGCCTTCAATTTAGACTTTCCATATCTCACAAGTAGTTGGTAATTAATTAAGGCCTTCAATTTTTTTATTTTATTTTTTATTTTTTACCTATAGTCTTTTGATGGGAGAGGGTCCCATAGGCAACATATTTGTCATTTGAAGGCATTGATGGGGGGCATTGCCGGAAACAACGCTTTGATGATACGTCTTTTTGTAAGCACCTTTTTATTTATTTCTTTTTTAATAAATCTCCATTAATTGGGGGCTTATTAAAAATTGAGACCCTGCATTATATTATTGCCTTTCTTAATTTTATTTTTACCATAATTTAGGGCCTTATTAAAGCATATCGATGGTAATTAAGGCCTTACTTTTTTCTTTTTCTTTTTTAGAAATAAATCTTTATTAGTATTTTTTTTAATTAGGAGCCTTAGGTGGCCGCCTAATCCGCCTAAGGCTCCAACCGGTCCTATGTTTGTGTGTGTAGTAGTTGTTTGGAAAGAGTAATTATAAATGTCATATAAGTGTCGATCAAAAAATGAGGTAACTTTTAAAATTACAAAAAATTACAATTGGATGTGTGATTGATCAAATTGTAATTTTAATCAAATGACAATTTTAGAAGCCACCTTATTTTTTGATAAACACTTGATAGATACTTATATGACATTTAGAATTACTCGTTTGGAGAAGCCACTCTCCAAGAAGAAGAAGTAGATCGAGAAGAAGGAAATTAACTAGTTTGAGCCTTGATATATTGTTTGGGCCTTTTTTGTATCCGAATTGCAAAAGACCACTGATCCTATCATATCTAACCAATGAACTAACCCACTCATTACAAATGGGCTAAGAGCCCAACAACTCATCTATTTCAAACCCATATCATATTAAACCCATTACACAACCAAAAGAAGAAGAAAAAAAGAAAAAGAAAAAAGAAAACAACAACTTATCAATTATCATATAAATGCATTTTCTTGTCAAAGCAAGCAGCATTAATTTTTATTTTTATTTTTTCAAAAATTGAAATTTTCTTCTAAATGGGAAAATTCCTCTTCCACAATCTATGAAATGCACGTGAGAATCACATATTTTAAGAACAATTGTTAATTTAAAGGAAAACTTTGTAAGAAAGAACGTGACAACTACATCCTCTACATGATGAATATTCATCTACTTTCCAAAGAATCGAAATTAGGACCGTAATTGAATCGAGCTAAGCATTAAATGGTTAAGTCGGTTTGTTTTATTTTTTTTTTAAACACGATATGAGTTTGAGTTTATTTATTTTTCAAGCTCTATTTATTTATTTTTCTAACGAGCTCAAGCTTGTTTACGAACTATTCAATTAGTTTATTAATTCGTATAAAAAGTAAATGTTGTGATTGATTATTTATTTATTTATTTTGGTAAATTCATACTAATTATTGGTTATTTAATTATTGTTAATGTTTATTATTTGAATAATTAGATAAATTAACTTGAGCTTTAAACAATCTAATATCAAGTTTATATATTTTTATCTTATAGTATGTATATACATTCATTACATACACACATACACACTCATATACACATATATCTATGTGAAGACTCACGATTACAATAATTCAAATTATATTGATTATATTACGAAGATAATTATTATTTTTATCATTTTAATTACTTAACATGTTCTCATTATAAAGTTAAAAAAAATATTATAGACATAATAAAAATAAAATTATACAAGCTTATGCGATTCAAGCTGAGTTTATACGAGTCTGACTCGTTTAACAATCGAGCCTAAATTTTTTGTTTAAACTCTATTAATTTTAATAAATGAATCGAGTCTGATCTTGTTCGCGAGCGACTCCGTTCATTTACAGCTCTAATCAGGATCGAGAATAATTAACCATCTATACTGCATATAATACAATCAACTTATGTGAGAAGGTGTCTACTCATCACCTACCTTAACATAAGGCAACGTATCTGTCCGAACAAGGGTGGCGTCCACTTGTTCGAAGAGGTGCCCAAATACATGCTCTCTCATTTTAATTGCTTGTATTGCATGCAATACGTAGTTTAGACAGCTAATTACACCGGGCCAAATCCCTAAAAAAAAAAAAAAAAAAAGAAAAAAAAAAAAGAAAAAGAAAAGAGAGAGTCCTCAACAGTATTTCAATCTTATCATTTGAATCGTTAACCCAAAAGTCTATTCTAGTAGACAAATAGCAACAAGTTATAAAGTTAATGAAATTGTCTTCCATGGCACTTTTGAAACATTATGAATTTATGATAAATAGTTCAGTAGTTCCACTACTCCGCACTCTACGAAAAATCAGATAAATTCTAGTGCAAGTAATGGCAGATCATCAAATATCCAAGAGTCATGTTCAAATTCAGAGTTAGTTTGGTTGGAAGAGTAATAGAGTATCCAATAGCGTTACAGAGCGAAAAGAGCAGAGTGATCGAAGGTTTGGCCCATTGTATTTGTAACCCCAGGAGTTCTTTTTGAGGTTCAAATATGCAGATTTCCTCTTCCTTTCTCTAGGGTTCCTCTCTCTCTCTCTCTCTCTGAATTTTGCTGTTTAGCAATGGCGAAGAAGAAGAAACGGAATGCAGAGATAGCAGAGCACATAATCGATAATATACCCAAGAAATATTCTCAACAGCCCAGAAGCTCAAAACCCAAACGCCGTTCTGACTTCTCCTTCTTCTATTCCTTTCCTATCTCCAATTCAGGTGTGTGTGTGTGGGTGCGTTTTGTTTTAAGTTTTCATTGTTGTTGTGATTCGAAATCAAATTCTTTTTCTTTGTTTTGGGCTTTTCTCTGTGCCAATGTATCGCATTATCATTTGCTTTATTGGGAACTGAGTTGGTCTTTTGGTTTTCTGGAATGAAATATCTCAGCTTCTGTGAATTGCTTGGGCTGTTCTTGGAAGTTGTCATTGCTTTTGTGGCATTGAATTCAGCTGAATTTTCGATCCTATAAAAGTAAATCTCATTTCTTTTCCAAGTGATACAACTTTTATTCGCATAAAGCTTGAGTTTTGTTCTGAATTTGCATTGATTTTTGTTCTCAACTAGATCTTTCTGATGGTATGCGTAGGATTTGTAGCAAATCTGTGTAGCTCAGTGAATTTCCTATGTTATGTTCTCTATTGTAAAGAAGCGAGATCTCTTTTTGTGGCATTGTTGTGTCCCCATGAATATACCTTGGCAACTCAGAAATTCCTGAATTCTGTCCTATGTTTGAAGATACTTATGAGGCTGATTTGGGGGGGTTAATGCTTTTTCTTCTTAATCTGGTGGATTTATGTGTGCTAAAGGTTTTTGAATTGTTTATTACCGTATATGGGTTTGAATAGCAATTGATTATATTTCATCTACCAAATTTGAATATACTCTTTGCGCTTCTTGATGGAAGGAATAAGTGATAGTCAATGTGGATTTGAAGGTTGCTAATGTTTTGCTTAAAAGCATTGGTGCTACAGTCAAATTATGCATGTTTTCTAATTGGGTCAGAGAACAAAAGGGACTGCCTTATAAAAAGAAAGTCTTTAATGCCTCATCTATGCATCTCTGTTAGTGGAAAAATTGAGAGGATGATACTTAAGCTGTTTCTTTGAGTACTTTATAGATTTTTAAGGATTATCTAAGTTTGCAACACTGCTTAAGTTTTGTAACTTTATGTCATCATTGCTGTCTCATCTGTTCAACTTTACAGCAGCTGTCTCAGGAATGAATTACTTTGTTATGAAGTTTCAAAATATTATGCTGTTCGATTAACTTTTGTCTGGAACTATATTTGTCCACAGGTTCCTTACAGGGGTCATCCTTTGGTGAAGTTGGATCATCCAATGTCGCCTTAAATAGTTTGCATGGCAGAAATGCTGAAGGAAAAAAAATGCCTGAGCATTCTCTGTTTCGGTGCAGCAAGTCACAGAATAGAGGACTGCGATTCTCATCCAATTACTATAAAACTCCACTCATAGAAGTGGAAACAGTAGCCCAAAATGAACTTTTTGACTACTGCAGCGATAGGTTTGTCCAGCACATATTCATTCCATTGTCATACAAGATATCTTCAGTTTGAACGATTTTAAATTACACTGATTGTCTTTCCCTTTATATAGAAATGTCAGTGAACAAACAAGTGATAGTACTAGATCATTGGAATGTACCCCCAAAAAATCACAGGTTACAGAAAGCAACGGCTTTTGTATAAAACCAGGAAGTATTGTGTGGGCTAAAACAGCTTGCCAAATGTGGTGGCCTGCTGAGGTATGTTACTGTTATTGTCTTGTGGCGCCCTTCTTATTTGTCTATTTTTTTTTACATGTTATATTTTCTCTCTCTAGTTTGGTTTAAGGAATGTCGGGGCAAAGCCCCGGAAAACCCGGTTATCAGAAGAAAAAAAAAGGAACCAGGAACAGCCTCTTAATATAAGTTAGGGTTATATTTATGGAAGTGAATTATGGGCTACCTCATCTAAAGTGTCACATAAGATATCGTTTTTTTCCCCTGGAATCTTTACAAGGCATGTCCATTCAGATGATTTCTGAAGGCTTGTTCTGCTTGTGTTTCAAACTTCTTCTTTTTTTGATGAGTACGTGTTTCAAACTTAAATCTTTGAAATCTACATTTTTCTCATATCTCAAAAACAGTGCTTAATTCCTCATCAAGAAGCTTTGGAGATCGGAGTTTTAGTGACATCCTATATATTAAACTTTATAGCCTGAAAGGAAACATGTTATACATTTGGGTTATGCTGGATCTAAGCGGATGATTGTTTTTTGAACTACAAAAATGGTATCCTTCACTTTTCAAACCAAAAGAAGAATTCTTGTGTTCAATCCTGTTTGAGAGCCCATCCCTTTAAATAGTATCTGACCTGTCTTGTGAACAGAATGGTTGATGTCTAAAATAACTTTAGGTAAGATAAGATATTTAACCCATCACGTGAATCATATCTCTTTAGTTTCATTTCAAAAGCCAGTGCTTCTAGATTAACAAAAAGTTAACTCACATTTTCAGATCATGGATGAAAGATCCAATCTAGCTGACTCAAGGAACCAGGATACTGATGGACATGTCTTGGTAGAGTTTTATGGAAGTCACGACTTGTAAATATTCTAACCTTTTATGCTAATATTGGTGCATATCTTTTGACTGAGAAAATGTTGAGAATCTGCTTCTTCTCTGTCTTATGGGCTGACAAATAAATTTATGATTTACAGTGCTTGGCTTGATCCTGCAAGAGATCTTTCTGAGCTTGAGGATGTGAGTGCAATTACTTTGTTAAATCACTAACAAGCTCAATTGTTACCGCTTCATAAGTCCCTGTGTTGATATTGATTCTTGTAAACTGTGCCACAGACACTATTAAATAGTTCAGCCTGTCTGCCTTTATTTTTTTTTCCCCCCTTTTTCACCTTCCTGTGATAATGATAGTAATTGCCAATCTTTCATCAATGCATTGTTTCGATGAATGAGCAGGCATTGTAATGCAAGTCACCTGTTGAAGGGGGTTTTCTCTTTGGGGGTAGTTTTGGATGGGAGCAACAATGGAACTTTTCTTCCGTAGTCTATAGCGTGATATGTAATGTATGATTGAGATATGCTGATTGATGGCAACAATGTTGCAGCATTGATTGTACTGGAGCAAAAAGTTCAATATGTAGAGCTGTGGGAAAAGCATATCCCCCCCCCATCTAAAGCTATTTTAATTATGCCTATCAATATGTATTCTGATTAATGTTCATTTTCTAATCTATACCTAAGATCCTGGCCGGGTGTTTTTTGTTCCAGTGCTTCCAAGAAAGGAGCTGTAACCCTATGGAAGATTTTCAAGATGCTTTAAAACAAGTAAACTGATATTTAGCAAAAATGCCTTATGCTTTATAATTCCGTATTTTTTGTGCTATCTGCAAAGTCAACATTGCGTTCCCTTGTATTCTATTCTAATTGCAGGCCCTACAAAGGAAAGAATATCTGAGTTCATGCAGAGAGTTGTGTAAAAGCTCCGACGGGCCCAATCACTCAGATCAACAAGATGAGTTCTCTGGTATGTACTTTAATTTGTACTCTGCCTTAAGATTTCATATTCTCAAACAAATCTGTTGAAAGCCAAAAAGAGATACAAGGAAGTCTTGTTTATGGTTAACATGGGAAATCGTATCACTTTTTTTTTTTAACATATCTTAGTTCACATTTTTTCTGGAAAGTCAAATAGAATTACCATTATCAAATAAGGTCAACTGTACCCATATGGCCAATAACATTTTCTCTTTATG
This sequence comes from Alnus glutinosa, assembly GCF_958979055.1. Taxonomy (NCBI): domain Eukaryota; kingdom Viridiplantae; phylum Streptophyta; class Magnoliopsida; order Fagales; family Betulaceae; genus Alnus; species Alnus glutinosa. The sequence continues at coordinate 897,272 of NC_084892.1, forward strand.
CGGATCTTAAATCTGTATTACCATCAGGTGGAATTTTTTTATTTTTTTTTGAAGTCACCATCAGGTGGAATTGGCAAAGGGGATAGCCTCTTTGGTGTAAAGGAATTGTCTCACTTTTTGTTCTTGCATTTGATGGGTATTGTAGACACCTTTTTAAGTTTTCAATGTTGTCTCCTTAATGTTAAAGCTAACAGAGCATCAGCAGCATTCCTTTTACAATGATGGAAGGTAGTCTTCGACGAATCAATAATTCTAATCTTTCTCGAATTACAGATCACCATGAGCTCTAGTTTTTGAGTACACGGTCATAACTAAAATGGATTTTCTTATCTTAGGGACTGGGGTGACTTAAGATGCGTATGTGTATCTTAAAGTGGGGAGTTAGCTAAAATTTGGCTTTTAGAACACATCCTTGTGAGTTTTAACATGTTTTTTGAGCCTCAAAACTGCATATTCTAAGCATCCTCTAGGTCCTAAAGTCTTGGTTTCTATTTGGTATGATTCTATATAGGCGCAGATGTAATGTCAAATCAGTTGTCTTTTTAACTTGGAAAAATCGTCATTTTTGTGAAGCTATGTCTACTCCCTTCCAGTTTAAATTCTGGTTCTGCTTCAAACAGATAAATGGACTTCATCAATCTCAAGCAGAGCAGATGATTTCCTTGAAAGAGGGAGGGGCAAGAGGGAGCGAAAGCGTAAACTACACTTTGATGTGAGTTGCCATTACCAGAATGGTTGTGGTAAAGCACTTCTTGCTATATTAACAGTTTAATTACATTCATTTGCAGGAGGTGACATGTCCAATGATATCGGCTAAGAAGGTTCGACGGCTTAGGATAATGCGATACCTTGGCCTTACCGCTCCAATTGGTTCTCCTTTTTGATCCACTCACCCAGTAATGTAGAATTCATGATGCTTGATTTCCCATCTGTAATGAAGATATCATCATTTGAATATAATGTAATCTTCTTATAGTGTATAGAGGAGTCTTGTATAGTTTGTAACTTTTTTTTTTATTGTAAATTATTAGTTACCTCCATATAATTAGGGGTAATTATACATTAGTGACTCACTGTCTTTTGAAAACTGCCACTAACCAGAAATCTTCATATTTTCCATTCTAATTGATGGATTTCCTCACGTGAAGCGCATGTATAGCCTGAAATACAAAATGTATCCCCTAATTGGTCTCCAACAGGGTTAATGTTACATGAACAGAGGTAGCAAAACTAGGGCATGTTTGGAAAAATTTTAAAATCTCTTTTTCAGAAATTGAAAATTATCTAAACAGATTTTTAGATCTAGTCTTTGTCACTGGCACTTTTCAAAAGAACCTAAAAAAATATTTTCAAAAAATAACTAGACGGCTCATTTTTTTAGGTATGGATGTGCTTGTAAGATATAAAATAAAAGGGTTGTGATTGGTGCATAACAAGGTTGCACAACACATTTTACCACGTGTCCCAAAATAAAATAATAAAAAGAGTAGCAATTGGTACGATGGTTGTTGATCTGTTTTGCAGCTTCATGTTTCGTCGCCAAATCTGTCTAGCGGCCCTATGGTTGCCATCAAATCCGTTTGATGGCCCTTGTGGTGGCTATCAGATCAACATCGTAGTGGTTGTCACTAGCGGCCCTTTAATATTTTGATTTTTTTTTTTTATTCTTTGTAGAGGCCTCTACCCCCTCAAATATTTTATAATTATTGTAGATAAAAATAAAATAAAATAAAATAGCATCCATAATTTTATGGTTGTTATAGATAAAAATAAGATAATCGTGGTAGGAAGCTAACCAATGAAAATGGTGAAAAACCTAACGACAATCAACAATAAAACCGTTATAAGTAACATAATTGATTATTCACCAATAAGACCCTTATTTTTTGTTGCGTCCTGATGGCATTCTTTAAGTTAATTAAATCCATCCGTCAACATATTAACCCCAATCAAATCCTTCTTATCAACAAATGAGTTTTTTGTTTAGGTACAAATTAATTGCTTTATTTAGTTGCATTTGGTTTGTTCAAGTCTCATTTTCACTCTCTCTATATTTTCTCTCATTTTTATAAAGATTTTGCATTGAAAAAATTGGGTAAAAGCAGCCAAGCAGCACGCTGGGATGAATCTCGATTGCAATGTCTTCATCCATTAAAATGGTTGTGAATCAATTGTGATTATCATCCCACCTGTGAAAATTATAATAGAGCAGCTAGCAATTACATTATCTCTGATGAATACAAAATAATCTTTCATCTAAACCTTTCCTAAGGCTTGCACTATTTCCGAAGCAGCTCCATGTCTTACAATTTCGCGACGAGAAAATTACATTTAAGTCCTAAAACTACTGGTTGTTTTAAAAATTGGCTTTCAAACTATTAATCCTTAGACTCTTAACTTCCCCAACTACCAAAAAGTGCCGAAGCAGCTCCATGTCTTACAATTTCGCGACGAGAAAATTACATTTAAGTCCTAAAACTATTGGTTGTTTTAAAAATTGGCTTTCAAACTATTAATCCTTAGACTCTTAACTTCCCCAACTACCAAAAAGTGCTAAAAAGACTCAATTTGTCCAAATATTTTCATAATACCCTTGTCACTTTTTCAAGTAAAAAATAATAAAATTTAAAAATCAAAGAAGAAAAAAACTAAAAAAAAAAAATATATACGGGTGGCCGGCCACCCCTTTTATTTATTTATTAATTTTTTTCTCTGTTTTTTAAATTTAATTTATATTATTTTTTTAATTAAAAAAATAACACGTGAAAATGGTATTATTGAAATATTTCAACAAATTGAATATTTTTAATAGTTTGAGAGCAGAATCGAACCATTGGTAGATTAAAAGCTACTTCCAAAATAATATACTCCTAAGCCCGATGGGCTAGGAGACATATTCCTTCACCTCTGCGTCTCGACAGACGTTATCCAGAGAGAAGACTAATAACACTCCACAGCCGTGATGGACTGGGGGCTGGGATACACACTCCTTCTACTCTGAGTCTATACAGAAAGAAGACTAATCAACTTGCTGTCTCACTTGCTTACAAGCTCACAAGCTCGACATTAACAGTGCTAAGTGCAATGACTTATAAATAAAAAGCTTTTCTTCAATTTTACCGATGTGGGACAATAAGCCTCTTTCTCCCTTCTACTGTTTTTTCAAAAATCATGGATGGTTTCTAACTTTCCAAGAAGCAATTTTAGATAATGGCAGAGTCGGCAGAGTTTTGCACTTGGACTAGAACACTGTTAAACAAGCACCCGTTGACAATCATTGTTCGCTGCCTCCAGATGACATCAACACGTTCAGCAATTTCACTAATATATGGATAAAAAGGTTTCATGAAAAACACTGCCGGATATGTCTTTGAAATCGAATTCATGCTTTTGCGCCTTCGTTTTTTACTTTGACATTACTTTGTTTGAAGAAAACTTTGGTATCAAACATTTTGCTACTGTTGGTGTATATCTTTTGACTGAGAAAATGTTGAGAATCTGCTTCCTCTCTTTGTCTTGGGGCGTGACGAATAAATTTATGATTTACAGTGCATGCATGGCTTGATCTTGCCAGAGATCTTTCTGTGCTTGAGGATGTGAGTGCAGTTACTCTGATAAATCACTAACAAGCTCAATTGTTCTCTCTTCATAATCCCCAGTTTTGATATTGATTCTTATAAACACTGTGCCGCAGACACTATGAATTATGAAATAGGTCGGGCTTGCGGGTTTTGGATGTTAAACACGTCCTTTTTTTTTTTTTTTTAATGACAAGTAACTCTTTTAAGGCATGACCACTTTGCATACCTAATTCTGTCGAATAAATCTTAGACTTATACAAAATTTTTCATTCACACGGATTGGATAATATTTCAGCTTTACTGGTGGGCTAACCCCAATGAATTATTTGCACTTAAAAAGATTCAAACTTTAAACCATGATGAAAATGCCACCAAGACCAATCGCTCCCTCCATACAAATTGGGTAATACTCGGGCTTCACGGTTGGCTGGTCCCAATGAATTGTGTTAGCTTTTTAGTGTTGACAAATTCGGTGTCAAAATTTATATGATTTAATCAAAAAAGGAAATAGTCGAATGAGGAGATTCTTACAAAATATTAATCAAGAAAGAAAAAAGAAAAATAATTTTTTTTTTTAAAAAAGAATATTAATAAAAAAAATGAAAGGGTCAACTACCAAATGATTGCAGAATACATCTTCCGAAAGGCATATTGTAAAAGCAAGGGTTAAATAGCATTTTGTTACATGTACTTTACAGGTTTATCGAATAAATGGTCTTTAAACTTATATTTTTCTCATCTTTTATAAAAGATTCTGCATTAGAAAAACAGGGTAAAAAAGACCGTTAAGAATTTCATAAGTCCTACACTTTACACTGGGAAAGAAACCTTTCACTAAATCTGTCGGTGGATATTGGATAAGTAGTAGAAGGGGGAACACGGGCAGCAATCTGCGGATCAAATATCAATTGAAAAGCGAGCTCCCAATACTTCCAGATACGTTAACGTCTCACTAGATTGCAAGCTCACGTTACCGAGCTCGATGCGAGCTGTCCTAACCGCAAGAACTTGGTTATTTTATCGATGTGGGACAGTAACGAACACTGAACTGAAGTCAATTCTCTAGGTTTAAAAATTCCCGTCGGAAATTTCGTTGTGGGTCCCTCAAGGACCAGCGGCGCTGCGCTGTATCTATCTGCCCTCTGAGGCCAACCACGGTGTCGTCTTCTTCTTGTTTCAAGTTATTCTTTCACTTTCTCATTTCTTTGTCTTTCCTCTGTTCTTCCGATCCCCATTTTCCATGGCGTCTTCAAGCGCCGGAAACTCAATCCCTGCGCCAGGTACTCTCGTCTGCGCAACACCCCTTTAATCTTCAATTCGCTTAATTACTTCTTCTTTTCCCAGTCTCTGATTTCTGATCTTGTTTGCTTTGTTCGGTGGCTCAGAGGCTGTTCAGGTTATCGTCTCGTTGCTCGCGGACGAATCCCCGGTCGTCAGAGAGGCCTCCTCCGCTTCTCTCAAGGACATCGCCGCCTTGTACCTCTCTCTCTCTCTGTGTGTGTGTGTGTGTGTGTGTGTGTGTGTAATTATGTGTTTGGAAGAGTGATTTGGTTGAATTTTTCGATTCTAGGAACCCGCTTCTAGTGCTCGACTGTTGCTGGGCCGTGTCGCGAGGGGGACGCCGGGTACTCAATTCTCTCTTGGTTTGGATTCTAAGATGGAATTAGGGTTTGTTTCTCTCTGATTAGGGGTTTGTTCCATGTTCTAGCGCTTCGGAAACATGGCCGGGGTGTTTCGAGTGATGGCATTCGGAGTTCGAGCGTTGGATAAGAAAGACGTAGATCCTCTTTTCATGGTCAAGCTGGCTAAGATTGCCACGGCCGAGATGATCTCCTCCAAGGTGTGCTTTTTTGCTCGATTCTCTATCTCCATTGGGCTAAAACTATAATTTTCTACTTTGGGTTATATGTTGATTGTTGCATTGGCAATTTGAGCTGGTATAGCAGCTTTAAACCATAATTTAGCTGGAGAAAATATTAATTATTCACTTGGGTAAGTTGGTAAACCCTGAGGAGATTTTTCATCATAATTACTATGCGTAGAAATTCAGTTTGTTCTAGCTAAGTAACATTTTGGCTCTAGGGTTAAAAACTTTGAAGCTTAGCAGGTTGGTAGAAAAGAGTCTGAGTAATGGAGTTGCTTGTGTTACTTGTGTGCAAAGTAGACAAAGAACTGCGTTTAATGCTCTAACTTGGAAGATGAAACTGAGGTTATACGTTAATTTTGAAGGCAAAACAAGCTAGTCTGCTTTCCCTTTTAGAACATAACAGTTTGGGAGATGAAAATAATCATGCCTTTTTTTTTTTTCAAGCCGGTGAGAGTAATCAGGTAATGTAACTTCAAAAAAGAAAAAGAGTAATCAGGTGATGCCGAACAAATCTAAGGATTGGCATAGGCTAGTAATCTGAAACTACGGATTAAAGGTTGTAAGGAAAGTTTGGGAGAGAAAATATCGAAAAGGGTAGAGAAAACCCCAATCACTGAAAGAAACAGAGTGTATCATTGAAAATACTGAAATCTTATTCTCAAAATCGTAGTACTGAACTAAGCCACAAGCCGGTCTTAAATAGCTAAAGAAAACCAACTTTTACCAAAAATAGCAAAAGTCTAATTATTACGTAAAATAAAACTAAGAATCGAACTAGGAATCTTGGAAAAATCTGACACCAAAAACTCTTCTAAAATGATAACATAAATATTCCCTAACATGGCAAAAAAAAACTTACAATGCTGATTCAGAGGGAAAAACAGCAGAGTTTGAGACTGAAAACGATACTTGCCGAGCATAGCTTGGTGGCCATGACGTACGGGCCGAAAATAGCTTTATGGATTGGGGTCTTATGTGCGATTCTAATACTCGTAGCAAAAGTTATTTCCGTTTTATTGCACACTGTGAGATATTGCTCCAATTACTCGTAATTCTGCCGGTTCTTGCGCTGACTTCTCCAATTACTTATAAAAATATATATATTCCAGCGCCATCAAATCAGCATATGACAACTCAATATCAGCTGTGACTCCTGCATCATCAATTCTTTTTTATTTTTATTTTTATTTTTTGACTACGTCATGCTTCAGTGTCCGTTTTGATTTAGCTGTTTCAAAATGTGGGGTTTGAATAAATATAGATTTCAAAACAAAGTTATTGAAGACAATTTTTTAAAATGCAATTAAGCGTTTGGTAAAACCACAATTCGACCTTTAAAATCATGCGTTTTTTAAAATGAACCCCTTGCTTGTGGTTTGAAAGTGTGTATTTTTCAATGTTTTCAAACCACCATTTTTTCAAACACACTCCCAAACAGGACAATTTTTGCGATTTTATTTAAAAACGCGCATTTGGCCTAAGAAATTGTAGGGCCAAACGCACTGTTAGTCTTGACCCATGTCTTTTGAATATTGTGCTTTGTACTTATTTCTGGACGATTACATTTTCATTTTTTTTTTCTAAAAGTAAATAGATTTTCATTATTTTTAAAACCCAAGATGCTTCTTTGATGTTTATATTAATTATACCATGAATTTCTCCCAATTTAGACGGCCCTAAACTATTGATGGACAGCCTTGATTATTGAAAAAGAGAAGTAGATGCTTAGGTTGAGAATTGTCTTCACAATTGAAGACAATTTTACTGCCTCAAACATGCATGTCTTTTCTACTATTCATGTTTGACACGATAATGGGGATAAAAACTTCTAATCAATCTAAAGAATAAAGATATTTTTGAATAATGTGGGCATGCTTGTTAATTTGTTTTGGGGGGTGTTTTTTTTTTTTTTGGTTTGAAAAAGTATTTCAATGTGACATAAAGGTGAAAAGTGTTTTTCTGTTTTGAAGATTGTTTTGTGTTTTGGGTGTTTGTTAAAGTTTTTGTTTTGAGAATTATGTAGTCTGCATGAAAGGCTTTTGTATTTTTAGGAGTGTTTGTGTTTGGGTTATTTGTTAACATGTTTGTTTAGAGAAGAGAAAAAAAAGGCAGAAAGCAAAAATTTTAACAAAAGGAGCCTTGTTTTAAGAAACATAACTTTTGAAAGTTTATGAGTCAAACTTTACAAGTATCTGGCTGTCTAGGATCATTACTAATAATTCAGTCAAAAAGTCATCATCAAATGAGTCAAGTCTGGAGTTTTCCAGGAAGTCTAAGTTGAGTCTTTACTGTGTTTGGTTCCAGAAGAAGTATTGAAAATTCTAAGACTCTTTGAATATTAGGAATTCTATGGTTATTGTGTCAAATGTGCAATTATGGGGCCATCGTCACCAACATGCTATGCAATACAATAGATTGCTCATTAAAGCTTCTGATTTGGGAGGCTGCTCAGATTTACAAGTATCCTGTCATGGTCAATTGACTTGTCCCTGGAACAGCTTTGTTAATTCTCTTTGATTGTTCTCTTTGATACAGGAGCTAAATGCTGACTGGCAAAGAGCTGCAGCAGGCCTACTTGTTTCAATAGGCTCACATTTGCCCGACTTAGTAAGTTTCCTGATTTGTTGCTTATTCTGAACAGGTTCTACAGTAGGAAACATACCATTATTCTAATACATTTGCTAACTTTTCCCTTCCATATTATAGATAGCAGACTCTGTTAAATTGAAATTTCATGTACAAGATGAATGGCAGATGGCATGTTATTCCCCTTCTATATTATAAGTTTAGTTTTTGTATTGAAGTTTCCATGTACAAGATGAATGCGTTAGGGAATATTTATTATCAGAAGAGGAAGCTATGCGTTAGACATTAAACAAAAAAGGGGACCAACTGGCCTGTAATGCTAGGAGGTATTACTCCCAAATTATTTAATACTGTAATTAAAAATGCCATGTGGTATCACACTCAAAGAGCGACAACTTATTCAAAGTTGAAGGTGAAAGGTGTGAGAATGCATGATATATTTAGCATTACAATGGATTCTGCAAGGATTTAAGATTTCATCCAAAATGCTGATGATGTTTGTTAATTTGGCTTCATCTTGCAAGCTATCGCCAATAATTTTGTTTAATCCTTTTTTTTTTTTTTGGGTCTAAACACTTGGCATCATTTCTTTAATGATTTGGACACTTCAGACATAGACCAACATAGACAACGATGGTAATGATGGCAAGTTTGGAAACCTATCAGGTGATGATGGTTAGATAGGTTTCTGGGATCTTCTTTTTCTTCTTGGAAACCATATTTATTATAAGAGTACAACAAATCAACAATGGTTCTTTGCAATTGAAATCTTTCACAACCTTTGAAATCTGCCTTCCTCAAGTATTTTATTATTATTATTATTATTATTATTGTGTTGTTGTTATTGTTATTATTATTACATGATATCCTACTACTTTTATTATCTGCATTGAAATTGTGTATAAATCCTCCACTTTTCTCTTCATAGTTTGACTTTCGTATATTTTGGAAGATTTTCTTATATCATATTAAAGAGCAAGCAACTCGGAATAGTATAAAGAATCATTTCTTGAATTTCTTTCAGTTAAACAAATTATGCAAAAATAACTTTCAGGAATTTTTATTTTTTGATAAGTAAAAAAGTTTATTATAAAAAAAACGTAAAGGGGCCCTTAAGTACATAAGGAGTATACAAGAGAGCAACCAAACCAACCCAAAAGGAAAGAGACCCGATAAACCCGCCAGACACTAAAACCCCAAAAGACCTAAGACCCACAAGGCACTCAACACTAGAACATTTGAGCTTTGCCTTTCCGATGCTGGGAGGTTGCATAATCATCGCCGTAATTGATGGAGCTTTTCAAATAATTTCAGGAATTATTTTAAATAGAAGAAATACCTCAGAGTAGCATTTTGTCAATGAACAGTTTAGAAATGCTGGTAGTTTGATTGATAGGATTGTTTAAATCAGCACGTTGTACTTCTTTTTTTTTGATAGGTAATAGGCAGAATATATTAGAAAAGCGTAAAAGGCGCTCCTACGCATACAGGGAGTACACAAAAAGGACACAAAAAAAAAAAAAAAAAAAAACACCCGAAAAACCCAAAAAGAAATTTTACATCAAACCCCCAACTTCTTACTCCTAAGTCAGCTAGAACCCACTCCCTTAGCATCGAAATTAATAGAACATTCTAGATTCTTGACCTCTCTTTTCCCCTTTTTCCTTATTATCTCCTTAACCTTCTTAGGAGGGGAATCAGAGTTAAAGCGCTCATCTTCAAGCAAAGATTGTGTTTGCTACACTGTGTGCTTGATGTATTTACTCATCGTCTTAGCATATAGCTTTGGTATATTATATATGATCTATTGGTTTGTATTTTTATTTTTTTTGGGGGGGGGGGTTTAGAGGCCAACCCTACTTTTAAGAACCATAGTGACATATAACTTCCACACTTTGTGAATATAATTTCCTAACTTGCTATGACTTTTCTGTACATTACTTTCTCATCCTGTCCTTATTTTCATGACTCATCCGATATTTTTCTTTTGATTGGTATGATTCATCTGGTATTCTTTTTTTTTGATAAGTAAGAAAACTTCATTAAAATAAGCGAAAAATGCTCCTAAGTACACATGAAGTATACACAGGAACACCCAGCTAGCCCACAGAAGAAAACCCACAAGAACCTACGCACACACAAATCCCGAAGGCCCCAAAAACCCAAAATCCAGAAGAAACTCCCATAAAGCCCAAACTACAAAATACATCCCAGAAGATACCCCCACCCAAAAAACATGAAAACACCCCCAAAACCTTAAACCCGAAATACAAGCAAACCCAAAAAACAGAGGGAAAAACCCAAGAATGTGTCCTCATTTCATCTGGTATTCTTTCTATAACAAATAATGTGTCCTCATTTAATTTACCCCCCCACCCCCCAAATCTCCCACCTTTCCCCCTCTTCTTTCCCTCTCCCCACACTCAGGCTTTCCATATTTGTCATTGTGTGTGTGTGTGTGTGTGTGTTGTTGTTGTTTTTTTTTTTATTTGCAATTAAATGACTACTGATTTTTTGGTTTGGCAGATGATGGAAGAAATATTTCTTCATTTGTCAGGGTCAAATCCAGCTCTACCAGCTATGGTTCAAATACTTGCAGATTTTGCTGCTGCTGATGGTTAATCATCAGACTTCTCTGTTCTTTGTGCTTTAGAGCAGCTTTGGATGTTTCTTTGTCATTTCACTTTTCTGCTTAAACTGAAGTGTCTTCTGTACTTCTTATTTCTATTGAAGTGTTGCAGTTCACTCCACGATTGAAAGGTGTACTTTCACGAGTTCTGCCTATTCTTGGAAATGTGAGAGATGCCCACCGGCCAATTTTTGCAAATGGTGTGGTGAATTTCTCTGACTCATCATTGGGACATTTCATGCCAGATGCAAAACCTATGAAATACCTTAGTTGATATATTTTATGTGATTTGTTGGTTTATTTAGGATCTATGTTTTCTTGTATCTATAGTCAGGATTCAAATGAATGGATCATGAGATTTTACATTGGCAAACTGCATGATTTGTTAGGTGTTCTATAACTGGCCAAACTAGTATATACATCATGTCCAGATTGCACAGGCTAAGTTCTTTGCATTATAGAAAATTGTTTATTCAAAATTTTTAGCGATCCATAAGGAAAAGAAATGGATTTCAATATGGCTCTCAGTATTAGTCACCAAAATAAACCTTCAAAGAGAATTTTATAATTACCTCTTTTTATGTCATTGGTTCCAATTATCTTTGGCAATTTTGAATAAGAATTACACTACTTAAGAAAAAGTTCATATGTTCATTGGCTTAGGCTTGTAGATTGTTTACCATCTAGCTTCACTTATTAAATATGTCCGAGGCTGTATCAGAACCTGTGGTCAGTTCTCCCAATCCTGAACTTAGAACACCTTCATCTCCAAGCCTGTTAGTTAAAAATTAGTGTACGTAAGTTTCTAGCTATCTCATGGTTAACTTGCATGCTTCACGATGGTAAACTTGATCCACTGTTTTTCTGAAGTAAGGTTCTAGGTCGAATGTTTGAGCTTAAGTAATTCTATGCAAAATTTTGCTTAATACTCCTAGCAAAAGTAAAAGTGTGCTCGTAAAAATAGCATTGCAAGCAAATAGAACAGAGAGCATACCATTTGTGTCTTTTAGAGTTGTGAGCTTGTTATAGTTGGCCTTAAAGGGAGAATCTTGCTGCTTGTTATATCCCTGCGTTCTTCTTGATTGACCTAGGAGTTGTTCCTGGGCATCCAAAAAAATAAATGAAGACCTTCTGGAAAGTTTCCTATGAAAAGAGCATAGCCAGCCAACATGAGCCTGTCTGATACTGGTCATTCCTGATAAATGAGAAATGGTTGTGTCTATTCCCACCCTTTGAGCAATGAAAAGTAGACAGCAAGTGAGCAGCAAGCTATGTGATGAGCATACAAAAAATTATGAATGAACACATCGGATGACTGACCATCATTTGCCATTCATCACTACACTGCTCTGTGTCTGATCGTATGAGATGTTCTTAGGGAGTTTGTTTGCAAAACATTTTATTTGATATTTTCGTTTCGGTTATCTTACAAACATGTGATTAGAATACTCTACAACTTTTGTTTTTTGTTGGAGCTGATTTTGCTCAAGATATATTTAATATTTTCTTTTACACGTATTAGCCTGCCAAGTTGTAATATATTTCATTCTGTTCCAGCATTCAAGTGCTGGTGTCAGGCTGTATGGCAATATAGTGTGGACTTTCCTTCGTATACACCTCTCGGTGGTGATGTCATGTGAGATCAATTTGTGCTTTTACTACTTTGTTTGCCTATTCCCCCATATCATATTTTCAGTATGTTCTGTCTTAAATACATATGTCATTTAGTGCAGGTCATTTCTGAATTCTGCTTTTGAGCTTTTATTGAGAGTTTGGGCAGCTTCGCGGGAAATAAAGGTGTGCAAAATAAAGTTTTTGTTCTTTTTCTACTTACCATTTTATTGCTCTATGTCCTTTTTGAACCTTCATCTTGAGTTACAACTATACCTTGGCATAAGTTATTTATTTATTATTATTTTTTTAAATTTGTTTTCAGTCCCCTATCTCATCTTGACAGAACATGTTTTTTTTTTCTTTTCTTCAAAACTTGTGTGGTGACAAATTATTTCTTGCTGTGTTGTCTTCTTCTTCTTCTTCTTCTTCTTTTTTTTTTTTTTTTTTTTTTTTTTTTTTTTTTTTTCCCTTTGTTAATGGATCATTTTTCTGCTTAATGTTGAGTCATGCATGCCTCAAGAATTGAAGAAGACCACAAGAGTTCAAATAACATGTCTTCGTTCCTTTGTACCTCCACTCTTAGATGATGTATACCATTTTTTAATTTAATTTAATTTAATTTTATTTTGCAGTTGGATCTTGAAAGATTTTTTTATTTTATTTTATTTTTTATGAAAAGTTAAGTCTTCACTAGAAAAAGCATGATTTTCGTGGAAAAATTCTCTATGTATGTGTGAAAAATTCTCTATGTATGATTTGCAAAGAGACTATTCATTTTCCTTGGAAAAGTATCTGGCGGACCAAAGTTCCTTCGAAAGTGGCTTTCTTTGCTTGGACGGCAGCGCATGGGAAGATCCTTACTTTGGACAATCTTAGGAAGAAGCGGGTCATAGTGATTGATAGATGCTGCATGTGCAAAATGAATGGGGAGTTGGTGGATCACCTTCTTCTCCATTGTGAGGTAGCACGCGCTCTGTGGATCGCCATCTTTAGTCGCTTCAGTCTGTCTTGGGTTATGCCTCTTCGGGTGGTAAATTTATTCGCTTGCTAGTGGACGGGTGGTCGCTCCCGGAGTGCTGTCGTGTGGAAGATGGTCCCTTGTTGCTTTATGTGGTGCTTATGGAGGGAACGCAATGATAGACAGTTTGAGGACAAAGAAAGAACCATTGAGGATCTCATCTCCTTTTTCTTTCATTCTTTGTACTCTTGGTCGGCTGCGTTCCTCGCACCTTTAACATTTAGTTTTAATGATTTCTTTGTATTGTTTTCTACTTCCTCTTAGATGCCTTTCTTGTATACTTCCTGTGTACTTGATTGCACTTTGCGCTTTTTAATGATATTTCTCTTACTTATCAAAAAAAAAAAAAAAATACTATGTTTGTACTATACCTATATGACTTTGCGTTTTCATTTTCTAATGATATTTTAATTTTTGTCTGGTTGATTGGTTATATGTCTTACTTATGTCTTCCATTATTTTTATTTGCTTAGATTTGTAGCAATTAATTGGAGCGATTTGATGTTGTTATTCTACTTAAGTTTCTTTGGAATAGGTGCGCATATCTTCTGTGGAGGCCTTAGGTCAGATGGTTGGCCTTGTCACCCGTACGCAATTAAAGGCAGCTTTACCCAGACTTGTCCCTACAATTTTGGAATTGTAAGATTGGTTATAATTAGTAATTCTTCAAGCTGTACATTTACAATGCTGCACATTTTTCTTTTTTTTTCTTTTTTTAATTTTTTTATTCCTATTGTCTGTGTAGTAGTTTTGTGAATTCGTGTTGTGCATATGCATTTAAGAAACATGCACATACAAACACCATCATCCATATCATGCAAATAAATGAAAGTCAACAGGGATTACACTGCAATTTTCTGTTTTGTGTTAATCAGATATAAAAAAGATCAAGATATTGCCTTCCTGGCAACGTGTAGTCTCCACAATCTCTTAAATGCCTCTTTGCTGTCAGAAAGTGGTCCTCCTTTGCTTGATTTTGAGGTAATGCACTCTTCATTCTGCTTGATTGTCTTCCCTAGTAATATTTATGATAGATGCTGGGGCTTATTTAACACATTCCATCCGACGTAAGCACACGTATTCCTGACCGTATCTGTGTACTATAGTAATTTGTGTTTTAGGTAACTTGGGCCTTGTAACATATTTCAAAGTAAGGGAGGATTCAATTTATTTGTTTTGGGTGATTTGGGAGAAGTGGCAATATTTTAAGAGAGCTGTAGGAAATGTTCCTAGAAACTTGATTCATCAGCTATTTACTTATAAAAAAATTCTCAGTAAGGGGTGCTATATTGTGCCCTATCATCTCGTTTATGATTTTATCTTATGATGAAATGGTGGTCTTTTCCATTTAAAATTTGACATGTTGACCTATGTGGAAGGGCAAAACCTTTGATTGCCGAAGTAGATATAGGTGGTTTCTTAGGCTGGGGAGAGTGTAGAATTCACCGTTGTGTATTTGTGGGATCTAGCGGATGCTGTGTTTACCCTATACTTGGTATAAACTCTTGCATGTCTGCATAGCATTTTTTGTTATCTGTTACAATTTCTTTTCTATGCAGAAATTGTTGATTGTTCCTATAAGTTGCAAATATTATGCAAAAATAAGTTATTTAGTGATGGTTTATTCTTGGGATGGCTTGCAGGACCTCACAGTTATTCTATCAACACTTCTCCCAGTGGTTTGCATAAATGGCGATAGCAAAGAGCATTCAGATTTCTCAGTGGCTCTGAAGGTATAAAATTCAGTTTTGTGTAAATTCCTTGAAATCCGTTTGGCAACACTTTTTGTCCAAGCCTTTTGCTCTCTACCAAAAACGCAAAAGCATTAACAAATAATTCAAAACACAAAACACTCACAAAATATTCAAAACTACTTTCATCTTTATGTCAAATCAAAACATTTTTTCAAACAAAAAACACCCTCTAAAATGTTTTGCCAACTGAACTCAATAACTTTCTTTGTTCTAGTTAGTGTTGGGATGTATTACTTTTTCCAAATTTCCAAATTGTTGAATTCCTATAGTTTCATTCTGTTTCTTCTTTGTAGGGTTGGCGGCGTGTTATTATTTGGTTCATGTTTACCAGCCTGAGTTTTTTGTTTCTGACATTCGCTTTTTCAATAAACTGTTGTTTCTTGTCTTAAGCTGTGTTTCTCATGTCAATGTGCTGTCCCTCATGTATGATGATGATAGCTTTTCTAATCCTGCACTAACCATCTAGAATGTTATATTCAAATGCACTTTTACTTGTGACAGACATATAATGAGGTCCAGCGCTGCTTTCTGACGGTTGGCTTAGTATATCCAGAGGATTTATTCATGTTCCTTCTGAATGTGAGTCCCCTCTCCAGCTTAGATTTCGAAAGTGCCTCCTTGTTTTTTTTTTCCTGCAAAGATTATAATCTTATTTGGCACTTGTTAGTTGGTCGGAGTTATGGTTTTCTTTTCTTATTAAAATAAGAAAAGTTATAAGTTGGTTCCCTCTTCCTGCAGGAGTTTTAAGATTTATTAAGATTTTAATATACTTTTTTTTTTTTTTTCCTGCAACCAGAAATGCAGGTTGAAGGAAGAACCTTTGACGTTTGGTGCACTTAGTGTTTTAAAGCATCTATTGCCCAGGTTCCTTCTCTTTCTGTTGTTTGTGATAATGATTTATCCTCTAACAGGGACTTATGAAAAAAAAAAAAAAAATTTATTCTCTTACAGGAGCTGCCTTTCTTATAACTTCTATTGCAGGTTGTCTGAAGCATGGCACAGTAAAAGGCCTTTACTTGTTGAAGCTGTAAATTTTTTGCTAGATGAACAAAATTTAGGTGTACAAAAGGCGCTTGCAGAGGTAGGTTGTTATGATCTGATAGTCCTAGAGTTTCTTCTTATTTCCTTTTTCTTCTGATACTGTTAGTAAAATTTTCCTGTTTCTTATTAAATTCTGTTTGGTTTGGCGGTAGTTGATCGTGGTTATGGCTTTGCATTGTTACTTGGTTGGTCCATCTGGGGAGTTGTTTGTTGAATATCTTGTGCGGCATTGTTCTCTACCAGATCAAGATAGAAACGAGCTTCAGAGCTCCAAGGAAGTCTTTGGGTCTAGCGGCACAAATATTCCTTTCCAGTACAAGAGATCAGAGGTTTAAATCTGATTTTTTTTTTTTGTTAATAAAACTTGAAATTCATTTATTGATTTGATTTAATTGTCTGAAGAGAACTTCATATTCACAATATCAGATGGCCCTAATGATGAGGTCATATACTTAAAAAAAAGGATGATTTGTTGTTGATGTTGCTAAACCCGATACTAGTGGATGTCACATTGTTTCCAGTTTCCAAGATATTGTGCTTGTAAGTTCTTCTAGTGAAAATAGATAGTGCTTTGAGTCAGGTTAATGGGAGAGATGGCTGATGTTACCTGATGTTTTTTTTTTTTTGATAAGTAAAGCAAATTCATTTAAAGCACAAGAGACGCAACCTGAGTAGATGTATACAAGAGAAGAAACACCCAACTAGATCAAGAACGATGAATGAAAGAGAGCATAAAAATATACAAACTTAGAGATATTGAGAAGGGCGTTAATATAGATCCATTCGAAAGAGTAATTTAAGAAAACAAAGTTGTAGCTCTGAACTCGTCTTCTTGTAATCTTCGAAACTTCGAGTTACCTTAAGTTGTCAGAATTGTTGCATAATCTACTTGCCTCTGTCCATTATAGCCATTTAATAGTAGCTCATTGTTCTTCTCAGGTGAAAATTGGGGCAGTTCGTCCTACAGAGTTGAGAGCTATCTGTGAAAAGGGTCTTCTTTTGTTGACAATCACAATTCCTGAAATGGAGGTATTCCATTATTGGAAATTCTACAATGTTGAGTTTTAGTGTTGAGTCCACCTTTAGCAAGGGTTCTTGGTTTCTTCATGACTGGTAATGCTAAACCAACTCTAACCTCTTTCTTTTTATACTATTTGATTGTACAGCATATTCTTTGGCCTTTTCTGTTGAAGATGATTATTCCACGGGATTATACTGGAGCAGCTGCCACGGTAAGACTTTTTCTACAACTCGTTGCATATTCCTTACATGCAGGGAAATTGATTTCTGTTCTCAGGCTTTCAATGTTTCTTTCCATGTATGCCTCTGGTGTTTATGTGGGTTTCTTCTTAAATGTGATCCTGCCTTTTCTTGTTGGGAGTAGAAATTGTTAATGTCTGAATTATGATGCAATTAGTGTTAATGGTGGCTTGATGTTCTATATTGTGTTTAATTTTTTTTTTTTTTTTTTTTTTTTTTTTTTTTTTTTTTTTCATAATATCAAACACACTTGCCACTTTTACAGGTTTGCAGATGTATTTCAGAATTGTGCAGGCATAGATCTTCTAATAGCGATACTATGCTTAGTGAGTGTAAAGCTCGCTCCGATATACCAAATCCCGAGGTAGAATCTTTGCTGGTGTTTGTAATGTATTTAGTTTCTGCTTTCCTTGTCCACTATATTACAGTAATTTCAGCAATATGAGTGGTGCACATGTGTTTAGGAGCTTTTTGCTCGCTTTGTGGTGCGTTTGCATGATCCTTTGGCAAGGGAGCAGCTGGCAACTCAGATTTTGACGGTATGCAACTGTTGTCCATGACCGGTGTAAAATATGTATATGAACTTTTTTTTTTTTGATAAGTAAGAATACTTTATTAAAGAAAGCGTAACGCGCCTCTAAGTACACAGGAATAACCAAAGCTAACCCACTAAAACCCAATAGAACCAACAAAACCCGAACCCCTCGAAAACGAACTTTCTATATGTCAACAAAAATAAGTAAATTGAGGGAGTTCACTTTCTCTCGTCCTAGTCATATATCGAAACAATTTATGGGAATGACCTCTTTTGAATACCTATTAGCCATAGCAATTCTAAATCAAACTTGCAAAGGAATGGTGGAACGCTAAAGTGCATATATATCAAAACATATAGAAGTGGAGGTTTTTTGTATTCAATGTAAGGGGGAGCATTTGGATACGTTTTATATGGTTAGTATTCAACGGTTGGAACTTTGGGTTAGAAATTTGAAATTATATGATTTGTGTGTGTTTATGTGTATTATGTATGATATATGATATTGTTTTCACTATCATGCTCCTTAACATATTTTGTCTTTGAATAAACATTCTTGATTGACGAAATATCTGTTTACTTGTTTTTACTGACTTGCAGGTCCTTTGTTTTCTGGCTCCTCTCTTCCCAAAAAATATCAACATGTTTTGGCAAGATGAGGTATATTACTATGCGCACAACACTGATTTAAGCTTTCTAATGAATACAAACTGTTCTGTGGTGAGTGAAAAAAACTAATGAAGTGTTGTGGCCGCGTTTATGTATTTGATGCCAAAATAGAATAAAATTTCTATATATAAATGAAAGTGCCAACCATATATCAAACATTAGTAGATCTCTTTAACCATGATATTGGGTTAAAGTGGGTTATGTTCACTTATGGAAGTACATTGTGGGATCAGGGAGATCGTTGTCAATTGTGACAGGATTTTGATACATTTTAGATTTCCTAGTATGTGTCCTGGCCGTTCATTCACAAATTGGCAAGATCCATTGCAGTTAAGCTTCTTAATGTACACATCTTGTTGCGCTCTGTTATATCATCCTTTTTGGGGCACTTTTGTATACTTTCCGTGTATTAGGGTTGCACTCCTCTGCTTTTTTAATGAATTGAATTGAAATTACTTATAAAAAAAAAAGTAACATAAAATGATTTTGCATTAAAATCTAATTAATTTTTGTCTTTACTAAGCTCTAGATTCCGAAAATGAAGGCATATGTTAGTGACACGGAAGACCTAAAGCAGGATTCTTCCTATCAAGAGACTTGGGATGACATGATAATAAATGTAAGTCTCTTTTGACCTTTGAATTGTTCAGATGATCTGTTTCTCCTCTCATCAGCTTAGTTGATTAGCATCTTATAATTCCATTATAGTTCATATGAGGGATGTTGGAAATGACGTGTAAATCTCATTTTTTGAGTTTGATTTCAACGGCATTTGAACTTGGAGCCAATTCTTCCAAATAAGCAACAAAGAGGTTCCAGCAAAATGGTCTAAATTATTTCTGAAAGTTGTATAATCTGTATACTTCTTTTTGGGTTTGCTTGTATTTCGGGTTTAAGGTTTTGGGGGTCTTTTCATGTTTTTTGGGTGGGGGTATCTTCTGGGATGTATTTTGTAGTTTGGGCTTTATGGGAGAGTTTCTTCTGGATTTTGGGTTTTTGGGGCCTTCGGGATTTGTGTGTGCGTAGGTTCTTGTGGGTTTTCTTCTGTGGGCTAGCTGGGTGTTCCTGTGCATACTTCCTGTGTACTTAGGAGCGCTTTTCGCTTATTTTAATAAAGTTTTCTTACTTATCAAAAAAAAATTTAGCAAAAGACTGAGTTTACATATTTCTAAGATCCTTCAAAAGTAGATATGTGCTGGGAAACTAAGTTACCTACTTGTTACAATTATCTTCAACGTGTCTCTTTGTTTCTGGGTGACAGTTTCTTACAGAATCTTTGGATGTAATTCAAGACACCAACTGGGTGATATCTCTGGGAAATGCATTCACCAAACAATATGAGCTTTATACTTCTGATGATGAACATTCTGCACTTCTGCACCGGTATCAATACCTTTTTAATTACTTATCCAAAAAAAAAAAAAAAACCCTTTTTAATTCAGTCTTGCTCTTCTGGATTCAAGGATGCACAATTGAATTTGATATTGCTTTCTTGTGCACTGGAAGAGACATTAATCTCTCATTTTCTTCTCATTGAAGTTGTGAAGTGTTTGTTGAATACATGATGTATAGGGTATTTCCCTGCACATAAATCTTTGTTTCTAAATTTACTGGCACTTCCAGGAAACCTCTTCTGGCCATTATCAATCCAAGTGAGGTACCCCACCTTCGATCTAGGGAGTTGTGTATAAAATGGTTTGTTTTTTTGCAGGTGCTTGGGTGTGCTTCTTCAAAAGGTCAATGACAGGGCTTATGTTCGTGATAAGATAGATTGGATGTATAAACAAGCTAACATTGCAATTCCAATGAATAGGCTCGGTTTGGCCAAAGCCATGGGATTGGTACCTTAGAGTTCAGTTTGTGTTGTCTACTATTTCCATTTTGTAATGCATTTATGATTTATTGCTTTTGACCACTTCCAGGTTGCAGCATCCCACTTGGATACTGTGCTAGACAAACTGAAAGATATTCTAGATAATGTTGAGCAAAGTATCTTTCAAAGGTTTGTTCCTATCTTATAAGATGGAAATGTATTCTTGCCTTTTCTTTTTTTGGCTATACACATATATATATACACAAACATACATACATTTCATTTGAATTTTAATATTCTTCTCCCCTCCCACTTTTTATTTATGTGTGATTATGTGACACCCTAGACCCATATTGGGAAGATGAGTAGTTCACATAGAGAGTGTGGTTTATAAGAGATGCTCATGGGTGCTAAGTCCCACATTGCGTACTTATTTGGTAAAACTAGGGTTTACAAGTGATTATAGAGAAGCTCCAAATTAACTGGTCTTTTTGGGATAATAGCGCAGATGTTGCTAACACTTTTCCTCGGATCGTTATAAATGGTATCAGAGCCAAGCTATAATGCCATGCGATACTGACAGTACCGCATGACATGGCATTGACGAGGACGTAAGAGGTTTAAGGGGAGGAGATTGTGACACCCCGGTCCCATATTGGAAAGATGAGTAGCCTACATAGAGAGTGGGTGGTTTATAATTGATGCTCATGGGTGCTAAGTCCCACATTGCTTACTTAATAGGTAAAACTGAGGTTTATAAGTGATTTTAGGGAAGCTCCAAATTGACTAGTCCTTTAGGGGTAATAGTGCAGATGTGGCTAGCGTTTTCTTTTGGATCGTTACAGCTTATGTCTGTGTGATTGTATATCAATTAAGGATATTCGAGTGAACAAGTTCATTACTTCATCTATTGCAGGTTCCTATCTTTTTTCTCCGATAGCTTTAAAACAGAAGAGTCAGATGATATACATGCTGCTTTGGCTCTAATGTATGGATACGCTGCAAAGTATGCTCCATCAACAGTTATCGAAGCCAGGATAGATGCACTTATTGTATGATATCTTGTCTTTTCTCCTAATGCTTCATCATGGAGATCTGAGTACACTCTTGGATTAATGTATTTGGTTTGCCTTGTCTCTAATTAGTTTATTCCTTTTGCAGGGGACTAATATGCTTTCACGGCTTCTTCATGTTCGTAATCCTACAGCAAAGCAGGCTGTTATCACTGCCATTGATTTACTAGGTCTGTATAAGTTATGTGAAATATGACGCCTCAATATCCTGCAGCAGGCTGCAATTATTTTTTTCTTTTTGTTCTTTCTACACATGTATTGTATTTATATTCTTGGGTAATCATGGATATGTGGATATTGCCTGTTTGTCACTTATTTGATATCAAAGAAAAAAATTTACGAATGGATTTCAGCTGCCTTTTTTTTTTTTTTTTTTTGTAAATTTGAACTTTAATTTTTTGCATGGAATTTTGATTTGTTTGTATTTTCTTTTGATAAATCTGAAGAAAGGTTTGTGGTGATGGACTTGGTTGGAATAACTTTTATGGGGTTGCATTAGAGGTTGGGGTATGGTACAAGGATACTGTGCTCGTGAGGTACTCTCAGTGAGTTGTTCACTGGATGTCTATACCCATAGCATCATCAGGTTGTTCAATTGTTTCTTCTATTTGAGTTGAAGCAGGGATTATCACCTAAAGCTTTCACTAATGTGTATGTAAGGTTGAGAAATAGAAGAAATTGATTTGCTTTCAACAAGTATATCTTAATGGTTGAAAATCACAATAATATTACTATGACAATAAAAAAAGTGCAAATGTTAACCCCTTCTGAAAAAGGGTTGAAATTAATGTGTGATTTATTATCAAGCATCACGTTCCATAACTATCATGAAGAAGATATACATCAATATATTGCTATGCATGCTTGTTTATGTGGTGTGTGCATATCAGAGTGCATGCACACACCCACACCCACACCCACACCCACACATGGGGTAGTGAGGGAGAGACACTAAAATGTATCTGAAGTTATGGCTATACCATCTTGAGAAATATAAAATCACTATGAAACTTGCAATAAGGCAGAGAGGTGATTAGTTTTTGGCACTTGAAGAGTGGAAAATAATTTCATTTCTAAGGTTTAGCCGCTTTGTGCAAGAAAAATATCACATGCTGTTTTCTGTCTCAAGATTTTATGGTAAGCAACAATGGAAAGCTTTGGGTAGATCATGTGTAATGGATATATCAACAGTGGCTCTTGTGTAATGTATATGTTGGGTGGATCATGCGATATATTGAGGATTACATGCTGCCATTTTGAGTTTCAAAATATTTTGGGAAGTGTGCAAGGCCCATAGGCATTTGAAAGGGTTCATGGATAGGAGTTTAGAGCTGAGTCAATCTTTGACATTCTCAAGAAACAATAAGAAATCATAGATAGCCTCCAGATTCTTTTTATTGATCCTACATTGTCTTTGGGACCCGTTGAATTTTCTTCTAGTGAATGTAAAAATTGCCCCTTTCTTTATAAGAGCTGCCTAATTTTGTCAAATTACACATCACTTGGCATTTGTGTTATAAGCCATGCAGTACCCTACAGTTGGAATTTGATACTGATTAATGGTATTATGTCACATGTTCTGTAGGACGTGTTTTGAACTATTGAAATGATGTCATATTCTCTTTGCTTATAATCAATCTTATGAAGATGATGGCATTATTGTAATGTTGATAATGCAGGTCGTGCTGTCATTAATGCTGCGGATAATGGTGCATCATTTCCTTTGAAAAGAAGGGACCAAATGCTTGATTATACATTGACCTTAATGGGCCGAGAGGATCAAGATGACAATGAAGGCTTTGTTGATTCCAATCTTGAACTTCTCCACACTCAGGTATATTACTTGGTCAAATTATTATGTCCAGGTCTACAGATATGTTTTCTACTGAGCTTTTGTAGGAACTCTTCTGATTTTTCCTCTTTTTGGGGTGCTTCTGCAGGCCCTTGCTTTAAGTGCCTGCACCACCTTGGTTTCTGTGGAGCCAAAACTAACTATTGAAACACGAAACCTTGTGATGAAGGTACCAAATTTGTTAAATGAGATTACATGCCTTTAGCAATGGGAATTTTATTCGTCGGTAAAATTTTTCTGAGTCATGAATCTTTGACAAATATGACAGGCCACCTTAGGGTTCTTTGCTTTGCCAAATGATCCGGGAGATGTTGTCAATCCCCTTATTGACAACCTTATCACTCTTTTGTGTGCAATTCTTCTAACAAGGTATTCAATAATCAAGAGGGCTATGCTTTTCCTGAACTGCTTATTCTTCTGAAACATTATAGTTTCTTTGTCTTTAGAAGTTTGGGTCAAATGCATTACATAATAATGCCTTTTGAGCTTGAACACGATGGCTGTTTCTTTTATGTTAAGAAATCTCTCTCTCTCTCTCTCTGCACCTGGTAGCTTTTACAAACATATAGGTGATCCCTTCTTACTGATCTAATATTTACTGAAATAGTGAAGAGAAGCGGGTCGTATAGTTTGCTCCATTTACGTAGAACTGTATATATTTTGACTGGCCTTTTATGCTAATAGGTTTTTCTTTTGAGACCATATATAGACCTCTTCTGATTATTAAATTTTTTGACACTTAGTGGAGAAGATGGGAGAAGTCGGGCAGAGCAACTATTACATATGTTGAGACAAATTGATCAATATGTTTCTTCACCTATGGAGTATCAAAGGAGAAGAGGCTGTCGTGCAGTGTATGAGATGCTTTTCAAGTTTAGGATGGTTTGCATCAGTGGATATTGTACGCTGGGCTGCCATGGAAGTTGCACACATGGCAAGCAAGTTGACCGTGCTATACATGGGAATTTTTCCAACTTACCATGTAAAGACGTTTCCTGAGAGCTTCCCAATTATTTGTTTCTTTCACTATCTTATACCATTTATTTTTGTTCCAACTTCCAGCGGCATTTGTATTGCCAAGTCGTGAAGCGTTGTATTTGGGGGATAGGGTTGTCATGTATCTTCCACGTTGTGCAGATACTGATTCTGAAGTTCGAAAAGTTTCTGCACTGGTAAGTGATTGGCAAGCAACTTTAAAGGTCTCCAGTTGATTCTCTGTACTGCATTACTTACCATCATAGCTGGAAGTTTATAGGCTCCATAATTATTCTTTTTGATCTTCTCTTAAATTTGGTAAAAGTTCTCAATTTTTCTTTGGCTAGATCCTTGATCAACTCTTCAGCATCTCTCTTTCACTTCCAAGGCCTGCAGCTTCTAATTTTGGTATGGATATGGAAATGTCCTATGGTGCTTTGTCCTCCCTTGAGGATGTTATAGCCATCTTGAAGAGTGTAGGTTCATTCGAAACTCTTTTTATTCATTTTCTTGTCTATCCATTATCTTATTGAAGAGGATGATATTTGGTTTTTCTATATGTAACCAGGATACATCTATTGATCCATCAGAGGTTTTCAACAGAATTATTTCCTCTGTCTGTATTTTATTAACAAAGGATGAGGTGAGGAGCTGTTTATGTTAAATACAGTTGAAAATTCAGGACTGGCGCTGCAATAGGTTCTTCTTACTATTGAGTCTCTTGCAGCTTGTTGCTACCCTGTATGGTTGCACATCAGCTATATGTGATAAGATCAAGCAGTCAGCTGAAGGGGTTATACAAGCTATCATTGAATTTGTTACAAAGAGGGGAAATGAGCTGAGTGAAAGTGATATTTCAAGGTTTCTCTACTAAAAATTTGTATAATAGTGAAAGACTCTAGAATTTTGAACTTGTATACATGTATCTTCTGATAAAGATGGATTGCTATATTTTAGTAGGACTGATAATTTATATGCCAACAGGACCACCCAATCTTTGCTCTCTGCTACAGTTACTGTAACTGAGAAGCATTTACGCCTGGAAATTCTTGGTGCTGTATCCTTCTTTCATTTAGACTCATTAATCTGTTTGATGTTATAGTTGGCAGCTTTTTTTTGTTTACCTTTTTTTTTTCAACTGTCTGGCTCGGCTGGATTGACTATACAGTTGCCTTTTTTCTTTTTATTTTTCCTGTAGTTTCTTTATCTCTTAAGCATATCCTTGACTTCCAAAAGATTTCATCTCTAGCTGAGAACACTAGTTCACAAATTGTTTTTAATGAAGTATTGGCTGCTGCTGGAAGGGATATAGTGACAAAGGACATATCTAGATTACGCGGTGGCTGGTCAATGCAGGATGCATTTTATGTAAGTTCTATTTGATCTACGGTATGAAAATTGTTGTTGTAAGACTCGTTATTTATTTTGTATTATTTGTGATATTACCAATAACCCTAGGTGAGTATTATACTAAATTGTTTCTGATATCAGCAGCATCCTTAATTGAGTACTTAGATAATAATCAATTACACGATCTTCCGCTCAACGCAAATTCATTAACATACCAATCGTCTCCCTTCTTAAGTGATGATTAAATTCACCATTTCCTATCAATTTAAGCTTTTAGAATAAGTGGTGATTTAACATGATATTTTTTGATTAGTAAACTGAAATTCGTTGAAAAAGCACAAAGGCACAACCCAGCTGCAGAGGAAGTATACAAGAGATACACCCAACCAAGAGAAGAAAAAAGATCTAGAAAATCATGAAATATTAGAACAGAGGTCTTGAGTTCAAACTCTAACTCTACAGTTTACCTACAGTGAATAGTGTTTCCTGTGTTTCATGTCTCCCTCTCTTGTAAACGTGCAATTGTGTCATCTCCATGTGCATACATATTCCTATTGTATGTCTTGTTTGACTTTCTTTATTATCATTTCTTTTCTTTTCGATTCTCCATTTTTAAACTTTTATTTAATAGGCATTTTCCCAGCATTCAGTGCTTTCACCTTTGTTCCTGGAGCATGTGATATTTGTTCTTAGCCAGACTCCAATTATTAAAGGTGATTCAAGGAAAGGAGAGAACTCTGGCCATCTTGTTGATGGTCAGATAGAAAATGACATTCTGCAAGCTGCTATTTTTTCTCTCACTGCATTTTTCAGGTCTCTATTTCAGCTGTATTCATCAAGTTTATACTGTATTATACAGTTGAACAATTTGGTAACATTTCATGTTAATGCAGAGGTGGTGGTAAAGTCGGAAAGAAAGCTGTTGAACAAAAGTATGCTTCCGTTCTTGCAGAACTTACTCTCCAATTGGGTAGTTGTCATGGTCTAGCTAGCACTGGTCAGCATGAACCACTACGGTAAGGCATATCATGTACTGCTTCATATATCTTGGTAAACTCATCATGTACTGTCACAGTTGTTTAAGTTTGGTATTTTAAAACTCCCCTTTTTTTCAACTTCTGCAGGGCTCTTCTAACTGCATTTCAGTCATTCTGTGAATGTGTTGGAGACCTTGAAATGGGAAAGGTAAACAAACATATGTGCTTTGTAATCTATACTTGAATTGTTGGAGTTCGTAATATTAAGGGAAGGAAAGATGATTGGTTCTTTTTTCGTATATAGATTTTAGCCAGAGATGGAGAGCAAAATGAAAATGAGAGGTGGATCAATCTTATTGGAGACATAGCTGGCTGCATTTCTATAAAGAGACCGAAAGAGGTAATGGAATTCACATGGGATACTCTTTAAGCGTATTATACATTTTTGTTTACATTTATTTTTAGTTTGGTAGTTGAAAACCATAACAAACGGAAGGAAATGAATTATGAGAAATCAATGACCGGGTATAGGCCAAAAAGCGATTCATACGTATGGTTAAGCTCTTGTGAAATAGATTAGTTGGCAATAGAAGAATAGGTGATTAATCACCTTGCTTGTTGCTTTATAAGAAAAGAGAAAGGGGAAAATATACTTTGGCCTCCCAAGGACCCAAACTACCATCCTTTTTTCATTTATGATTCCAAACTATCAAGAGTGACATTTAGATACATCAAACTACCATCGTTTGTCAAAAAAGCACCTCCGTTAGCATCAAATGTTGAAGTACCATGTGACCACTTTGACGAAATTCTTCCTAAAATACTCCCACTTTTGACCCTTGAAATATTGGAATTGTCCTATTATAATTAGATAAATGCTATACACACTCTCACTCTGACACTCCCAGGTGCACATTCTTTGACGTGACAGTAAAAATCATCATTAGATTTTGGATGGATCAATATTGGATTTTGGATCCAATGGTAATTTTTACTGGCACATCAGGGAATGTGCATTTGGGAGTGTGTAGCATTTCTTTTATAATTATTAAAAATAAATAAATAAAATTGAACTTAAAGAAAAAAAGCTGAGCAAAACACAAGGGTGGCTGAACCACCCCCATAGTTGTCGGGGTTGGTTCGGCCACCTGACCTTTTTCAGTTGGTGTGGTCGAGTCACCCCTCATGGGGTGGTTCGGCCACCCTTTAGGTTTATTTATTTATTATTTATTTTTAATTTTGATTTTTGATTTATTATTATTTAAGAAAAAAAATATATTTTAGGAAGAAAGACAAAAGTTCCATCCATTTTAATGTCTGGCATTGACATAGTGGTTTTTTTGACAAGCAATAGTAGTTTGACTTATTTAAATGTCACACTTTTTTTTTTTTTTGATAAGTAATTGCAATTATATTAAAAAGCGCAAAGGGGCGCAACCCTTATACACGGGAAGTATACAAGAGAACCCCTAACAGGGATGAGCAGGGAATAAATTTAAAAATTCTACATAAGTAAAAGAACTCAAACTATGATGGGGCGCTATCCAAGAATATAAAGTATTGAGCAACCGCTTCCGAAGCTCCACCATAGATGTCTCTACATCTTCAAATAGCCTAGCATTCCGCTCCCTCCAAATACACCACAGCAAGCATAAAGGAGCTAACCGCCAAGCTTCAATAGCTAGACCACCCCCAAACGCCGCCCCCCAACAACTCAGCAACTCCAACACCGTACGTGGCATAACCCACTCGACCCCAAATAAGGTAAGGACAAAGCTCCAAAGAGCCTGGGCTACCTCACAGTGAAGCAACAAATGATCAATAGACTCCCCACTCTTTTTACATAAACAACACCACTCAATTACTATCACCTTCCTCTTACGCAAGTTATCATGCGTCAAAATTTTGCCCAAAGCAGCTGACCAAACGAAGAAGGCCACCCTAGTTGGAGCCTTAACACGCCAAATATTCTTCCAAGGGAAACACGGGACAACAGGGCCACCTTTCCTAATAAGCTCTTTGTAGAAGGATCTCACCTCAAATAGACCTTTTCTAGAGGGATTCCACACTATCCTGTCACCCTCCCCATGCCGAGCCGAACTGGAGTATAGACGATCGAAGAAAGAAATGACCATATCCACCTCCCAATCCTGAATATGTCTCGTGAAGAGAACATTCCACTGAATAGCCCCATTATGAACCACCAAATTATCTTCTACCGTCGCATCTTTATTCCTTGCTATACTAAAAAGAGCTGGAAAGCATTGCTCCAAGGATCTATCCCCACACCACCTATCTTGCCAAAAGTTAATATTTGATCCATTCCCCAGTTCGAACCGAACAAAGTTACGAAATTCCTCCCACCCCCTCCTAATATGCTTCCATACACCTACTCCAAATGAACCCGAAGCCTCTTTCGAACACCACCCCCCCTTTAAACTCTCAAACTTGGCATCAATCACCAATCGCCATAAAGCCTCTCTCTCCCTACCATATCTCCACAACCACTTACCCAAGAGAGCTCGATTGAACTGGATGAAATTGTGAACTCCCAACCCACCTGTAGGCAAAGGTGTGCAAATCTTGTTCCAATTAACTAGATGAAATTTGGTCTCGTCACCAATGCCACCCCACAGAAAATCCTTACGAATTTTATCAAGACGATTAGCCACCCTCACTGGGATAGGAAACAATGATAAATAATAAATGGGGATGTTGGAGAGCGTACTATTAATAAGAGTCAACCGAGCACCCTTTGACAAGTACATCCGCTTCCACCCCGCCAACCTCCTTTCCATTTTTTCAATAACACCATTCCAAATAGAAGTGGACTTGTAAGGAGCACCCAACGGCAAACCCAAATAAGTCATAGGCAGAGAAGCAACCCAACAACCAAGAAGATTAGCCAGCCTTTCGACATCCTCTACTCCACCAATAGGGACGATTTCTGATTTCTCTAAATTAATTCTCAAACCAGAAACTGCCTCAAAACATAAGAAAATACATCTCAGATGTCGAATCTGTTCTTCTTGAGCGCCACAAAAGATCAAAGTGTCATCCGCAAACAGCAGGTGATTCACAACTACGGCCTCGGTATCCCTGGAGCCCACTGAGAACCCAGTCAAATTACCCTGATCCAAAGCGGCAGTCAACATCCGACTCAAAGCCTCCATAACCACCACAAACAACAAAGGAGAAAGAGGATCTCCTTGTCGCAACCCACGAGAGCTACTAAAAAAACCGGCTGGGGTTCCATTTACAAGAATAGAAAATCTCACCGTAGATATACAAAAACGTATCCACTTCCTCCATCTTTCCCCCAAACCACATCTCTGCAACAAATAAAGCAAGAAATCCCAGTTCACATGGTCATAAGCCTTCTCCAAATCCAGCTTACACAGAAGTCCAGGTTCCCCCGAACGAATATGACTATCCACACATTCATTTGCAATAAGCACAGAGTCTAATATTTGCCTACCACCAATAAAAGCATTCTGAGTGTTGGAGATAATCTTGGCCACAACGGACTTAAATCTGTTTGCAAGAACCTTTGAAATAATCTTGTAGATCCCCCCAACCAAGCTAATAGGGCGAAAATCTCTCACATCCATGGCAGCAGTCTTCTTGGGAATCAAAGTGACAAAGGTAGCATTCAGACTCTTTTCAAACTTGCCTCGATCATGAAATTCTGCAAAAACATTCATAATGTCAGTTTTTAAAAATCCCCAACACTTTTGAAAGAAAGCCGCAGTGA
Source organism: Alnus glutinosa (assembly GCF_958979055.1). Classification (NCBI taxonomy): domain Eukaryota; kingdom Viridiplantae; phylum Streptophyta; class Magnoliopsida; order Fagales; family Betulaceae; genus Alnus; species Alnus glutinosa. The sequence goes on from NC_084892.1 coordinate 927,620, forward strand.
ATCCGTCAGGGCCCGGCGCCTTATCTCCATTCAAGTCCCTGATAACATCCCACACCTCCTTCTCCTCAAAAGCTCTTTCTAGCCAGGTGCTCTCCTCCTCATCAATGGATAAAAAAGAAAGGCCCTCCACCCTAGGCCGCCAGGAACAGTTCTCTGAGTACAGCTTACTGTAGAAGTTAACTAAATGCTCCTTAATCTCCGTAGGATTTCTTGAAATTATACCGTTAATATTCAAGGAATCCATATGATTGAATTTACGATGTGAGTTGGCCACCCTGTGAAAAAATTTTGTATTCTTATCCCCCTCCTTTAACCACAAAGCTCTAGACTTTTGCCTCCAGCTCATTTCCTCAAAAAGAAGGGTCTTCTCCATCTCTCTCGCCATATCCACCCTACGAATTTTTTCGTCCTCCTCAAGACAGCGACATTCTTCGATTAAATCCAGCTCTCGAATTCCCTCTGCCTATGAGAGTTCGGGGGGCCAAAATATATTTTCCCCTATAATAGGACATGTGACTTTGTACTTTCTTCCTTTTCCTTTACATCTAGTCACACACCAGTTTTCTTCTTTGGAGCTATAGGGAAAGTCAGGGTTTTGACACTTTTGATCATGACTCCAGCCGAGAAGTGATATTGCAAGATGGAGATGGGGAACTCAAATAAGAAATGAAGGGTTTGCAAGAGAAAGACACAATAGATTGGAATTTATTTCCATCTCTTAGAATATACTCTTTATGATTTGCATGCTTGAATTTACCTTCCAAATAAAAGTGATTCAATTCTAGTCTTGAAGCAGCCAAAGTTTGACAAAGTTGGTAGTGGAAACCTTTATATTCCTGTATTGAGTTCCATAACCTGTCATAGGAGGTATTCCTCTTTTGAAGTCACTGGAGGTGACATCAAAGTTAATGCATAAAGCTTCATTGCATATATTATTTCCATTTAAAGTGGTTGGGGCTTATATGGTGTTGGTCATAGACATTTTTAACTTTGAAAACCTCACTGAACCTTATTCTAACAAGGTTGACCAAATATTTAGTTATAATTCATACCAACTGCGGCTTTATTTAGCATTACTCTAAAATATTTCCAATGTTTTGTAATCTTGTGATTAATTGCGTAGGTTGAAAGTATTTGTATCATTTTGAGTAAATCCCTAAATCGACAGCAAAGATACCAAAGGCAAGCTGCAGCTGCTGCATTGTCAGAATTTGTTCGTTATAGGTATATATTAAATGGTCTACATACACATTGGTGCTCTCTTTCTTTCTTCGATTTTTTTTTTTTGGTTGTATAGAATGCTATCATTGCTATTGCTATTATTCTAATTGTCTTGTGGATGTTGTGATTGTTGCTATTCATCTTGCAGTTGCCCGTTGCTTTTTTTTTTTCTTTTTTCTTTTTATTCAAACTTTTGTCATGTTAGGAAGGTAAGGATAATGATGAGAAAAGATGGGGATGGAGTGAGATTAGGGTGTGTTTGGCAAACCATTCTCAATTTTTTTGGAATAGTAATAAGAATTGATTGATGTGATATTAAGGTGAAAAGAGTTTCAATTTTTTTTGGGAGAGAAAAGTAAAGAAAGTTGTTTGGTAATGAGAAATAAGAAGTTTGACGTTTTTTGAGAGAAAAATAAGAATTGATTGATGCGATATAAAGGTGAAAGAAGTTTTGAATTTTTTGTGAGAGAAAAGTGAAGAAAGTTGTTTGGTAATGTGAAAAAAGGAGTTTTTATTTTTTATTTTTTTAGAGAAAAAAGAAAGGAAAAAAGAGTGGGTTGCCAAATGGGCTCATTAATTCCCAATATGATGTTTAGGATTGCATCCCTTTGTTGCTCTTGAAAAGGGGTTGGAAATTGGTAGACCATGTGTGTTTGAAGTGGTAGAATGTGGGGAGGTGAATAGGACCACCGCATCAAGTGATCGATGAAGAATTGCATGTGTCTGTGTATGGGTCTCTTCGCTAGGGGAAGATGTTTCTTGTGGTGAAGGGCTTGATTAATTTGGGAATATCTCTTTCAGCATTTTTGTGGATTATGCTTGTTTAGGCCAAGAAGGGATAATTTTCTCCAATGTTGTTATTGTTTATATTTACGAACTCCGTACCATGTAGCTAGATGCCTAGCCCCATGTGATTTATTTCAAGTATTTCATAGGCCCTACTCTTATATTCTGACTTGTCTGTCCCTTTTGGCTTCTTTTCATATCAAGTAGGGCCACACTAAATTTTTGGAGCCTGTTGAGCATTTTTTTAAGCTATTTCCGAATTTCAATTATTTGTGATTTTTTAAGCTGTTTCTATCATTTGCTTATTGTTAGCTTAATATTTTTTTCTCCCCTTTTCGTTATGATGGTTAAATAGTTCTGTATCTATGATGTCAAGTTATTATATTTAAAATTCTCAATAATGCAGTGGTGGATTTGGTGCCCTATTGGAGGAGATGGTGGAGGTGTTGTGTCGACATGTATCAGATGACACTCCAACTGTTAGACGCCTGTGTTTGAGAGGACTAGTACAGGTTTTATATGTTATACTAACTTTAAGATTGTCTCATGGCATTCATTTACATGGGGATAAATCGGAACTATTTGTATGCTTATTTTTCATTTATTTATTTTGAATTATTAAAAAAAAAAATTAAAATTTGGTTTGCACCATTATCTTCTGTTATAATTTCTTGAGTGACAGAAGGGAATTGTTACTTTTGCTGAATACTGGAGCTGTATATGTTTTGCACATTTACACTCGCATGCAACTTGCAGGAGCTCAGGATCAGGGGCACCCAAGTACACTTACATTGAGCCTCTATATGTTTTGGCATAAGATCAAAATTACTGTTTTAGAAGAAAATGGATTTATGTAGATAAATTTTTATGATGTTAAGTGCTTCATGTCTAGAGAAACAGAAGCTTTAGAGAATTGTGGTTTTTAATTTGGTTTTGCGAGCTGTATTGTTATAGCTTCTCCATACCCAAAAAGCATGTTGTGTTATATTTCTATAAAACTGGATATGCATCTGCATATGTTTCTGATTTCTTTTCATCCCAAATGTTAAGACATTTCCAAATTCTGGATATGCAGATTCCATCTATTAATATTCTGCAGTATACATCTCAAGTGCTGGGTGTAATATTAGCTTTACTCGACGATTTAGATGAACTTGTGCAGTTAACTGCAGTGTCATGCTTGCTAAAGGTGAACTCCCTTCTTTGCATGCTCGCGTTTCATAGAACAATCTCTGTTGAATATTTGGTTTTTTTTCTTGTACCCTGCAATCTTGATTCATTTGTTTTGCACTTTCTTTTGACATGTAGATACTTGAGTCATCACCCAGTGATGCAGCAGTGGAACCCATTTTGCTTAATCTTTCTTTACGGCTCCGCAATCTTCAAGTGCGTCCCTCTACTCTTTGAAATATTAATTAAAAAAATTGTTGTTTTGGTTCTTGACATCTCCATTGTTATCACTATGTCGTTCTTTAGCTGATGATATGTTTCCAAATTAAAATATCCATTATTGCCACTTTTGTTTGTGATTATTATGGAGGCCTTAAGTAGGATGTTTGCTACAATGGATAAACGGTTTTCGGTGGGATTGAGAAATCATGAGGCGATGGTGGTCTTACATTTGTTGTTTGCCGATGATAAGTTAATTTTTTGTGAGGCTAATGTGGAGCACTTTCGAAATTTGAGAATAATTTTTTTTTTAAAAAAAAAAAATTATGTTTTGAAGCTGTGTCGGGGTTAAAGATAAACTTGTCTAAGTTAGAGATTGTTCCTGAAGGCAATGTGGGGGATGCAGAGGTTTTGGCTAGCATTCTTGGGTGTGGGGTGTGACGGTGTTGTACTTCGCTAACATCAGGAGGTCTAGGGGTGAAAAATATGATTCAGTTTAATCAAGCCCTTTTGGGGAAGTGGATGTGGAGGTATGCGACGGAGAGAGGCTTTGTGGAGAAAGGTAGTGAGTATTAAATATGATAGTACAATAAAGAGGTTAGGGGCCATATGGCGTGGGCGTGTGGAAATGTATAAGGAGGGCAGGGGACGGTTTTGCTAATTATGTGAGATGTGAGGTAGGAGATGGATCTCGTGTGCTGTTTTGGAATGATTTTTTGTGTGGGGAGCAACCTTTGAAGGTCTCATTTATGGAATTATTCACTATTGCTTGTGGCAAGGATGCGTGGGTGGGAGAATAATATGCAGCTATAGAATGAAAACATTTGTTGGAATATTATATTTACTAGACCGGCGCATGATTGGGAGGTGGAAGTGGTTTCGGGGTTCTTTGAGATGTACTCTCAAAGAAAGAGGCATGGAGGCAAGGATACAGTTTGTTGGATTCCATCTAAAAGGAAAACATTTGAAGTTAAGTCGTATTATTAGGTATAATCTAATAATGTAAGGTCCAATAGCCCTTGGAAGAGTATTTGCGAAGTTAAGGCGCCCCGAGAGTATAGTTCTTTGTTTGGACTGTGGTTTTTAAGAAAACCTTAACTTTGGATAATTTACGATAGATGAATGTTATTGTAATGGAGTGGTGTTGTATATGTAAAAAGTGTGAGGAGTTTATTGATCATTTATTCCTTATGAATTTGCAATTGAATTGTGAATGCGATTCTTCAGCTGTTTGGTGTTGATTATTGGGTTATGCCTTGAAAGGTGCATGATTTTGTTGGGAAGTTAGAGAGGACAATTGGGAACTCGTCATGCTTTGCAAATCTGGAGGTTGGCTCTTTTGTGTTTAATGTGGTGTCTTTAGAGAGAGCAGAATGCAAGGAGTTTTGAAGATTGTGATAGTGGTTTGCTAGAGATAAAGAAGATGATGCTACAATCCCTATATACATGTAAAGTGGTCTGGAATAGTCTGCATGTCTCTGATTTTTCTGAGTTTTTGGAGTTTTGTGCTTATTTTTCTATATTTTAGGGGTTCTCTTGTATACTCCCTGTGTACTCAGGTTGCGCCCCTCTGCGCTTTGATTGAATATACATTACTAAACAAAAAAAATTAAAATCTCACTTGCATGAAGCTCCCCATCCCACTTAATAATTTTTTTTTTCTGCTGAAAGTATATTATATGATATTTATCAAAAAATAAAAATAAAAAAAAAATTCTGGAATAACACTGGAATATTTTTCAACGTTTCATCACGTTGCTGATAGTCACGGATATCAGGGGTTGGTTCATATCAAGGTTGTTAGTGTTTTGAATTGTTTGTAGTATCTCCATGTTGGTGATTCTCACTCAGTGGACTGGGAACTCTCTCGCTAACCCAACCCAGGGTTAAAAATTTTGTGTTGTCATTTGGATACACAAGGAAATCAGCAGTATATCTTAATTTTATAATGTAATAACTTGCTATGAAGCTTCTTGAAATTCCACCGAATTGCTGGGACCTACAGCTTAATTACTTGCTAGCTCAGCATTAGTGAAAATAAATCAGTTCATAGTTGTCTTACTGCAATTAAGCAAATCGTATCCAGCTTGGGACATGAGAGTTGATTTGACCAATGTTTTGCATTTCATTTTCCATGTATACCATGGATGCTAGCTTGAAATGTGCCTATTGCTATCTAACGCTAAACAGTAGGATAATCTTCAATATTTTTTGGTACAGATATGCATGAACACAAAGATGCGAGCCAATGCTTTTGCAGCATTTGGAGCATTAAGCAACTATGGATTTGGGGCACAGCATGAGGCATTTCTTGAACAGGTCTCTTACCCAGTGTGATTTTACCAGCTAATTTATCCATGGCATTAGTCTTTCTAGTAGAGAAACTTTGGATTTGTGGATTTGCAGCAGCATTTTATCAGTCTAGCTTATGAATGATTCATATTATCTGTTTATTTATTCATTTTTGTATCTTGAGGACATAGTTATGATTCATTTTCTGTTGATGGATAAGATGTTAACTCATTATGTGTGTGCGTGTTGTTATTAGAGTTAGGTAGGGAAATTGACTATGTTAGTCCATGAGTTTTGAGTCTTCTTCAAATTGTTTCCTGAGTTTCAATTTTTATCTTTTAGCTATTTGAGTTTGTCCGCCTTCTGATTCTGTTGTTTTATCAACGGAGTCCATGTAAAATTACAGTTATGCCCTTTTTCAGGAGGAAAAAGAAAAAGAAAAAGAGAAGACGATAAAAAATGAAGAGCCACCCCCCTAACTGATGGGGTGGCTCACAGGGGTGGTCGTGAGCCACCCCCCCCTTTTTTTTTTTTTTTTTTTTGGAAAAAAGGTAGAATTGTATTTTATATGAGCCTCGTAAAAAAAATTGACAGAATCCATATGGAATTAGATAGAAGAATCGTTTGATAATGGGGGGACAAACTCAAAGAGATAAAAGATTAAAATAAAAACTCAAGGAGCGATTGAAATAAAAACTGGATTTGGAAAAAACATATGATCACGTGAATTGGGATTTCTTACTTTACATGCTTCAGAGGTGTGGGTTTGGGGAGAAGTGGAGGGAATGGATTTATTTTTGCGTTTCTACTGTAAAATTTTCCATTTTGGTTAATGGCTCCCCTACAGGGTTCTTTAAGAGCTCGCGGGGGATTAGGCAAGGTGATCCTCTTTCTCCTTTGCTGTTTGTGGTGGTTATGGAAGTGCTTAGTAGGATGTTGAATGCGTCTATGATCCAAGGTTTGCTGTCGGGTTTCTTGGTGGGCATCAGGGATAGTGAAGCTTTAGTGGTGAATCATTTGCTGTTTGCGGATGATACCTTAATCTTTTGTGGAGCACAGGCCGAACATGTTTGAAATTTGAGATGTACCTTCCTTTGTTTTGAAGCGGTGTCAGGGTTGAGGATCAATTTAGGCAAATCTGAAATGGTCCCTATTGGCGAGGTGGAAGATGTGGAGTCTTTGGCACATATTTTGGGCTGTAGAATTGGGTTTCTGCCGATGACCTATTTGGGTATGCCGTTGGGGGCGCCGTTCAAATCTATTTCTATTTGGAATGAGGTTATTGAGAAGGTGGAACGAAGGTTGGCCGGCTGGAAGAAACTTTATTTATCCAAGGGTGGTAGGGTGACGTTGATTCACAGTACTCTCTCTAGCATTCCTACATATTATCTATCTCTGTTCCCTATTCCTGTGAGTGTAGCTAAGAAGTTGGAGCGGCTCCAAAGGGAGTTTCTGTGAAGTGGTATGGGGGATGAGTCTAAATTTCATTTAGTAAATTGGCATCGTGTCTGTGCTCCAATCAAGGCTGGTGGATTGGGCATTCGTAATGTTATTAAGTTCAATCATGCCTTATTGGGGAAATGGGTCTGGAGGTTTTCTCAGGAACGCGATGCGTTGTGGAGATCGGTGATTGAGGTGAAATATGGGAGTGTGAGGGGAGGTTGGTGTTCACTACCGGTGACGGGACCTTATGGTGTCAGTGTTTGGAAGTTTATTCGAAGGGGGTGGGATAATTTTGTGAAGTATTTGCGTTTTGAGGTGGGTGATGGGTCTCATATTCGTTTCTGGCATGATGTATGGTGTGGGGATAGGCCTCTCAAGCTCTATTATCCAGCTTTGTTTACTATCGCGCGTTCTCCTGATGCTTGGGTGGTGTATAACTTGTCGGTGGTAGGAGGTGTGACTCATTGGAATGTTCTTTTTACGCGCTATGCTCAGGATTGGGAGGTGGAGATGGTGATGTCCTTCTATGAGCATTTATACTCTATTCGGGTTTGTCATGGGGAGGTTGATAGGGTGGTGTGGACTCTTTCTAAGAGGAGGAATTTTGAAGTGAAGACTTTCTATAGAGCTTTAGTTTGTCACGAGGCGGCTTCTTTTCCGTGGAAGGGTATATGGCGTGTTAAAGTTCCAAAGAAGGTGGCGTTCTTTGTTTGGACTGCGGCTTTAGGAAAGATTTTATCTCATGACAATTTATGTAGGCGTGGTATTGTGGTGGTAGAGTGGTGTGTTATGTGTAAGAAGCATGGGGAATCCGTTGATCACCTTCTTCTTCATTGTGACGTGGCTCGGGTTGTTTGGAGTTCTTTTTATAGCTTGTTTGGGGTGGAGTGGGTTATGCCTAGTAGTGTCTTGGATTTATTGAGTGGGTGGGGTACTTTGCTGGGTCGTGGTACTGTTAACCGGATTTGGAAGCAGGTTCCTTTATGTGTTTTGTGGGGCCTGTGGCGTGAGAGAAATTCTAGGCTTTTTGAGGATGTGGAGGTTCCGGTGGGGGCTCTTTGTAGAAATGTGCTTCATATGTTATATCTTTGGGTGTCGGTGCATAGCCCGGGGAGTATGTCGTTTGCTGATTTTTTACTTTCTTGTTCGTTCATTTCCTCTAATTAGGGGCTCTTTTTGTATACTTCCTGTGTACTAGGGTTGCGCCCCTTTGCGCTTTTTAATGAATTTTTACTTATCAAAAAAACATGGCATAGTATGATTTTTTTGCACTTTCTTACCCATTGGTCAATCATTTCTAGTGCATATGGGTATGACCTTGAGATTCACATTTTTTGTTGTTGCATTTTACCATTCTCAGGTACATGCTGCCATCCCCCGATTGGTTCTGCATCTTCATGATGATGACATTAATGTCCGTCAGGCATGCCGGGTATTTTCTTACAATCCTTTTTGTTCTCTTCGCATGAACCCTACTTGGAGATTCTTTAATGTGACTGACCCTATCTCTCTCTCTCTCCCCGATTAACAGAATACTTTTAAACGGATTTCGCCCCTGTTGGAAACACAAGGATTGGTTTCCATGTTTAACACACATTGTTTCAATTCTGATCACCGGTATGCATTAAGAGATCTTTAAACAATTGAGTTCTGAAACAATGTAAATCCATCCTATGCTTCATTATGATGGAAAACAGTCCAATATAGTTTATTGTCCCTTTCAGAGGTGACTATGAGGACTTTGTCAGAGATCTTACAAAGCAACTTACTCAACATCTTACCTCCAGAGTTGATACTTACATGGCATCAACAATACAGGTTCACATTCGCTGAAATGCTCTCATATTCAATAGGAAGTGATATTGTCTTGGGTCATTTGGTAATTGATGGTAATGCAATGTTAACTCAATTTCAGACTAGCGTCAATCCTATTAAGGTTAGGGAACAATTAAATCTTTCTTTTTTTGCCTGCTTTTGTCAAATCCCGCATCTTATTTTAGGTCATGCAGCTTCATGTATTTTCTTGAATCGCCAGAGCTGTTTTTTTTTTTTATTCCTTAAACTTGAATTTCTCAAATCCCCTTTCGTGCAGTCATTGTTCTCTGTAACAAAACACCCACTATCTTTGATCACTCATCTTCAGTTAACGGCACCTCTAGCTTCTTGTTAATGAAGATGTTTCAGATATTCATGGCTCTCGGTATCTTAACATAACCACTCCCATATTATGGCCATTTTATATGCCCTGTATGAGGATGACGAAGAATATATAATATTTAGTATCTTGACTGAAGTATGTCATGGAAAGATTTCTTGATTGGTATGCATGGTTTAGTCATGAATTATGTTGCCTTATAGCCATCTTGTACACGTTTCCTTCGGTTATGAATGTTTTGCTTAGGATTAGCAGGAATGAGAAAACATGGAACATTCATGTTCTTTTTATTGTGCGTAATCAAAATCATTAGCAATATCTTTAGTTTTAATTCTTAAATATGAGTTTATCAACTTTGAGGTAAAGTTCATGTTGCTGGAACTAGGGAAAATACTTAAGTTTCATAGGGTCGTGTTACCTTTTGCTTAAAAGTGAAGCACATTGATACCTGAGTTGTTTCCATGTGTGCTGAGGCAGGCTTTTGATGCACCGTGGCCAATAATTCAGGCAAATGCTGTTTACTTCTCCAGTAGCATGCTCTCTCTTTCAGATGATCAGCCCATTTTATCTCGTTACTATACACAGGTATTCTTGGATGTAGGTACCAGATGTTAGGTGTTATAACTGAACAAATTTACAAAAATTATACCTTCTTTCAGGTGTTTGGGATTTTGGTAGGGAAACTGAGCCGCTCTGCAGATGCAATTGTTAGAGCGACAAGCTCTTCGGCCCTGGGTTTGTTACTAAAATCCTCCAATCCACTCTCATGGAGAGTAGATCGACTTGATCGCACTGACTCTAGTCGAAGGGCTCACGATTCAGAGTCTCCTAAGAAATAGCAACAAATAAACGTGGATGAAAATGAATGTGTTGACTTGTGAGCTTTGAGACCTGTCCCCATTTTCGTTACAAAAGTGATTGACTCGGTTCTCGTTGGTGACAAAAGAGTTATGAGAAATTGCAATGAACAAGGGAAAGTGAGGATTGCAACTGAAGCACATTAGGCAATTTCTGGAGCTCTGTATCTACGTTCATAAAAATGTACATTTCTCTGTAGTGTATCTATAGTGAGCCTAAGTCGTTTGTTGAAAGCTTGTAACTGCAGTTTTGTACACTAATATTTTGTGCCAAAGGTCCTGTTTGAATTTTAGGTTTGTTGGAGATGTAACAATAGTGTAAAGTTGCATATGACATGAGAAAGGCTCGCCGATACCACATATCCATTTTCTCCATGAGAAATAATATTGTAGATCTTTTTCCTATCCATCTGGGTATGCAAGATGTAGCCCAAAAATTCCAAGGAAAATCGACAAATTCCTGTGTTCTAACGTAATAGAAACACAAAGTGTAATTAGTATCATGTTTTGATGCTTGTTAATGAAGCCATTGTGGGAGTTTAAATAAAAACTAAGAAGGCATTAAGTATTCCCCTGTCTACTAATTATTTTGCTTTCCTTTCTCTGCAATTCATTTCACGTCTGTCTTTTCTCAAGATCTCTCAAGGCTTTTGATTTACGGAAATTTTACTTGGTCCCCCAAAATCACCTTATTTTCACGTCAACCTTTAAACTATAACTAACTGTAATTCGGACCCTATACTATGGAAATGTTTTGAGTTGCTCTGGCTGTCATATTTCGCCGTTAGTTTGGATGTAAAAATTTATATGTGACTAGCAAGTGTGCCTGAACTATTTTTATGTGATTGATTTGTCCTTATTTTAGTAATAGTAATAATAATAAAAAGAAAAAGAATTGGCTCAAAGTCTTCAAATTAATATAAGATGGTGGAACAGGGAGTGGTTACAGAGCAGGTTCTTTTCTCGTGCAGGACAGAAGCTCCAAGTCAACGTCAGTTGTTACTAATTCTACGTTTGTTTCTTGCTCACTTTCCCCTGAGGATAGGAGGAGAAGTGAAGGAAAGAAAGAAAGAAAGAAAGCTAGATGGCAATTGAAGAAGGTGGGTCATCTTACCTCAGCATTGAAGGGCCTCTAAATTTTTTTTTTCCTCAGGTTGTGGAATAAAGAAAGTATGATTTGAAAGAACAGGACAAAAGTTTAATCCGAGCTGTCTCTTTTGAGGGCTTGTACTAAATGTCCACTTTAAAGTTGAAGGAATGAAGGATTTAGGACAAAAGCAGAGTGAAGGGCAATCCGCTGGAAGTTCTTTAGGAGTTGGCTTGAACCAAGTTAAGAAAGAATGCTCTGCTAGAAATTTGTTCGAAGTTGGCTTGAGCCAAGTCAAGACAGAACGCCCCACTAGAAATCCGCTAGAAGTCTACTCGAAGTCGAGTCTAGACATAATGCTTCGATAGAAATCCGCTCAAAGTTGGCTCGAGCGAAACCATCTTATGCATAATAATTTGAGCGATCTTCTAGTTTCATGATTTTTCATCTTTATGCAATTTGGTCAATTTTAGGTTGGTGCTAAAATTAATTTCTTGCCTCTTTAATCTTGTCGGATAGTTATAAGAGGATTATGATTGTATGGAGAATGCAGTTTTTGAGTCCAATAACAATTTAGTTTTCAATATCAACGCGTGCATTGATTTGTGAATTGAAAATGCAGCTTTTCACTTGTGGTCCATTCAGTTGTGGTCCATTCTTTATCTTCTTTATCAAATAGTGCTCATATATATGTAGCTCGAAAGAGAAAGGGAGAGAATTCTAGTTCTATCTGTAATCTCATCATCTTTGGAAGAACCAAGATTCCTTTAGTGACTTCTATATTGGATTCATGCTTAAGCAAGCGTGTTAAATCACTACTTATCCTAAAAGCTTAAGTTAATAAGAAAAGATGATTTTAATCAAAGCAAACTCATCCACATAGTTCTACTTTGTTCTGTAACCGCATAATCTTTGGATAGACTTGCATGCTTATGTAGGCTCTTACGTCACCAGTAAGGCCCTTGGAGGCTGGCTCTTGTACTGTCATGCATATTTGAAAGCAAGAAGCCTAGCTACCCCATGTAAAGAAACTCATCAATTGCCATGGCTTCCCAAGCCCATCACCTTCACTTTGTCTTGTTTCCTTTGATGGCCCAAGGCCACATGATCCCCATGATAGACATTGCTAGAATGTTGGCACAACGGGGTTTGATTATCACTGTGGTCACCACATCACATAATGCAGCCCGTTTCAAAACAACTTTTTCTCGTGCTGTAGAGTCCGGTCTCCAAATCCAATTAATTCAACTCCAGTTCCCATGTGAAGAAGCAGGATTACCAGAAGGGTGTGAGAATATCGACATGCTACCTTCAATAGACTTGGCCTTGAATTTCTTCACCGCAATTGACATGCTACATCAGCCAATGGACAAGTTGTTCCAAAATCTGACACCCCAGCCAAGTTGCATAATCTCTGACATGTGTTTACCATGGACAGCAGATCTTGCTATCAAGTTTCATGTTCCGAGGATTTCTTTCCATGGAATGTCTTGCTTCTGTCTCTTATGCATGAGCAATTTACGCATTTCCAAGGTTCAAGAGAGCATAACTTCAGAATCTGAGTACTTTGTTGTGCCTGGCTTGCCTGACCAAGTTGAAGTAACTCAAGCCCAGCTCCCAGGGCTGCTGACTCCAAATTTGAAAGAGTTTAGTGAACGAATGGCAGCAGCTGAAATGGCATCCTATGGAGTAATTATGAACACATTTGAAGAGTTGGAGCCTGCATACATCAAAGAATACAAGAAGGCAAGAAAGGGTAAAGTCTGGTGTGTTGGCCCTGTTTCACTATGCAACAAAAACCACTTGGAAAAGGCTCAGAGAGGAGATAAGGCCTCAATGGATGAATACCAATGCATGAAGTGGCTTGATTCATGGGAACCAAGATCTGTGGTCTATGTTTGTCTTGGAAGCCTTTGCAATCTGATACCTTCCCAACTGATAGAGCTTGGGATGGGCTTAGAAGCATCAAAAAGACCATTCATTTGGGTTATAAGGGGAGGAGATAAGTTAGAAGAATTGGAAAAGTGGATTAAAGGAGATGGATTTGAGGAAAGGATCAAAGGGAGAGGCCTCTTAAACTGGGGTTGGGCTCCCCAGGTACTTATACTATCACACCCTGCAATTGGAGGGTTCTTAACACATTGTGGCTGGAATTCAACAATAGAAGGGATATGTGCAGGCATTCCTTTGGTTACTTGGCCGCTATTTGCAGATCAGTTTTTGAATGAGAAACTTGTTGTGCAAGTGCTGAAAATTGGTGTTAGGATTGGGGTAGAGGATCCTGTAAAGTTGGGAGAGGAGGAGAAGATTGGAGTGTTGGTGAAGAAGGAAGATGTTAAGAGGGCCATAGACAGGCTGATGGAGGGAGGAGTGGAAAGAGAAGAAAGACAAAAAAGAAGTAGAGAGCTCAGTGAGATGGCAAAGGGAGCTGTGGAAGAAGGGGGATCTTCTGACCTCAACATGAAATTACTAATCCAAGATATCATGGAACAAGCAAGCTAGTGGCGGAAATCAGAAGTAATATTGCATGCACGTATGTATGTTAAGAGTAAGAGGGAATTTTCTTCATTACATATGTAAAGTTGCTTCTTTTGTCTCGTTTAATTACAAGATTTTGTGACTTTGTATGACAACCAGCACAATCACAAAGAAATTAATTCACGTAAGAGCAATAGCAGTAGCTTCCAATTTGTTGAAAGAGATAATAATGGCTTGTGACTTATCCCAAGATGAAAAAAAAAAAAAGAAGAAAAAGAAGAAGAAGACGAAGAGAGAGTAATGTAGACCGAACTGCATTCAAATTTATGAAGAACACATGTATTGACATTGGCGTTCGGATGAGGTCTCAAACTCGTCTGAACTAGCTTCTTAGGAAGACTTACAAAAAGGCTTCAGAAGGCTTCATTCAAAGTGATGATTGAAATACGTCTGAACGAGAGGGGTTCAGTGAGCCCTGTTTAATTAGGGTGGTGTTCGGAGATAGGTCTAAACTTTAACAACCCGCTTAAAGTGATATGATAGTCCGCTTTGAGTCATTTGAGTGATTTTCTATATGTTTTACCACAAGTTTAGTGACAATATTTTTGAACCATGCAAGCTAGACTTATGAATCTTTGAGGACATCTTCATCTGAAACAGTGAAAGGGAGTCTATAGTACGACTATACTCTATAGTAGTGGTGGGAAATGTAGGGTTTAGCATAGGTACACATTGGACAACCCCATTCGTTCAGTTTGAAATGTACTTTTTTTTTTTTTTTTTTTTTTTTTTCTCTTTTCTTTATTTCTATTTCTATTTTTATTTCTCCTAAAAAATATCAACTTCAAAATATTCTTAACTTTTTTTATTTTTTATATTACATTAACATTTTTTTATTACTTTTTAAATAAAAAACTCACTACAATATAATTTTTTATTTTTATTTTTTCATATAAATTATTTCAATTTTATATTACATTAATCCTATTTTCTCATCATTAAAAAAAATTCTTAAAGAGAGGATTGAAGAATTTTCAAACGGGGCAATCTGTATCCACAAGATATATTCAACTTGTATCACTGAATCTCATCATCGATCTTCAGATAAACCCAAAAACATGCTACGTGGTGGGCTCTGACATCTCCAACAAAAAGGCCTTCGGAAGAATCCAAAACGTCAAAGGAAAGTGATTCATGCACAACCCATATTGCACAACTATCTCACAACTAATTAAAGATACATCGGGTGGAACTTATATACGTGAAAAATGTTTTATTCACAACCCTCACCTAACTCCCCCACAACTCCTCTCTCACCTTGTATGGGTTCTACATGTGGGACTCACATACATGAGATCCACACAATATGAGAGGGTTGTGTGAGAATTGGGTGAGAGGGATTGTAAGAGTATAATTGCTCTATGTATGTGGGTTTCACATGTACATCACACCCAATATATCTTGTGATTTTAAAATAATTATGTAAAAATTGTAATTTAATCATTTCTCCACGTGAAATGTGCATCAATCCCAAGTTGCCATGCCTTCCCTGGCCCACGAAAGCTTTATTACATTTTATGTCTTTTAATGGTGCTTTTCGATCAGAATGGCATAACCTCGAAAAGTTATGATCTTAATTCAAAAAGTTATGATCTTAACTTTTGTTAGGAGTATAAGAATGGCATATATGATCTTAATTCAAAAAGTTATACCAGATCATCAGCATCATTTTCAGACTCAAAATTCATTATTTTTTCCTATAAATCTCAATTTTAAGATTTTTTTTTTTTTTTGGTAAATATATAATAAATTTTTGAGTCGATGTACGATTTGAAAATGGTCTCACTTTTTAATTTTAAACATTTATTCCGTAACTTTTTTGAGTTTATAAATTAGGTCATTCCGTTTATTTTCTATCCAATTTTGTTAATTCTGTTTGGCCACGTTAGCATCGACAACTGAGCCTGAAACGACGCCATTTCAATATTTTCTTATTTTTTAAAAAAATTTATTTACAAATAATAAAAAATAAAAAAAATAAAAAAATAAAGAAAAAAGAAAAAGAAGGGGTTGGCTCTTGGCCACCATGGCCACCCCCATTTTGGCTAAGGTTTGGCCATGGGGTGGCCGAACCACTCCTATGGTGACCTGACCCACCCCCTTTTTTTTTTTCTTTTTTTCTTTTTTTTCAATTTTTTTTATTATTTTTAAGTAAAATTATTAAAAAAAAAAAAGAAAAAAGAAAAAGAAAGATAATATTGAAACGATTTCGTTTTTAGGCTTAGTTGTCGATGCTGACGTGGTCAAACGGTGACTCAGCCAAACAGAGTTAACAAAATTGGATAGAAAATGGACGAAATGAGTTAATTCAAAAATACGAAAAAGTTACGAAGTAAATGTTTAAAAATTAAAAAGTAAGAGACTATTTTCAAATAACGCGTCGGTTCAGAGATTTATTATACATTTACTCTTTTTTTTCTTTACTATTTTAAAAAATATTTCTTTCCTCGTTTTAATACTGATTTTATTATTAAATTCTGTAAAAAAAAAATTTACAGAATCTTTATTTTATTTTACAGTTCTGTTTTATATAATAATTAGACTTTTTTCTGTTTTTTGGAAAAGTCAGTTTGCTTAGACTATGTAAGGTGGCTTTGTGGACTTAATCAAAACATCATTTTTGAGAATAATAATTTGAATTTTCAGAGTAATTTTCTTTTCTTTAAGGTGATGGTATTTCTCTTTTATCCGTTATTTTTTAGTCCATTATAACACGTGAGAACAATCCTACTGTAATCGGCGTCGCGAGATCCCATGATCTCAAATTCAATTTACATGGGTTTCCATTACTTTTAGCTAATAGAAACTGACCGAGGAAACATATTGTTTATGGATTTTTAAAAAAGTATGATCCACTATATTAACGACGATTAATTCAAAGGTTAATTGCGATTATCCATGTCAATATTGTATAATAATTATTAGGTAAAAATATAATTTATAGCATTATATTATATATTGATTTTTTTTTTTTTTTTTTTTTTTTTTTTTTTTTTTTTTTTTTTATCTATGAAGGTTACATCTTTATGTTGCTACTCTTCTTTTTCATTCAAGCATGCATTTTAAAATTCTTATCTTGGCTGCATTATATTTCTTAAACCACCAAACGTGGAAACAAATTATGGGTTGAGTTTTGGATAATAATTAATCTCTATACTTGATTGGATTTTTGTGAAGTGTAACGTCTCAATTCTATATTGAAAAGATGATTATATTAGGTGAGTGGATTATAAAATAGACTTATGTCATGTAAGATTAAACTTTATAAATAATTGTACGGAACTCTAATTATAATTTAATTAATCATTTTAAAATAATAATCCAAGTGTAACTATCCTTACACGAAAGTTCAACATAACTTTTTATTTATTTGATAGAAATCATTTTGTGCCAACCTTGGCAGCTAGCCTATGGATTAATGGTACCCTCCAAAATTCATTCAGAGCGCACGAGCAATCAATTACCATCCTCTACTGTCTGCGATCTATAGCATTAATTTTTTCAAATGATTCGGCTTCAGTGCTGTAGTTAAAATTACAACATATATGCCATAAAAAAATGGTGGGTCTAAATTTATTTTTCTAAAACACAGTAAAACAAGCAAACTTGACGCCAGTTTGAGGATGGTTTGCAACGTTCATGTCCATTTCTCATAAACAAAACAATTCAAGCACTTGATTATAGGATTTGTTTGGTAAAGACATGTACAGAACAGAGTAGTGAATTGTTAATTTTGAAATTAGTAAAAAGTAATGATGTAATATAAAATATAAAGAATTTATATAGAAAAGTACAAAAATTTTGTATTGTAGTAAATTTTTATTTGAATAGTAATAAAAAATTATTGATGTGATATAAAAAATAAGAATGTGAGAATGTTTTGATGTTGATTAGTATTAAAAAATATAAAAAAGTAAAAAAAAAAAAAAAGAAAAAAAGAAAGAAAAAGAAAACATAAACAGTATATTGCATTACAGTGTTACGTTCCGGTGCTGGGCAAACTGGGCCATAATGCAGAGGAAGGCCACTCATGCTTCGGTCCGCGTCATTTGATGCATACTGATGGGTTTTTTTTCTTTCCTTTTCTTTGTGCCCCGAAGCCCCACCTCTAAGATTTGCAGTCCGTTTTTGCAGTTTTTGTTCCTTGATTTTGGATTCTTGGGGAGTGGGGACTCGCTCGGATATGCTTTTGTGCCCGATTGGACTGCACATGCTTGGCAAACAAGGCCATAATGCAGAGGAGGGCCACTCATGCTTCGGTCCGCGTGCTTTGATGCGAACTGATGGGTTCTGTTGAAGAGAAAATCAGAGCTGGAGGGTTGATTAGTGGGGCAAAAACAAGTCTGGTTGAGGGGATGAAGTTCTTAAAAGAAATGCAGGATCAGTCCGGTTTGTTCCCTTTCATTAAAAAATCGTTTTTTTTTCTCTTGAGTTTTTGAAGTTTCTTTGCTTATAAGGAGAGGGATTTTTGGTTAATGGTGGGACTGAAAACCATCGGGAGTTCCAGGTGATTCAAGCTATCTGTGTATATTCAAGCATGTCGATATTCGAAATACGTACCTTCTGTATATATTGGAGAGACGGCGATTTGATGTTGTAAATAGTTAAAATTAGGGAATTTTCATTTCTCACCTTTTATTTTTCATTATTTTTTTATTCATATCCATAAACTTGAAAAAGTGTTAATTTAGTGTATCTATCTTTCAATTTTTTTTTTTTTTAAATTTCAATCATATGTAAAATCCTAGAGTAAAAATTCTTAAAATATAATTTTTTTTAATGAAATATAATTTTCAAAAATTTTAATGAAAGAATGAAATTAAAAAAATAAAAATAAAAATAAAAAATGAATACGTTAAATTGATACATTTTAAAGTTTAAAAAGTGTGTTTGGAAAAGTGAAAATTATCCGCAACATTCAAACTTTCTGCCTGTGGCCATGTGATTAGGGATGTAAATAAATCAGTCCGTTCGACAGCCCGCTCGATACCAGCTCGGTTTAGCCCGATCCAAACTCGAGCTCGATATTGTAGAAACTCGATCGTTACTGTAGAAACCCGCTCGATTTGTAAGTGATACATACCCGACTCGCTCGACAAAACTCGATAGGGGCTCGCGAGCTTAGCTCGTTTAAAGCTCGACCGGATCGCTCGCCCGACTCGTTAGCTCGTTCATATCTTACATATATATTAGTAAATAGTAAATATAGTATAATATATATAGTATTACATATTAATTATAATACTTTGATAACAATATTTAGTATTTTAAATTAACATATTAAGTTATTAATAGTTAGTATATAACAATATAACAATATTAAATAGTTAGCATATATATATATATAAACACATATATCACACTACACATGGTTAACAATAGTTATATATTATACTTATATTTTAGTTACTTAGTTATATAGAATATATTAGACTTACTATTTGTTCACGTTATACATATACCATAGTTTATACTCTCTACTTATATATAATAACATATTGTTAATTTGTTACTTATAAACTATAGTTATGTCCTATATTTTATAATATGCCTTATATAGTTACATATTATATATTTTTGTTATTAATAAATGTATAGAGGTTGTTCATAAACTTGGGTTTGAATTCTGCTTTGATTACTCATTGAAAAATTTAATAGTCTACATCGAGCTCTAATTGAGCCGAGCTTATCCAGTAACCCGGCTCGGCTCGAATGTCATTTTCAACGAACTCGAGCTTGAGCTCGCCCGAGTTTTAAACGAGCCGAGCTTGAACATGCAATTTATAGCTCGGCTCGAATTCAAGCTCGACTATTTAGGCTCAACTCATAAATGAACCAGTCTTGAAATCTTCAAACTCGACTCGGCTCGATTATATCCCTGCATGTGATTATGTGAACCACATCATCTCCGAATAAAGAAATATTCTTATCTAAGCTCTTACATCACCTGCAAAAGTTCAACGGGTGGAGAGTCCTTTAAATCTTGTTATCTCAGTCTCTTTGCCTCCCACCAGTTGCCATGGCTTCTGAAGCTCAGCAGCTTCACTTTGTCTTGTTTCCATTGATGGCCCAAGGCCACATGATTCCAATGATGGACATTGCCAAATTGCTGGCGCAGCGTGGTGTGGTTGTCACCGTAGTCACCACAACACATAATGCTGCCCGTTTCGAACAAAGCATTGCTCGTGCAATTCAGTCTGGTCTACAAATCCAAGTTATCCCACTTCATCTTCCATGTGAAGAAGCAGGAATACCAGAAGGGTGCGACAATCTCGACAAGCTTCCTTCACTACAATTAGCCATGAATTTCTTCACTTCAACTACCATGCTACAAAAGCCGGTGGAGAATTTGTTTGAGAAGATGGCACCACGACCAAGCTGCATAATCTCCGACATGTGCTTGCCGTGGACAGCTGATGTTGCTCGCAAGTTTCACATCCCAAGATTTTCATTCCTCGGAGTAGGCTGCTTCTGTCTCTTGTGCTGGCACAGTTTACGTGGTCACAAACCTCACGAGGCCATATCCTCGGAGTCTGAATACTTTGTCCTGCCCGGCTTGCCTGATCATATTGAATTCACCAAATCGCAACTAGCTTTATCGGCCGATCCAGAAATAGAAAAATTTGGCAACCAAACGGTAGAAGCTGACCTTGCCTCATACGGGGTTCTGGTTAATACTTTCCAGGAGTTGGAGCCAGAGTATGTCAAAGAATATAGGAAGGCGAGAGAAGATAAAGTCTGGTGTATTGGCCCTGTTTCGCTTTGTAACGTGGACAATTTAGATAAGGCTGAGAGAGGTAACAAAGCCTCCATTGAAGAAAACGAATGCTTGAAGTGGCTTGATGCTCGGGAACCCTGCTCTGTTCTCTATGCCTGCCTTGGAAGCCTGTGTAATCTTATAACTTCACAGTTGATAGAGCTGGGATTGGGCTTAGAAGCGTCAAAGAAACCATTCATTTGGGTCATAAGGGGATCAGCAAAAAGCTCACAAGAATTGGAAAAGTGGATTTCAGAAGACAGATTTGAAGAAAGGATCAAAGGGAGAGGCCTTTTGATTCGGGGTTGGGCTCCACAATTGCTCATATTATCTCATCCTTCAGTTGGAGGGTTCTTAACGCATTGCGGCTGGAATTCAACCATTGAAGCAATATGTGCCGGGGTGCCGATGCTGACATGGCCGCTCTTTGGAGACCAGTTTATGAATGAGAAATTAGTAGTACAGGTGCGAAAAATTGGTGTGAGAGTTGGGGTGGAGGATACTGTAAAGTGGGGTGAGGAGGAGAAGACTGGGGTGTTGGTGGAGAAGGAAAATGTTAAGGCGGCCATAGACATGCTAATGGATGAAGGAGAGGAAAGAGAAGAGAGGAGGAAAAGAGCAAGAGAGCTCGGGGAGATGGCAAAGAGTGCAGTTGAAGATGGGGGATCTTCTCACAAAGACATGACACTGCTGATTCAAGAAATTATGCGACAAGCAAGTTGTGAAGAAATCAACCCTAACAGACGTATATTAGAGATAGAGAGTTGTTTCTCTTGATTTCATATCAAAGTTGGCTTCGTTCAGTGTTAGAATATGGAAACTTTCCAGCTCTTGCTTTGTCTTGTCTTGGTTTGTGTCTTCGCAGCAGCAGCCCACGTCCTCTATCTTCCACCGTGTTTACTGTAATTTTTGGGATCGAGTTTTGTTTCAATTTTTCCGTTCTAGATTTGTGCTCTTTCCCCGACCTCTACATGACACGCTCCTCACCACCGGCTTCCTCGGCGTCTCCGTCATCTACCGCCAGTCTCCGTTCATTCCACCGCCTTTCGCAGGGCCGTGCGTGGTGCTCACGCTCCAGAGGGTTTTCTGCTCTCTTCGGCGCGTGGCTGCCATGTTCGGCCTCCCCGCTTTCAACCGCCTCCTCCACCGGTGTTTCATGGCTTCGCCGGCGTTTCTGGCCGCTGAGAGGCTCTCCCTTCGCGGCGCGTGTTTCTCACGCGCCGTCAGGGACAGCTCCCATTCTGCCTTCTGTTTCTGCTCTTCTGTTGTGTTTGTTTTTATTTTCTTGTTTTTTTGGGCTTACTTGTTCTACTTTTCTCATGTTTACCCCTGTAATCGAGGTGTTTGGGTCCTTGTGACTCAATACACTCTTCAAATCACCTTTACTGGTGACCCAGGCTTTGTGGCATCCGTGCCTCAAGCCAAAGGGCTCGCATCTTCGGAAGCATTGCCCCCGCGTACTTTTATTCTTAGCTTTGTTTTTGGGTTGCCCAGCCCAATCGTGTTTTATTTTGTATTTTTCTTTTTTATGTAATCTGTTTAGCAAGTATCTATAAAAAAAATAAAAATAAAAAATAAAAAATAAAAAAAAATGGAAACTTTCCATATTTAGGTTCGATTTGATTTCCATTTAGCTTTGATTGTAATAAAATCTTAGAGATTTGAGTATTATTCTTGTATTGATTAATCTCTCTACCAAACCGCCATGGTTTCCCTATAAATCGATCGAGGTTATTTGTATTGTAAAAATTATTATAGCCTTCCTGGCAATTCTTAAGGGTAGATGTAGATGTCTAGCTAGTTAATGCTGAACCATCTCAAAATTTTCTTGTCATTCTTTTTATTTATTTATTTTTTTTTATTTTTTTACTTTTTCTATTTATATTTTATTTTAAAAATTTACACTCAAGACACATTAAAGTTGATCGCTACATCATGTTGGTACTTATCCTAGATATGATAGAAGCTTTAAAAAGCAAACCTTAGGCATAGATTTATAGGCAGTCTGATCCACTTCACATTTCACATTCTATCATCAATGATTTAGTGTCCTTATTCATATCTAATATTAGAATTGTTGAGACCATGCGATTTAGTGAAACGAAAAGAGAAAAAGGAGAGAATAACACAAAGAGAATTCAAGTGGTTTGCCGCTATGTCTACGCTCACAGGAACGAGTAACTAATTTTACTATGTCAAAAAAGAATATAATTATAACTTATATATACTATTCCCAGTTAAAACCCAAACATGATACATTGAAATTCTCCTCTTGTTTTGCATAATTACAATCTTTTATCATTATGTCTAGCAATATCATAACATAAACTTGTGTAATATTAAAAGTTACTCTTGTATCTCTTTAATAATGATATATCTTTTAAAATTATCATTGGATATGTTATTGATCACTATTGAATTTGATCAAAATGTACCTCATATTTTGAAAAACACAAGAGAAACATATAAAATTACTCCATAAAATTTTTGTTTTATTAATTGATTTTTTGTAAATCCATTAAAAACAAAGAGACCTCTTGGTCCACACTAAACAACATCATTTGAACACCGGCAATTACAAGAAGCACTTTGCCGCCCAATAGAGAGAGGAAAAGATAAAAAAAAAGAGGCAAGTACGAAATCTAGCATAGTACTTATTTCCATTAGATGATATGAAACTACATGGGAAGGACACCATACATATGAAAAAAGTAGTTCTAAAGGACAATTAAAAACATAAGTAGATGCCAGAAAGGAAGTTGGTGAGCTTTAGCTTGCTAGCAGGAAACATTGGAAGCAATCGGCTTCTTGGAGAAAACAGGAAGGGAAAACTTGGAAATCATTTGCTTAACGGTGCGTAGAGCAGTGTGCATGACCCAAGTGTTTGTGCCATTGATCAGTGAAAATCCTTTCACCAACAAGAGAGTATGGAGAAGACGAAGAAGAGGTTGGAGAAGGCAGCAGCTAATAAAGGCCATTCTTAAGAAGACTCTAATGGATGATTGACTTGGTTCAGCAGTCATTAATAACAAAAAATGAGCGAAACCCAAAAAATATAGAATTATCATGAGCAAATTGACCGACAGATAGCAGATTTTTTCAAATAAATGGAACATGAAGTAATTGTTTAAGAATAAAAGAGTGACGTGGAGAAGAGATAAATGCAGAACCAATATTGTGGATAAACAAACCTGTACCGTTTTCCAAACGGATCTGGTCAGAACCCGTGTATGAACTAGAAGATGTCATTCACTAGTTCGATTGGAGTCTCGTGTGAATGAGTATTAATTTTTAGGGTTTTCTTTAGCCTCATCACATCCTCGTCCGGACCAGTAGCAGCAGTTTAACAAACTGACATTGTTTAAGTCATTTATCAGGTTTAAGAGTCTAGTTACTAAAATATTTATTATGGACGATTATAGCAGCAATTGTATTTAATTATTCAATGATTTTCATTAAGAAATACTCTATAAGTGAGTTTCTATATGTTTTACCTCAAGTTTAGTGACAATATATATTTTTGAACCATGCAAGCTAGACTTACGAATGTTGAGGACATCTTTATCTGAAACGGTCAAAGCTAAAGGGACTCTATATGACTGTACTCTATGGTATTAGTGGGAAATGTAGGGTTAGCAGGGAAAATCAATCAACTTCCACATTACATGAAAAAGGAAGCAATCTGTATCCACAGGATATATTCTACTTATACGATGTAACGCTGAATCTCATCATCTTCAGATTGGAAGAAGCTAAAACGCCAAATAAGCATCTGTCCCGAGTTGCCATGCCTTCCCTGGTCCACGACAGCTTCATTAAATTTTTTTGTCCTTTAATTTAATGGTGCTTTCCGAGGTGATGCAATCGACTTATATATATATATATATATATATATATATATATGCTGCGTCAAAAAAATTAAAAAAAAATAAAATAAAATAAAATAATGGCGGCATAATATTTTGATAAAAAAAAAAAAAAAAAAAAATCAACGCCAATAAGCCATTTTCAGACCCAAAATTCATTATTTTTTTCCTATGAATCTCTATTTTAAGATTTTTGTTTCTTTTACTATTTTAAAAAATATTTATTTTCTTGTTTTAATACTGATTTTATTATCAGATTTCACCAAATTTTTGACAGAATCTTTATTTTATTTCACAGTTCTATTTTATATAATAATTAGACTTTTTCTGTTTTTTTGGAAAAAGTCAGTTTGCTTAGACTACGTAAGGTTGCCTTTGTGGACTTAATCAACCTTGGCAGCTAGCCTATGGATTGATGGTACCCTCCAAAATTCTTGCGCAATCAATTACCATCCTCTATTGTCTTCTATCTACAGCATTATTCTTTTCAAATACCTTCTCTATATATTGGAGAGACGGGAAATTGATGTTGCAAATAGTTAAAATTACGAAAAATTTCATTCCTCACCTCTTTTTTTCTTTTCTTTTTTTCATTATTTTTGCTATCATATTCATAAACTTGAAAAAATGTCAATTCAATGTATTCATCTTTCAATTTTTCTTAAATTTCAATCATCCGTTCAATCCTAACGAATTTTGGTTATACTAATTACAATGGGTATGTTCATTAGGTTGGAGTGCCTGTAGATCGAACATATGAGTTATCACCATTGCTATTTGAACACAAATATGAGGAGGCTTTCACTGCAGCTCTACAAAGAAATTATGTGTCAATTGTGTCTTGGCTATGCTCCCAGGTAAATTTGTAGTTATTTTACTTCTCATTGTTATTGTTCAACGTTTTACACGATATAGGAGCAACTAGATGATCATTTGCTATTTAGAAGGTAAATAGATGTGATATGATCATTTAGATGTGCTTTACTTACCCTCACAAATGTTGTGGATGAGAATTTTGGTTGTAACAATTTTAGGGTTTTGAACTTGTGTGGTATTTTTTATTATTTTCAGGTTGATCTACGGTGGCTATTGTCAATGGTTCCTCTCCCTTTGAACCAAGAAGTACTACTATATCTTTTGCAGCAATTAGTGTGTAATATCAATAACGACCTAGTTCAAAAACTTGCTTGGATGATAGACGTAGCTAATGCCATAATCCCAACAGACTCGATGATTGCAATGCATGTGCATGTATGACTCATATTCGATCAAGTGTATAACATGCTCAACCATATGTGGTGCTTACCTACATTTATTAGTGATGAGCTCTTAAGTATTTATCGTCTGATACATGTCATCAATTCCATGCGATTGGCCTGTAAATGATGTATTGTACTTGTTGTTGACATGTTGTAATGTACATGTGTAGATTTTAGGTGTATTGTATTTATTGATGGGATCAAAATGTAATTTTGTTAGTATGAAGGAAATGGGATCAAAGTGTAATTTTGGTGATCCCACCATGCACTTGTGGCAAGTTGTTGGAATATATTTTCTTGATAATTATGGTGCTATGATTCATTTTGTTGTGCTCTGGGTGTTTGGTTGGCTTTTGATTTGGGGATATGGAAGTGATTCATGGAATGATTTATTGATGATTGAGAGGGGAAATTTATGGTTGGCTTGGTATGGTGTTTAGGGTGAAAATCTTTGGGTTGTATAACAAAATGCAAAGAGAGGGAATCAGCTTTAGGCACCCATGCAAGCCATTTCTTATTGCTACTTATAACCCAGAAGAGGGTGCTGTATGTGAGCACTTACTAGGTCGTATTGCAATTAATTTGAGGTAAAAACCTTATTTTTCACTAATCGAATGAGTTACCTATCCTTGATTCTCTTTTCATTTCACTAGTGACACACTTCCTCTGCAGCGCAGATCTTCCAATCAGTTTTGAAGATCGTGTTGCAGCTGTTGGAATTGCAACACAATTTCAGGAACATAGTAATGAAGTGTTTAAAATGGTTGAGGAAGAATCAGACTATGCAAAAACTCAGGCAAGTGTGCAATAAAATAAATTAGTAGAGGGAGCGCTTTTGCCTATCCCTGTCATAGGAACAGGGTGCGCTTTGCTGGGGCAGAGAAAAAAAAAAACTCTTGGTTGGAAGTAACCCAAAAATCTGGCAAGTGCACAAAAAGATGATAGTTTGAGAAGATGTTAAAGAAAAAGAAAAGAAAAAGAACATAATATGAAACAAAACAATGTTAAGATAGATAAACTAGGAATTTAAAAATGCTAGTGTCAGCAAAACTAAAGCAACACAGCTTTCCAAAGATACTAGGTTATTATAACCAAAGATAGCAGCCACAGAATGACAATTCAAAACTTCAGAAATCTCATTAGCTGGAAAAAGGGGGAAAAATAGTATTCCAAAAAATTGAGAAAGAAAGTATAACAGGGAGAATTAAGTACAAATTTATAGCATCCTACTTTTCACCATCAGTGTAAGTATTGCTGTAGTAGCTCATAATAAAGCAGCGATTCGCAAAGTAAAAATCAAAGCAGATGAAGTAATATCTACTTAGTTAACCAAAAAGGCACAAACAGATGCACAAATTAATGGTTTATAGTGATAGACAAAAATTTATACAAACTATGATAATGTAGGAAACAACTATCACTCGTCCATCTTTTGAGAAATATTCAATTAACTTCTCTTGCAGATTCCTATAGATGTTTGATGGATACTTTTTTCTTAAAAATAACAATAAAAATAAAAATTTTATGCTTCAGTTTGTTGACAAGCCTACTTAGAGCATTTGTAGTGAAGTCGTCAAACATACGAAATCATCAAAATCAAACGAGTTTCATCAAAATTGTGTCTTTAACAAATTCGTCAGTGCTACAGTAAATTTGTTGAGTAGCTAAATCGCTCGTCTGGTCTGTTGAAGCATCTTCCTCTCGTCTCTTCATATTTTCCATTTGTTTATTAGCCTTCCCGCGTTCTCAATCTCCTGAACCGAAAAAGTTGAGCTCCTTCGTGCCTCTTCTCACAGATCACCTCTTGCGACCTTCTAAATCCTAGGTTTGATTTAGTTTATGGGTTTTTATTTTGAATCACAAATATGATTTGGTTTATGCATTTTGATTATGAATCTCGTATTTTGCTTTTGGTTTGTGGGTTTTGAATCTCTCTTCCTCTTCTCTGTGGCCGACTTGCGTGATAAGTAGGCAGAGATCTTGACAAAATCTGAGAAACTGAATCTGTGGCTGACTCTGTGTATGTTAAGCTCTTCTTTTTATTGGGTTTCTTTTGTGAGTCTTTGTGATTTTGATTACTATAAACATAAATTCGTGGGTCTTTACGTTTTCAAAGATTATAGGAATTTCATGGGTATGGATGGTTTTTTTGTGAGTAATCTTGTGGGTTTTTTGTTTGGTTTGACTGTTTTCGATCTCAGGGCGTGAATCTTGAAAATCTTTGTGGCGTTTGGAAGATTAATTTGCATTGGATTTATCAGTAGTTGGAATTTTAGCACTTGCAAATGAACTGAAAGCCCGATATATGATTTTGATTGCTGAATAGTGCCACTTGCGAAATATTGTGTGTTTATGCCATTATTTGATTTGATGTGGGTTGTATTTGATATGTTGGTTGGTTACATTTGGGTTTTGGGTGATGCATACGCCTTATTTGGTGGGATGAGAAAGAGAAACCCAGCTAGTAATAGTGTAATGGTTGGTGGGTTTGCTAAAGTTGGTGATTATGACCTGTTTTGGGACATTTAGGGAGATTATTCGGTGTGGGGTGTGGCTGGATAATTATACAATGCTTTCTGTGATAAGGGCTTGTAGGGATATAACAGACCTCCAAATGGGTAGACTGATTCATGTAATTGCTTTGAAATATAATTTGAAGTTGGATCATTTTGTGGAGTTGAAATATAATGATAATATTGTCTTCCAAGGATCTGTTGTTTTTCCTGGGGGGTGTGGAGTTGAGGGCTTCATATGATTCAATCTTGTTGCTTCATGTTATTTCTCAAGTTGTGGCCTTACTCCTTTCTTATTAATTTTTTTTTCTTTGGCTTTGGGTATCAGTTTTTACTTCTTTGGGTGTCCAATCTCTTGCTTGCTGTTTAGTACATCAGATTGTTTATGGAGATATCATTGCCAACCTTTAGCTTTTCTACAATTTTTGGCCTTGACTTTATTTGAATCTAGTAAACTTAAGTGTGATTTATTTTGTTCATGGCTGATGGTGGATGTTTATCAATATCTGTTGCAATTTTGAAAGTTTACATTTTTTTAGAAGAGAAGTGGATGATTTAGAGATAGGAGAAAAATGATATGAGATTTTTTCATCTCTTATAGACTATGTAATCAGTGTTGTCCACTTGCAGGTTTACTCATCTAGTTTGGTTGATCTAGATAGGGATTTTTTTGCTTCTTGTTGATTTCCTCTTTTCCCTATATATTGCCTATATTGTTGATGATGTGCTTGGAGCATGTATGGGCTTTGGTTTTTCATTTTTGAACTCATTAATTGTCATTAAGAGCCAAACACCCAACCACTTCCATTAATTCTTAGCATAAAATGGGCGTTGGTTTTTGTACTGATCATCAATTGTCTTTAAGAGCAAAATGAGCGTTGAAGCATATATGAGCGTTAGAGCTATACTCATCAATTGTCATTAATTCACAAAATGACGTTGGAACATATATGGGCGTTGCCCGTTGGAGCATCAATTGTCATTTAGAGATGATTTTCATTAATTGGTAGCTTTTATTGTCATTTATGCACAAGCTAGATGGACGTTGGAGCTGTATGGACGTTGAATTTCTAATAATTTTTGGTTTCATGGTAGTTAAAAGTGGTTGTTTTAAAACCAATAAAAAAAAAAAGTATTTATTTAAAGTAGAGAATATTTAGAGAGTTTGATATTTGATGTCTTTGAAAAGTGGGTAGCTAAAATAACCAAAGTGCACTTTTTAGCCAAAATCTGACTAAACTTTGGTGAGTTCATTACAAGTGCTCTTAGGGTGTGTAGACTGCACCATACATTGATTTTTCTTGTTGTTTTGAGTCTTGGTGATTTGCATTTAATAAACCTTTGTTTTTTTTTTCAACAAAATACCATTATATTTCAATAGCAAAAAACAGACCAACTCATCCAATAAACATCCAAAAACCTCATAAAACATTACAATCCCAACAAAAGTTTCTAGCAAACGAAACAGATAATAATAATAAAAAATCACAAACATATTACTCCATAAACCCATTCGGCCATAGCAAACCCAGAGATTTCAAAAAAAAAAAAAATTGATCAATAACCATCACCCCAATTCGGCCCTTCCACAACCAAAATCTTCAAAATGAATGACACCTAAAAAAATTGTTCCCCTCCCCTCTATTCGGTCCTAGCCAAGCAAAACTTCCAGCTATTAACAACATCATCCCAAAAATTGTTCCCCTCCCCTCTCTCTCCCTCTCCAGCTCCCAACCTACAAAATCACCACTCCTTAACTAGATGGATCTTGGATTGCTGTATGATTTCACACCCAATATTAAAGCAACACCCAGAGCCAAACACTAAATACCCAAACCAAATATCCATACCCATAGAAGAGAACCCATGTATAGATCAATGGAGAGAGATAGAAAGAATACCAGTGGAGGGTGGCCGACCGCCGAACAGAAAGAGAACGCCACTGATGCGTCTGAACTCCGAAAGTTGGCGCCAATCTAACTTAACGGGGAGAGAGAGGGAGACTCGCCGGTAGCTTCAACAACGAGTGGGACGGCCGGCGAGCGAGCGAGAGAGAGAGGACGAAAATATTTGGGGGAAAACATTTTTCCCCCACGCTGCTTTCAGCGTTTTTGTATTTGTTTTGAGAAATGCTACATACCAAAATTTTTACAAAAAGAAACTTACAAACTGACGTGGAACCTCATATAAGGCTCCACGTCAGATTGATGGTCAAATATGTTTAATCCAATAGACAAAAATTCCCTGCCCTTTCCTGTTGAACCCAGCCCCCCCGACCACCGGCTTTCCGACCCATGCCAACCCACCAACCCACGCCGGTGTGCGTGAATTTTTGGCCGGAAACCCACTCACACCGGCGTGGGTTTGAGAGATCCGGCCAAGAATCCATCGTGCAACGGAAAAAGAGAGAGAGAAACCAAAGATCGGCCAGATTTCATGTCGCCGTCGCATCCCGACCCACCAACCTACGCCGGTGTGCGTGGATTTCCGACCGGAAACCCACGCACACCGGCGTGGGTTTGAGAGATCCGGCTGGATCTCCCGAAAAGAATCCCGGCCAGATCTCTCGAAAAGAATCCCGAGACCGGCCGGATTCCATGTCGCCGTCTCTGTCGGAGGGTCACCGATCGTCGGGGGGTCGAGGTCGTGGCTGGATGACCGGCCGAAGTGCTATCCAGTTTTTCGACGTTGCTGGGTCGGGGTAGATCGACGGGATTGACATTTCTTGGACTATAGCTTTTTTTTGGATTTAAAGGGCATTTTTGTCTTATGCAGAATGTCATGTCAATTTGTAAAGCTTTTTTTGTAAAAGTTTTGATACATCTAGCATTTCTCATTAGTTTTTGATTCGTTTAATTTTATTTTTTTTTTTTTTTTTTTTTCTATTAAAACAAATTTGGCGTGGACAAAGCCACATTAGTAGAGTCGTAACCGGGTCTACGATACAGACTTTTTCAACGCCAAAAATGCATCTATCCCGAGTTGCCATGCCTTCCCTGGCCCACGACAGCTTCATTAAATTTTATGTCCTTTAATGGTGCTCTCCAAGGTGATGCTGCGTAAAAAAAGAATAAAAAAATATAATAAATTAATGGCAGCATAATATTTTGATAAAAAAATCAACGTAAATCGTGCTAAACTTTTGTTAGGATCGAGTATAAGAATCACGCATATTCTGATATTCATCATGGGGACCGAGTTATGCTTGATGTCATGAATGCCAATACATCATTTTCAGACCCAAAATTCATTATTTTTTTTCCTACGAATCTCTATTTTAAGATTTTTGTTTTACTATTTTAAAAAATATTTATTTTCTCATTTTAATACTGATTTTATTATCAGATTTCACTAAATTTTTGTCAGAATCTATATTTTATTTCACAGTTTCATTTTATATACTAATTAGTGGCGTGCCATGCCGTGTCGTTTTGGCACGACGTGTCAGAACAACATGCCATTATATATACATTGGCATGTTATACTGGCACGCCACTAAATCATAATTTCTTGATTATTGACCTTTTAAAAAGATCATTAATCAAAGATTACTATTATTCAGACATTCACCTCTAAAACTCGGTCACAAAAATTATTTATTTTTGTAGCCATGTGATTCTGTGAAGTGTGAACCACATCATCTCCGAATAAATTAACCAATATTCTCATGTAAGCTCTTGCATCACCAGCAAAAGAGCAACTGGTGGAGAGTCCTCTTTTTTTTTTTTTTTTTTTTTTTTTTGAGGAATGGTGGAGAGTCCTTTAAATTTACGTGTTCACAAATCCGAGGCCCACGCCCCCAGCCAACGAAGCCGTGCTCCCCTTCTTTTTCCTGCCTTTCCAAATTCCAAATATAAATTATGTAATTGGTAACCGTTAAACAGATTATCTTATTATTCATAATTTAAACAAGGATAAAATTGAAAATCTTGTCAACCAAGCCATTTGGGCTTTACAGGGCCTAAATTTAAGATATTTATAAATAGAAACAGAGATATTTACCCAACAATGTACACCTTATTTTCAAGACAAAGGAGAAAAAAGAGTTATAATAATATTGGAGCTCCATTTAATATATTGAGAGATCAATCAGTATTTTATTCATAAATTTGAGTCACAATAGTACTCGTAACATCGATCTACCAACAGATTGCCAAATAATGGGACAAAATATCTCAGCTTAATTGGGCAAGGTTCTCACATACCCTAAACCCTAAACCTCTCGCTCCACCTAATAGATTACTTTTTCAAGGATTTCTAATTTAATTGTTGTTCTTTACATATTTTTCGAATTTCATATTCTGTGCATTTTTTTACCTGTTCTTCTTATTCTGGATGAATTGGAGTACTTTATTTGAATTTTTCTGATTTTAATTTTTACAGAAAATTGGAGAAGGAATTGGCAGGGGGAAGAACTCATTTTGTGGAGGTATGCAGTCTGCCCATAACCACCTTTCCTCAAAATTATGAATCAGTAGTTTGCAACATGATGCTAGTTTAAGGGTCTTCATAAAAACATATAATTTGTAAAATCATTAGTTTTTTTATTCTGGGCATTACACAAGTGGAGGTAATTAATCATCTCGTTTAATCTCATTTAATTCGTTCTAGTTACAAATGCCACTAAAATTTAGTATTATATATATATATATATTACAAAATATTCTAACGGAATTAGATCGAGGATTGAACGGGTTTTCAACTTTTGATAATTTGGTGACAATATTACAAAATTCATGACAAATTCTAGGGGTAGTAAGTAAAATTTGTTTGTTTAATTTGTTTTTTTTTTAAAAAAAAAATGAAAGAAGATATGTAAAAAGAGAACGAAAAGGAAATGGAAACCAATATAAGGGAGCAGCTAACTCTTAGAAAAACATCAAGGAGACAGCAACACTAACAACGGACAAACATTACAAATGAACCAGTTTCGAAAAATATCTTAAGAATAATGCATTAAAGATTAGTGCCTGAATTTTCAATCTGACAACAACGTGCCTGCCTACACTATCTTAAGAATAATGCATTAAAGATTAGTGCCTGAATTTCCAATTTGACAACGTGACTGCCTACACTGTGGTGGAGCTAGTTCTGATTCCACGTCTACATGAAAAAATGAGCTCAACTGGTCAAAGCCAATACGCCATTCTCAGACCCAAAATTCATTGTTTTTTTCCTATGAATCTCTATTTTAAGATTTTTGTTTTTTTTACTATTTTAAAAAAAAATTATTTTCTCGTTTTAATACTGATTTTATTATCAGATTTCACCAAATTTTTGACAGAATCTTTATTTTATTTCACAGTTCAATTTTATATAATAATTAGACTTTTTCTGTTTTTTTGGAAAAAGTCAGTTTGCTTAGACTACGTAAGGTTGCCTTTGTGGACTTAACCAACCTTGGCAGCTAGCCTATGGATTGATGGTACGTACCCTCCAAAATTCTTGCGCAATCAATTACCATCCTCTACTGTCTTCCATCTACAGCATTATTCTTTTCAAATACCTTCTCTATATATTGGAGAGACGGCGAATTGATGTTGCAAATAGTTAAAATTACCGAAAATTTCATTTCTCACCTCTTTTTTTTTTTTTCATTATTTTTGTAACCATATATATTCATAAACTTGAAAAAATATTAATTTAGTGTATTTATTTTTCAGTTTTTCTTAAATTTTAATCATCCATTAAATCCTAACGGATATGTGTCAAAATTCTCAAAATATTTTTTTGTTTTTTTAGATGAAAAAAAAAATAATTGCATAGATTTAAGTGTTAGTCAAGATTTAACGGAATTTACAAAAATATTCTTGCTTAAATCTTTGATTTGATTTATTTTATTTTATTTTATTTTTTAAAAAAATAGTATTTAAAAAATTTGACAAAATTTAAACAAAAATCATAATGAAATGATGAAATTAAAAAAAAAAAAAAAAAAAAAAAGAAAAGAAAAGAAGAAGAAGATAGATAGTATACTAAATTTACACTTTCTAAAATTTAAAAATATAATTGTAAAAATAATGAAAGAAGAGAGCGGTAAGTGAAGTTTCCGTCGAAATTATCCACAACATCCAAACTTTCTGCCTGTGGGCTGTGGCCATGTGATTCTGTGAACCACATCATCTCCGAATAAACCAATATTCTTATGTAAGCTCTTGCATCAGCAGCAAAAGAGCAACTATTGGAGAGTCCTTTAAATCTTGTTATCTCAATCTCTTTGCCTCCCACCAGTTGCCATGGCTTCAGAACAGTAGCGGAGCCAGGGTTTTGATTTAGGGGGGTCAAAATTAAAAAATAAAATTAATTAAATATTAATTAAAAATATTAAAATATATAAGTAATGAAATAAATAATAATTCAACAAAATTTAATTATTATTTAAAATACATATATGTAACTTACAATTTGTTTTGTTAAGCCTAACATTAATTTATTCATTTATCCTCGACAAGACTTTATATTTTGAAATCGGTGCATGCCTGCATGATTTTGTCATATTTTAAAATAATGTTTTTTCAAATTGTGTTTTTGAAAAGTTATGGTGTTGACAAATTCCTTTTTATAGATATGTTTTTAGGATTTAGTCTTTTTCATTAAGATAGTAATCAGAACATTTTGTTCTTAAGCAAGAATCTACTCGTAGATTTGCTAAATAAATCTCGACACAACATCATTTAAAATTTGACTAGAGCTGAATGAAATTATTGTTGTTCTCCGTAATCTGAACTAAATACAATTATATATTTCATACAATTATAATATGTAATAAAAAGCTATATATTTAAAAACAATTAATTTAATTGAGCAATATAAATATAAGAGATTACATACATTTTTGTTATTTAAAAATAAATCAGTGTAAAATTTAATTACATACCTGAAATTTTTTGAAAATCTAAAATTTATCATTTTTTTTTTAAAATAAAAAATATTATTTTATGTCTAAATGATTTAATTTTCATGTTTTTTTTTTCTTTCTCCTAGTTATCAAAGTATTAAAAAAAGTCAAGAAAAAAAAAAAAAAAAAAACCATGTGTTTTGTCTCTTACGACCGTCACTCTTTTTGTTTTTTTGTCAAACTTATGACTGTCACTTAACCAACGTACGCAACGTTTCTCTTCTCCTTTAAGTTAGACGTTAAACGCATCGTTTCTCATTTAAGTTAGACGCATCGTTTTGGTAAGAGACTTGAGTTGTCTTCTTCCTTCGTCCTCTAGCCCTAACTCCCTAACCCTCTGAAAATCTGAAATACAGACACAATTACACAAATAATGGTGTGAAAAAAATAGGGGAACACAGACACAATTCCTTCGTCTTTCCAGTGCTATGAAAGATTTTTGCCCCTTAAATAGTAACTGAGGGTGGGCAACAAGGGGCGGAGGAAAACTTCTACAGGAGAAAAATAATAATTTTGGGGGCTGAGGGGGGGCATTTGACCCCCCTCGACCCCCCCTCCCTCCGCCCCTGCTTCAGAAGCTCAGCAGCTTCACTTTGTCTTGTTTCCATTGATGGCCCAAGGCCACATGATTCCAATGATGGACATTGCCAAATTGCTGGCGCAGCGTGGTGTGGTTGTCACCGTAGTCACCACAACACATAATGCTGCCCGTTTCGAACCAAGCATTGCTCGTGCAATTCAGTCTGGTCTCCAAATCCAAGTTATCCCACTTCACCTTCCATGTGAAGAAGCAGGAATACCAGAAGGGTGCGACAATCTCGACAAGCTTCCTTCACTACAATTGGCCATGAATTTCTTCACTTCAACTACCATGCTACAAAAGCCAGTGGAGAAGTTGTTTGAGGAGATGGCACCGCGACCAAGCTGCATAATCTCCGACATGTGCTTGCCGTGGACAGCTGATGTTGCTCGCAAGTTTCACATCCCAAGATTTTCATTCCTCGGAATAGGCTGCTTTTGTCTCTTGTGCTGGCACAATTTACGTGTTCACAAACCTCACGAGACCATATCCTCGGAGTCTGAATACTTTGTCCTGCCCGGCTTGCCTGATCATATTGAATTCACCAAATCTCAACTAGCTTTATCCGCCGATCCAGAAATAGAAAATTTTTGCAAGCTAACGGTAGAAGCTGACTTAGCCTCATACGGGGTTCTGGTTAATACTTTCCAGGAGTTGGAGCCAGAGTATGTCAAAGAATACAGGAAGACGAGAGAAGATAAAGTCTGGTGTATTGGCCCTGTTTCGCTTTGTAACGTGGACAATTTAGATAAGGCTGAGAGAGGTAACAAAGCCTCCATTGAAGAATACGAATGCTCGAAGTGGCTTGATGCTGGGGAACCCTGCTCTGTTCTCTATGCCTGCCTTGGAAGCCTGTGTAATCTTATAACTTCACAGTTGATAGAGCTGGGATTGGGCTTAGAAGCCTCAAAGAAACCATTCATTTGGGTCATACGGGGATCAGCAAAAAGCTCACAAGAATTGGAGAAGTGGATTTCAGAAGACAGATTTGAAGAAAGGATCAAAGGGAGAGGCCTTTTGATTCGGGGTTGGGCTCCACAATTACTCATATTATCTCATCCTTCGGTTGGAGGGTTCTTAACGCATTGCGGTTGGAATTCAACCATAGAAGCAATATGTGCCGGGGTGCCGATGCTAACATGGCCGCTCTTTGGAGACCAGTTTTTGAATGAGAAATTAGTAGTACAGGTGCGAAAAATTGGTGTGAGGGTTGGGGTGGAGGATACTGTAAAGTGGGGTGAAGAGGAGAAGACTGGGGTGTTGGTGGAGAAGGAAAATGTTAAGGCGGCCATAGACATGCTAATGGATGAAGGAGAGGAAAGAGAAGAGAGGAGGAAAAGAGCAAGAGAGCTTGGGGAGATGGCAAAGAGTGCAGTTGAAGATGGGGGATCTTCTCACAAAGACATGACACTGCTGATTCAAGAAATTATGCGACAAGCAAGTTGTGAAGAATCAACCCTAACAGACGTATATTAGAGATAGAGAGTTGTTTCTCTTCATTTCATATCAAAGTTGGCTTCGTTCAGTGTTAGAATATGGAAACTTTCCATATTTAGGTTTGATTTGATTTCCATATAAAGTATGTACCATTTAGGTTTGATTGTAATAAAATCTTAGAGATTTGAGTATTATTCTTGTATTCATGATTTGATTTCCACCATAATTTCCCTATTTAATCGATCGGGGTTATTTGTATTGTAATAATTATTGTAGCCTTCGTAGCAATTTTTAAGAGTGGACGTATTAAAGTTTGTTAACGAAATTTCTGGAGCTGATGATTTGGAATTCCGGGTCGACACGGTGTATCGCGGCTTACAAGGTCGGTGAGAATCAAGTAAGGGTTCTTCAAGTTTTCTGCAAAACAAAAGGGGTCGTCGGGGTGTTCCAGCAACGCCTCCTCCGACGATCAAGTTTGAATTGGTGAAGAAGTCTAGTCGGAAAGAAAAAGTGCATATATCTTTAGAAGAAGAAGATACCGCCTTTTTATATCAGAAAAACCTTTTATATGCCTACCCCTCTTAAATATCCTTCACGTCAACATTTATTACCTGAAGATGCCTTTCTTTTCCTTAATTAATTTGAGCCCGTGAACCCAGGCGTTTATGCCGGCTCATCCCTACTTTCTCTGATCGGCGGCGAATGATCATCGATTAATAAGACAAAAATATTAATTAGAGAGAAGTCTCCCACTTCATTCAAATAGCTCTGCTCGTAGCTGTAGACTCCAGCTCATCTCTCTACCATTTCGAGTTACGGCGGGAAATTCCTTAACAAAGTTGATCGCTACATCATGTTGGTACTTATCCTAGATATGATAGAAGCTTTAAAAAGCAAACCTTAGGCATATATTTATAGGCACTCTGATCCACTTCACATTGTATCATCAATGATTTAGTGTCATTATTCATATCCATGCGATTTAGTGAAAGGAAAAGAGAATAGGGAGAGAATAATAATACAAAGAGAATTCTCTCGGCTCGACACTGCGTTTACGACTCTACATTCAAAGGAGTGAGTGACTAATTTCACCATGTCAAAAAAATATATATATATATATACTATCCCCAGTTAAACCCCAACATGTTAAGTTGAAATTCTCCTCTTGTTTCGCATAATTACAATCTAAATCACCATGTCTAACAATATCATGACATAAACTTGAGTAATATATGGTTGAAATTACTCTTGTATCCCTCCTATTGGATATGTAATTAATTATTATTAAATTTTGATTAAAACGTACCTCATATTTTGAGAACACAAAAAAAAAAAAAAAAAAACTTCTAAAATTACTCCATAAACTTTGTTAATTGATTTTTTGTAAATTCATTAAAAGCATAGAGATGGAGCTCTTGGTCCACACTGAACAGCATCTTTTGATAGGCCATTGGATAAAAAAAAAAAAAAAAAAAAGAGGGAGCAAGTACGAAATCCAGCATTTATAAAAGACACAAATGAAGGTCACGTACGTGACCTTCTACTTAAGGTCACATTACCAGAATGCTTAAAATATAAATTTAATTATAGTATTGATGGATTGATTAGGCGTGCTCTCACATACCAAGAACAGGCATATATATAAAAGAAACCCTAGATTCATTAAGTCAAAATTTGTCACGTGAAATGATTTTTGTTTAACTTAATAGAAAATGCTGACAATCGGATAAGCTTTTAAGGGGTTACTATATAAAATTTGGAGAGGTGTAGGGAGAGTAAATGTAATTTTTCTCAAAAAATATCTTTTTTTTTTTTTTTTTTTCTAATTACAAAAATAATCTTTTAAGTCAGACACTACAAACCCAAATTCTTAAATAAATAATTAATTGATCAGCCCAATTAAGATAATAATTAATTACAACTAGAAAATTATAATGGTCTAATGTGTTTACCTACTTAAACATATCCAATAATTACCCAAATTAAAGTCAAAATTGCCTAAAAAAATTATCATTGTATACGTCCAGCGTCACGCTTTTGGCTTTTGGCTTTTACTTACGTAAATTTTGTTATGTTTTGCTCGTGTTTTTAGGAGCATTTTTGTTATTATAAATCCATTAGAAATCGTTATTGATTATAAGTCCTTATTAATTTGTAGGAATTCTTATTTATTTAAGGATTAAGAATCTTTATTTTTTATTTTTTTTAGGATTAACTTCTAGTGACCTTAGGATATTTTAGATTTGTAACCCATATAAAGTCATGATTTGGTATTCATTTTCATAATGTTCATCGAATAAAATTTTCGTAAAAGAGTTATTCTTTTTTTTTTTTTTTTAGTGGATTGTAATGATTTCCTAGCGGATTCCACTGCCCTATAAAGATGTCATGTATGACTTTGGTTACCCTACAAAGATGTCTTTATTGTCCTATAAAGAGATCATGTTACCCCTACATCTTCCATTGCATCAAATACTTCCCACCAAACAAAGGTTATCTAAACTCTTGCATCACCAGCAAAGTATACTGAGAGAAGAATAAGAAGCTTATCTCTGTAGAACCAGTCTCTTTGTGAAAATGTCAAACACAGACGCCATGGCTTCTGATCATCAAACCCACCAGCTTCACTTCATCTTGTTTCCTTTAATGGCCCAAGGCCACCTGATTCCCATGATAGACATGGCCAAAATGCTGGCACAACGAGGTGTGACTGTCACCGTAGTCATCATATCACATAACGCAGCCCTTTTGGAAAAGAGCATGGCTCTTTCAGTTGAATCTGGGCTCCATATTCGAGTTATCCTACTTCAGCTCCCGTGTCAAGAAGCAGGAATACCAGAAGATTGTGATACTATCGACAAGCTTCTTTCAAATGGTCTGTCCGCGACTTTCTTCACTTCAACTAGCATGCTGAAACAGAGAGTGGAGAAGTTGTTTGAGGAGCTGGCACCGCAGCCAAGCTGTATACTGTCCGACTTGTGCTTGCCGTGGACAGCTGATATTGCTTGCAAATTTCATATCCCAAGATTTTCTTTCCTTACAGTGAGTTGCTTCTGTCTCTTGTGCTTGCACAGTTTACGCATTCACAGCAAGGTTCTCGACAGGACATCCTCCGAGTCAGAGTACTTTGTCTTGCCTGGCTTGCCTGACCATCTCCAGTTCACTAAATCACAGCTAGCTTTTTCCAACGACCCAGATCCAGCAATGAAAAAATTTAACGAGCAAATGGTAGCAGCTGAACTAGCCTCATATGGGGCTATTGTAAATACTTTCCGAGAGTTGGAGCCTGCATATATTAAAGAGTATAGCAGGACAAGAAAAGGCAAAGTTTTGTGTGTTGGTCCTGTTTCACTTTGCAACAAGAACAAATTATGGAAGGCTGAGAGAGGTAACAAAGCCTCCATTGAAGCATATGAATGCTTGAAGTGGCTTGATTCTCAGAAAACCTGCTCTGTTGTCTATGCCTGCTTTGGAAGCCTATGTAATCTAACACCTTCCCAGTTGACAGAGCTCGGATTGGGCTTGGAAGAGTCAAACAAACCATTCATTTGGGTCATTAGGGAAGCAAAAAACTCAGAAGAACTGGAAAAGTGGATTTTAGAAGATGGATTTGAAGAAAGAGTCAAAGGGAGAGGCC
The DNA here is from genome assembly GCF_958979055.1 of Alnus glutinosa. Taxonomy (NCBI): domain Eukaryota; kingdom Viridiplantae; phylum Streptophyta; class Magnoliopsida; order Fagales; family Betulaceae; genus Alnus; species Alnus glutinosa. Next base: position 968,335 of record NC_084892.1, read on the forward strand.
TTTTGATTCGGGGTTGGGCTCCACAATTACTGATATTATCGCATCCTTCAGTTGGGGGGTTCTTTACACATTGCGGTTGGAATTCAACCATAGAAGCAATATCTACTGGGGTGCCAATGCTTACATGGCCGCTATTTGGAGACCAGTTTATCAATGAGAAACTTGTAGTGCAGGTACTAAAACTTGGCGTGACAATTGGGGTGGAGGATCCTGAAAAGTGGGGTGAGGAGGAGAAGACGGGGGTGTTGGTGGAGAAGGAAAATGTTAAGGAAGCCATATGCATGCTTATGGATGAAGGAGAGGAAGGAGAACAGAGGAGGAAAAGAGCAAGAGAGCTCGGGGAGAAGGCAAAGAGAGCTGTTGAAGATGGGGGATCATCTCACCAAGACATGACACTACTTATTCAAGATATCATGCTGCAAGCAGGTTGTGAAGAATCAGCTTAACACAAGCATATGAGAGCGTTTTTTCCCCCCTTCCACTACATAAAAACGTGCGTTTTGTTGAATGTTAATTTGGTCTTGGTTGAGTTTTGAAATGTGTTTTTTTTTTTTTGGAAAAAAACAAATTGATTTTGGTTTCATCGCTAATTCTATGGTTGAATAATGTTACATCATTGTCGACGTCGTACTTAACCCGTATATATATATATATATAATTCATCGCTACTGCTGCAACCACAACTCGAAGACAGACAAAGTAAAAGAGACAAAAGGTCACATGGCCAGAATGCGTCAAACATAGTTTAATGGCATTGAGGCATCAACATGCTCAAACATTACAATCAATCCAACGAAGCACACACATTAACATGTCTTTTATTAGACAATCCAATACACCAAGAAAGAGGCACAAGAGAGATCCTCATCCCTGTATTGATCTAAATTTGAATCTTATCTATGTTTCACTTTCCACTCTCGGCAACAACCCCACATAGGAATGGCCAGCAGCTTCACTTCGTGATGATACCGTTGATCTCCCCAGGACACCTTATTCCCATGACTGACATGGCCAGGCTATTTGCCGAACGTGGTGCTGTCATCACAATAGTCACAACTCCCCTTAATGCCATCCGGCTCAGACCAGCCATCAGCCGTGCCAATGAATCTGGGCGCTGTATCCGGCTTCTCCAGCTCCAGTTTCCACTCCATGAGGCCGGCTTGCCAGAAGGGTGTGAAAATATGGATGCAATCCCCTCACGCAGTTTATTTAGGAACTTCTATGCTGCTGCTAGTAAGTTGCAGCAACCACTAGAACAATTGCTTGAAGAGATGGAACCCCGCCCGAGCTGCTTAATAGCCGATAACAACCTTGCTTGGACAGCTGATGTTGCTGACAAGTTCCATATACCAAGACTTTTGTTTGATGGGACAAGTTGTTTCAATCTTTTGTGCTGTCATAATCTGCAAGCATCCACGTTCCTCGAGAGTGTCTCTGGTTCAGATCAGCCCTTTACAGTGCCTGGTTTACCTGATCAAATTGAATTAACTAAAGCACAACTACCATCGGGCTTTAATCCGAGCATGCATGATTTTAGAGATCTTCAAGCAAAGATAAGAGCTTCTGGGGAAAGAGCTTATGGCGTGGTGGTCAATAGTTTTGAGGAGTTGGAATCAGAATATGTTAAAGCGTATCGCAACGCAAAAGGAGATAAATCAGTTTGGTGTATTGGCGCAGTGTCACTGTCCAACAAGGCAGACTTGGACAAGGCGCAGAGAGGTAACAGCTCCTCAATCGATGAAAACCAGTGCCTGAAGTGGCTTGATTCATTGCCTCAGAGCTCTGTTGTTTATGCTTGTCTCGGAAGCCTTAGCCGCCTTCCGCCTTCACAACTAATAGAGCTTGGTTTAGGCTTAGAAGCGTCCAACAGTCCATTTATCTGGGTGCTTAGAGGAGATGAAAATGGTGGAGAGATGGAGAAGTGGATCTTAGAGGAAGGATTTGAAGAGAAGACGAAAGGGAGAGGCCTTTTGATCCGGGGTTGGGCTCCGCAAGTACTGATCTTGTCACTCCCTGCAATTGGAGGGTTTTTGACACATTGCGGTTGGAATTCGACGCTGGAAGGGGTTTGTGCTGGCGTGCCAATGGTAACATGGCCTATTTTTGCTGAACAATTTTTTAATGAGAAGTTGGTTGTACAAGTTTTGAAGATTGGGGAGAGAGTGGGAAATGAGATAGCTGTTCCGTTAGGGGAGGAAGGGAGGTATGGAGTCTTGGTGAATAAGGAGCAGGTTAGGGAGGCTATCGGAAAGATAATGACTGAAGGGAAAGAAAGGGAAGACAGAAGAGAGAGATCAAGCAAGCTTGCAGAGATGGCAAAGAAGGCAACAGAAGAAGGGGGATCTTCTTACCTTGATATTACATTGTTAATGGAAGATATTAGGAAACTAGCCATAGGCCATCAAGCTTAAAGTCATTAGCCATTTGTGGATGCATTATCTCTACTATAATAGCATTCTCAATTGGGAAATGATCTGCACACTACTCTTCCACAACATTTTCACAACACGCCTACGTGGCATTAATATTTTATTGTTTTTTTTCTCTTTTCGTTCACGCTGCTAGAAATGAGTCACCCACACTGAAATCTCTCAAATTTCAAATTTCGCACCAAGACCTCTCTCTCTCTCTGAAATCTCTCTGCCCGTACAGATCTGAAATCTCTCTGCCCGTGGAGCGTCGTCCGTCGTCCGGCGCTTGCTTCCGTCGTCCGGCGCTTGCTTCCGTCGTCCGGTACTTCCAACGCTGCCCAGTCCGTCGTCCGTCGCCCGTCGTCCAGCGCCCGTCGTCCAGCGCCCGTCGTCGTACAGATCTGCTCTCCAGTCAGTAACGTCGCCGGCTTCTCTCTTGGCGGTAGGCGTCCTCCGTCGTCCCCACTCCGGTAGATTTGGCGGCCGGATCTGTCTCCGGCGACGCCCATAAAAAAGGATCTCTCTCTCTTTGGCCGGATCTGTTGCTACAAATAAAAGGGGTGAATTTCCTCTCTCGCCGGCCACCAAGACCCACCGACCGCCACCCATCGGAGCAACCCCCTCCCTCTCTCTCGCCGTGTTCCTGTTGTAAGTTTTCTGCTTCTCTCTTTTCATGATTTTCGCCACCCATCAGAGCACCATCTATAGCTGTTTGGTGCTAAAGTTTAGGCTTTTGTTGGATTTTTTAAGTGTTGGGGAATGTCCTCTTCCTTTCAAAAATTAGCAAAACCCAATGAAACCCATAAGAAAAACTCAATTCTGTAACACAAAAATATCATAACTTTTTAATGGGTGTCAACGAGAATAGAGAAGAGTGGGATTTACAATAATTTGGTACCTTAGAGGCTTTTGTTTAAGTCATGGTTTTGCAAATTGAATTGTTTTGGTGAGTGAATCTCACGGTTTTGAAGAATCTTGTTGAAACTATCGACTTTTGCATGTACAAAAGCAGATTCTTTTGGTTTAAAATCCATTTTTTTTTTTTCGGTTGGATCTGCTATAAGGCAGATTTAGTTTAGAGCTTTGAATCAACTAATGTAGAAAGTTTGTTTAGATTGGTTGAATGGAAGTTTTTGTTTTCTTCACAGCAAGTTTTGACAATTGTTTCTTTTTTATTCATCTAAAAAAACATAATGGTCTTCTTGTTTTTGCTTAAATGGGTCAATTTTTTATATTGGGTTTATCTTAGTTCCTGAAAGCTATTTGTGAGAATTGTATATGTAGTTGCTCATTGTAATCTTGTGTGTGGATGATGAGGTTCGAGAATGGATTTGGGGTTTCTCTCTTTTTCTTTTATGTTTTCCTCCTTTTTTTCGTTTGCATTGATGATGCGTCCTGCAAAAGCTTATTTTGGTCTCTGTCTGTATTTTCAGGTATTCATGAAGTAAGTTGACACAACCTGAGTGCAGGGTACTGTTAATGTTAGATTTTTTTATCAAAACATTGTTGCTGTTGTGGGAATATGAATTGCTAAGTTTTTTTTTTTTTCAATTACAACATGATGGTGTAGTGTAATTTATTTGTTCTTACTTTTTCCCGGTGCCAATTTCATTCTCAAGTTTGGAATAATGTATATGGCTTTGACATGAGTTGCATCAAGAAGCAAGCCTTGATGGAGCCCCTTGTCGACACAGTTGATCAGAATCAAATTTTTACGATCTGCGAGCTACTTAAGGTGGGAATTACAGGGGCATGCTGACACAAACATATGAAATAATATTAGATATTGTTTGATGGTAGATTTAGTTTGCTTTTCGTTTTTGCTTTCTGATTGATCCTTATGATGGTGGTTACTTTGCTTTTTGGCTAATGTAAGTTCATTTGCTTCCCTTCATTCAGGTAATGGATATCTCCAAGATGGCTCCTGGGGATGCTTCCTTCACTGCTCCTTTCCAACTTGTGGTAGAACGTGATGATTACATCCATGCTCTTTTGCAAGTGTCATAAGTTGACAGGCTTCTCCACATTTTATTGTTTGGATTAAGTTTTGTTGTGGTACATGTAATGATTCAAACTGTATATGGTTTAAAGGAAAAAGCATTTCTTTATTTAATATATTTCATTCTTGGCGATGGAACTAGTGTATTTCATGCAGAAAACAGCGTTCTTGTCCCATAAATTTGGTGATTTTCACATGAATACGTGATCATGGCTGAATATTTGGTGATCAATATTTTTAGACATTACTATTCTACATTAATTTACATACCAAAAAGAACACTGGTTTTCGTTTGTATTTTAAACTATACCTTTGGTTGGGGGGTACTACAAACAATGAAAGAGAACCAAAGCTAACCAAAAAGCAAAAAGACAACAAGATGCTTAAGCAGATTCTTCAAAACTGAATGAACATCTAACAACACTTGTAGAGCTTATCCATTATCCAACATTACAATATAAAAATTTCACTATATCCTAGTTACATATAATTCTATAAACAAAATTAAAAAAGGCTAAAGCAGCATGATATTGTTTCATCATTGATCGGTACTTCTTTTATGAGATGGTCAGCAGTGCTTGAAATTTCTGTGAATGCTTCGAGCCATTGAAGAGAAAAAGATCTAAAAGATCCTGCAAAAAACAACCAATAAAGCCAAACCCCTTTTTTACAGAATATTGTAACATAACTTCCAGATGCAAAAAACAACCAATAAAGCCAAACCCCTTTTTTTGAGGTCGATTGAAAGGCATGATAAAAAAAAAAATAAAAAAAATAAATAAATAAATAAAAATGCTGGCTACATATAGTATACATTCTAAATATGCTGCATTGGTTCCTCCAAACACTTAATTGGTGATCGAAGGGAAGGAAATGTAGGAAAAGAAAAAAGTTGCAACTTACAAAGAGTTAAAGAACACAACTTACAATGATATCCTGAACTCATTGTAAATTGCATTCTTGATCAGTTTGATATTGGAACCACCATGTGCAAAAAGAAAAAGAAAAAAGGCACATATTCACACCGCAAGGAATCATTGTGTCTAGAACTCAGTTACTATCGATTTGAACAAACTATAGCATAGTTAAATAATAACACAAACCATTGCACCATGAAAGTTGAAAAAAATAATCACTAAATACCAAATTACAGCATAACAAAACACAACCATGGATCCAATACCCTGCTTTAACAAATCCCTTCATGGAGTTTGAAAAATATGAACAAGGAAGGTTTGTATGAATTTGCTCCAATTGCTAATATGTTGAACTGATTTGAAATAATTTTTTTTTTTTTTTTAGATGAATAAAAGCTTTCATAGAACAATCAAATTATTGAAGAAAAAAAAAGATTATCCAGCACTCTTATTCTCTATTCATTTGACAACAAACTAATCAGTACGAAAAATCTGATGACATATATAAATGATTAATTTGTTGCATTATTGGGCATATATATTTTTTATTTTATTTTTTCATCTTATCTGAGTTCCAAGCAAAAACAACATGGCATACTTGTAACTTCTTAATTAGAATAAATTGACATTGTAACCTATAGGGAATTAACCACATAGAAAATTCTATCACAAACCAAAACTCTCTTCTGGCACTGCCAAACATACACTTCATTTGGTTATTAAGAAAACGTAGAGGAAGAAAAATATTCAAAATAGATTTATGAAAGCTATTAAGATTATTTTAGTATTCAATCATACAAGCAAAGTGCCAATCATAGGATTGAGAAAATTAATAGCGACCCAGATATATACTACCTTAATTTACATCAAAAGACCTACAAGAATGTTTAAAAAATTGAATGTGTTATTTTATATAATTCTCTAAATCGCAAATACTGCTTAATGAAACCAAAACAATATAACTCACCATAAAAGAAGATGGTTTACGAGCAACATAAACTTTTTTAAAAGTTTTTTTTTAAAAAAATTCACAATTATGCAGGAGCCACTTCAAAATTTCGCTTAAAGAATTAAAGGGCTTGTGGGGCTACGGCCCCCACTGGCCCTAATGTGGCTCCGCCACTACACATAAGGAAGTGAAAATGAGTGTATTATTAGTCTTTTTTTAATAAAATATTAACCTCTCATTAGTTCATTTATAATAATATTAACCTCTCATTAACCTATCTGTAAGCATGAACAAATGTGTGTATAATTAGTTGTATGTATAGTAGTGGGAGTCAAAATTTGAAGCCATTGGCCGATTTATTGTAGCAGAAGACAAGAAAGAGAAGCTCAATCAAGTGGCCAAAAACAAGGCAATTTCGTGATAAGCATCATTTCCATTTTCCAATCCCACACGCATAATTTTCACAAACACTGTTCTGTTTTACTCGTAATTTCTTGTGCGTAGCCAGTAAATTAGTCCAAATCCACGAAAATCTACAAAATTTCTGAAATCTACTAGCCAGCTCAGTGGAGCATTTTATCAAGCACCTTGTGTGCAATGGAAAAACAACCCAAAAATTATAATAAAGCAAAATGCAAAGCAAAACAACAAAGCTGCAAAACCATAGTTCACGTAGCAGCCAAAACAAAAAAAGAACAAAAAAACCCCAAATCAAAATTTCAAACAGAATGTAGCAGCAAAAAAGAAAAAAAAAAAAAAATACCTGCCCGCCGGAGAGAAGATCTGCCGGAGACAGAGCTGGACTGGGATGAGATCTGCCGGACGACAGAGGACGCCGGACGCCGGACGCCGACAGAGAACGGCGAAGAGAAGGGCGGACGTCGGACGCCGAGAGAGAACGGCGAAGAGAGGGAGCCCGCCGGAGAGAGAGAGAGAGAGAGCTGGAGAAGTAGAAGAAGAAGCGGGCGCTGGAGAGAGAGATTTGTGGAGAGGATCTGCCGGAGCTGGAGAGGATCTGCCGGCGACGGGATCTGCACGGAGAGAAATTTGAGAGAGAGAGGGACTGGGCAGTGGCTCGGTTGAGGGAAATTTTGATTTTCCCTCTCTCGCATGTCTTCTTCTAGCCGCAGGAACCAAAACACAAAAAAAAACAATAAAATATGCTTGCCACGTAGGACTGTTGTGTGAGAGTTGTGAGGCTTTTGTGTATAGATCATATCTCTTCTCAATTTCCTCTGTTTTTGTTGTTGAGAAAGTTGATCCATTAACTCATAATCAACATTTTCCCTTTATTTAGCGGGGGTAATATGGTTTTATACTTATTTAATTTGGTCAAATGTTGGAGGACTTATCACTGGTAACCCAGATGAACTCTAAAAGTGAGGATTCATTTGCAAGAGTCATCATTCTGACCTCCATTAATTTTCAGTCTTGTAAAGCAAATAAGCAAGAAATTTTTTCTCAAACATTTTTTGGCCCTTTAATTTATTTATTTCTCCATTTTTTTCCCCCTCTTTCTGGGTAAGGAAAGAGAGTGGGAAGAAGGGGTACGCTGCTTCCACGTGCTTGCTATACAAATTTTGAAAAGAATTGAAGGAGGTTCAAGAATTTATATACACATAATTTAGATTGTACTTAAGTCACGTAGAATATTTAGAATCGTTAGGTATTACCATGCTCTCCAACCGACATCCATGACGACTCACTTTATCGAGATTGATCCAATAGAAATTATTTATCTTTTGGTGACTTCACTCATTTATTAATATTCATTGATTTAATACTATGATCATACATTATACCAAGAAATTTTCTTCTAGCCTAAAAGTCGCCCCCATGTAACTTGACTACAAAGTCACGAACTCATTTGATTCTATGCTCGATACGGTGATTGGCTATGATATATACTAAAGGATGCAAACCTTTATAGAACTCACCTTTAAAACCGATTTAAAAAGCCGGACTATCCAGAAAATTATATACAGTTTATTAACATATACTTACTGCCATATTTGTTTTTCTGGACTTCTTTTCCCAAGACTAGCCGATGAGTTAGCAACTTAGCACAAAAGCCAGGATTAGGATTATCCTGATCATCCCGACAGCCAACCCAACTGGATCCCACTTGGCCTCTTCTAGCGCCCAACAGCCAGGATTAATTAGGATTATCCTGATCATCCCGACAGCCAACCCAACTGGATCCCATTTGGCCTCTTCTAGCGCACGATGCTTTGTTGGCGTTGAATTAAGCCAGCTACATGTTGCAACACTAGTCTCTTTCTGCCATACATAGATCTAAAAAATCTAAACACTATCAGTCAAACATCATCATCTCTATTCTCTATGTAGCAGTTACCTTCACAACACCCAAGGGCCAAGAAGATGAGTTTTTAAACTCCATTAATCTAATTTTCTATATATGCTCTTAACGCTTCAGCGCACCGAAAATAGTCAAGACACCAAGAAAACTGCTACTTATCCCACATTGCAACAATGGCTTCCGAACCTGATCAGCTTCACTTTGTTCTGATACCGTTAATGGCACCGGGCCACCTGATCCCCATCGTAGATATGGCCAGGATATTGGCACAGCGTGGTGTGACTGTCACCATCGTCACTACACGCCTTAATGCCGCCCGACTCAATATTACAATTGATCGAGCCATCGAATCAGGGCTCCCAGTCCGGCTTCTCCAACTCCGGTTCGCATGCACCGAGGCCGGGTTGCCGGAGGGATGTGAGAACTTAGAGGCTCTCCCCTCACGAGAGCTGTCCAAGAATTTCTTCCATGCAGCTAGCATGTTGCAATACCCAGTTGAACAGTGCTTGAAAGAGCTTCAACCTCGTCCAAGTTGCATCATCTCCGACAGATATCTTCCCTGGACAGCTGATATTGCTCGAAAGTTTCAGATTCCGAGGCTCGTTTTCGATGGGACAAGTTGCTTCGCTAACACATGCTCCCACAACATACAAGTTTCCAGGATTTACGAAAAGGTTTCTGAGTCGGAGTCCTTTGTTGTGCCTTGTTTGCCTCATCGAATAGAATTGACTAAGGCTCAATTACCAGACGTCTTCAATCCAAGCACGTTGCACTTGAACGACTTGCAGCAGGAAATTGAAGCTGCAGAAATGGCAGCATATGGAACAATTCTCAACACTTTTGAGGAGTTGGAACCAGAATATATCAAAGAATATAGAAAGGTGAAAGGAGGTAAGGTTTGGTGTATTGGCCCAGTGTCACTGTACAACAAGGATACCTTAGATAAGTCTCAAAGAGGCAACAAATCCTCAATAGATGAAATCCAGTGCTTGAAGTGGCTTGATTTATGGCCTGCATGCTCTGTACTTTATGCTTGTCTTGGAACCCTCAGTTGTCTTGAGCCTAAGCAACTGATTCAGTTAGGACTGGGCTTAGAAGCTTCTAACCGTCCATTCATATGGGTTATAAGAGAAGGATACAAATCAGATGAACTCGAGAAGTGGATTTCAGAAGAAAGATTTGAGGAGAGAACGAAAGGAAGAAGCCTTTTGATCCGCGGTTGGGCTCCACAGGTATTGTTTAATCATCGTTTGTCTCAAATCCTAATTTAATCATTCAATTTATATTCTTGATACTCATCTTTCATATGTGGCTCAAACTCTTCTCCATTCTGCTCTGAAATCAGGTTAAATCACTATTTATTCTTAACCCTCAGCTTTCATATGTGGCTCAAACTCTTTTCCATTCTTTTCTGATATCAAGTTAAATTACCATTTACCTGGAACAGATTTAATCATTTAATTTATCAGGTACTAATACTATCTCACCCAGCCATCGGAGGGTTCTTGACGCACTGTGGTTGGAACTCTACACTGGAAGGGGTATGTGCAGGAGTGCCGATGATAACATGGCCTCTGTTCTCTGAGCAATTCTACAATGAGAAATTTGTTGTCCAGGTGTTGAGTATTGGTGTGAGTGTGGGGGCTGAGTATGCTGTAAAGTGGGGGGACGAAGAGAAGTATGGGGTTATGGTGAAGAGTGAGGATGTAAAGAAGGCCATTGATCTGCTGATGGATGAAGGTGATTGGGAAGGAGAGACGAGAAGAAAAAGAGCCAGAGAAGTTGCAGAGATGGCAAACAAGGCGGGAGGAGGATCTTCGTACCAAAATATTACACTGCTGGTCGAAGATATCAGGCAACATGCCACTGCCAACAAAGTTAAGACGTGCTTGTGACAATGGGTGCCTAAAACTACAATCAGCTGATGGTCTTTTGTTGTATCAAACAGTAGTATTGAAATGTGATTGGGAAGTCCATGTTAATTGGCATAATAAAAAATATCAATGCCCTTGGTAGAACTAGACCATCTCATTGGTGTTAATTGTTCTCTCTTTACCTCAATCCTTTTCTCGTAGGAAGGAAACTCATGTTAGCCCAAACATTGCTGGGATCAGTCGATCGTCATTGTCTTTAGTCATATTTTAACCATTGCTTGTTAGAGGATAAACCTCTGCAGCAAGTCATCCACAGTATCAGCACATCTCTTTTTTGATGAATAAAAACCCTTCATAAGCTCAAAACTCAACATCCTTACACTCCAGTTAAAACTGGATACAAAACCTGCATAGGACAATCCCCAAGCAAGGAAAACTACTTGAACAGAAAAAAGAACCTGCTAAACCACTACCAATATCAGCACATCTCTACATCAACTCTACTGCATCAGCACATCTCTGCATCAACTCCTCATCCACGGCAGCACATCTCTACATCATCAAGTTACCATTGCAGAACACACAAGTCACAGCCAAGCCATACCTCTGATCTCTTGCCATTCCTCAACCCATACCACCATGTAATCAGCCTTTAGTTTATCTCTTTGTACTCTGGTCTTTACCCTTTCTTATAAGTCTATATATTAGCTTATTTTGTAACCAAACAAGCAATGAAATCAAGCAAGATGTAGTTGTTAATTTTACCTTGCTGTTCTCTTCTTCTTCGCTTCTATCTTCTATCTTCTTCTCCTTCTCTATTATTTTTCTATCATTGCTAACAAATTATGAGTCACGTAATTGATGCAACTTTGGCCGCATCTCATGCTTACAATCTCTTCGTTCTATCCTTATTACTTATTAGTTATATGATTAAGGAAAAACTAATCTTACTCACCTCTAACTTGCACTCAAATTGCAATGCCTTAATCAACCTTAAAATGTTGCATTGACCCCCTTATATTACTTGGGCTTTTCACTTGGTCTCTGCCTTCAGAGTTTTTGTTAATTTGGATGTCCTGGGAAACAAGCCTGGGGGGAGACCCACAGCTAGCCTGACCGCGGATTTGGAGGTGACCCACAGCCGACTATAAGTCTCCTCCCAAAGTTTGAGGGGTAGTTTCTCCTATGATTAATTACAATCAATTCAATAGTTTATGAAGAAGTTGGACCAATATTCGATCCTTTGCATTTAAATATTACCACGTCAAAAGGGAAAAGCAAACTGATGATAACAATCTGATCGATTCACATGGCCTGCAATTATTAAATATGAATTGTTCCGTATAAGCCTATGATAGACATGGCCTACAAGAATTAAATATGAATATTTCTGTATAAGCCTATGATAGACATAGTTCTGCAATAAAAATTAATGGCTTCTTCAGCGTCTCCCCAGCTTCACTTTCTTTTGATTCCTTTGATGTCCCAAGGCCACCTTATACCTATGATAGACATAGCCAAAATGCTGGCACAGAACAACGTTATAGTAACCATAATCACCACACCGCTCAATGCCATCCGATTTAGCGATACCATTGACCGCGCAGTAAAATCTGGGCTATCCATCCGAATTCTGCAGCTTCACCTCCCATGCGCAGAGGCTGGCTTGCCAGAAGGATGCGAGAACCAGGACTCTCTCCCTTCGCCAAGCTTGATGAAGAATTTTATGACCGCGATGAGCATGTTGCAGCAACCGCTAGAACACTTGCTTGAAGATCAGCTAAAACCCTCTCCAAGCTGCATAATATCTGATAAAAATCTCGCTTGGACGGCTGACACCGCCCTCAAGTTTCGTCTTCCAAGAATTTTATTCGATGGAACAAATTGTTTCAATCTTTTGTGCACTCACAATTTACACAAGTCCAAGGTCTACGAAACTGTTTCCAGTTCAGAGCTTTTTGTAGTGCCCGGGTTGCCGGATCGAATTGAATTCGCAAGAGCTCAGCTTCCTCGAGCCTTCAATCCAGGCTCGAACCTGCAAGATATGAAGGTTGTTCGTGAAAAGATAAGGGAAGCTGAAGCAGGAGCTTTTGGAGTACTGGTCAACAGTTACGAGGAATTGGAACCAGCATACGTCCAGGAATACCGGAAGACTATAGGAGGAAAAATATGGTGCATTGGCCCGGTATCTCTACGCAACAAGGACAACTCCGACATGTCTGAAAGAGGTAATATTAAATTACCATTTATTTCAAAAGCGAAATTTTCCCTGAATTTAATCATCTACCTTATATTCTAATTAACAGGCAAGAAGGCCTCCACTGATGAAAAGCAGTGCTTGAGGTGGCTTGATTCATGGCCGCCGAATTCTGTGATTTATGCATGTTTAGGAAGCCTGAATCGCCTTGTACCCTCACAATTGATAGAGCTCGGTTTAGGCTTGGAAGCATCGAGGAGGCCATTCATCTGGGTTATACGAGGCGGATATAAAAGAGAAGAAATGGAGAAATTGTTATCAGAAGATGGTTTTGAGGAAAGGGTAAAAGGAAGAGGCTTCTTGATCTGGGGTTGGGCACCACAAGTGCTGATTTTATCGCATCCAGCCATTGGTGGGTTCTTAACACATTGTGGCTGGAACTCGACAGTGGAAGGCATTTGTGCCGGCGTGCCGATGGTAACATGGCCTTTGTTTGCTGAACAGTTTTTCAATGAGAAGTTTGTCGTGCAAGTGTTAGAGATTGGTGTAAGGGTGGGCGTTGATGTGGTCGTGCACTGGGGGGATGAAGAGAAGTTTGGGGTGCTGGTGAAGAAGGAGAATGTTAAGGAAGCTGTAGAAAAGGTAATGGGTGAAGGAAAAGAAAGAGAAGAGAGAAGAGAGAGAGCAAGAAAGCTTGAACAGATGGCAAAGAAGGCAATTGAAGAGGGGGGATCTTCTTACATTAACGTTAAATTACTTGTTGAAGACATCATGCAACTGGTAAAAAAGCAATCAAATACTTGCTAATTGCCTTTGTGCAATTAAAACAAGTAAGAAACTTGTATGTTTCTTTTTCTTTTTCTTTTTGTAATTTTATCCTTTATGTTTTGGTTAAGTACTAGTGGAACTGTTTCACAAAGCAAATCTTAGAGGAAGAAAGTGGCACTTATTGGCAAGACACTCTGAATTACATAAATAAGTACTTACTAATTTATCTATTTTCTTCACTTTTATTTTGGAGAATCCAAAAGGAAACTATGATTCTTGAATTAATTTTTTCTTTTCTTTTTTTTTTAGAGAGATTGATACATTGTAGATTCTTTTTAGTGAGTCCATAATATAGCATGTTGAGATCAATTCTAAAACTTAAGCTTGTGGGTTTGAGCCCGTTAAGGATAAAAATCATTTGTGAGAAATATTTACTTGTATTTCCTAAATTAAAGGATTTAGAAAATTCGATTACCGTAGATTACGAGATTTGTTAACCCTAATTTAAGGTATGTTTGTATTTGAAATTATTTAAAAAGATATGATACGTTTACAATATTTGTGCAACCCTAACTTTTTTAAAAAAATTAATCATTGGAGCGTAAGACCCACATATCTCTTATTTAAACCATATGTAAATCTCTATAAATTGAACCTTGTACTCAAATCAAATATGAAAGAAATATATAGCATATAAGGCTTTTAATGTGTGGATGTAGGTCATGATCGAGCCGAACCACTTTAATCTCTGTGTCTTTCTCTCTTCTCATTATCTCTTTAGACTATTATAAGATTCTATAGAGCCCAACTATGTGATATTAATCACTCGCATTTATAACATCTTTTCAATGTGGGCTCAAACCTTTCTATACTCATATACTGATCATCAATTCATCGTTCACGTGTAAGTCTATCACCACATTGACTTCCCCTCCAACAGAAGATTTTTATCAATATTATAAATTATCTTCAAGATCACTTATGAGTTATGCGAGTTTGTTCGCGCCACACATCTTTGTCCTTACTTCAAGGACTAGTTATTGTTTGTCCTTGTGCCATGAATTTTTTTCCCCCTTATTCTTGGAACCCTTGTTCATATCTGCACGTTGCATCTTTGTCCCTGGCCTACTCTAAGGATCCTTGTATCATGGGTCTTTTTCTAGTTAACAATTGCTTGAATTGGTTTTTGTTTTGATAGATTCCGCCTAAGAATTATTCTCTTCTATTCAGCTTTAGAGGCTTCGTGGTGTCATTTCTTTCTTTCTAATTTCTTTTGTATTGTGTAAAAAAAAAAAAAAAAAAAAAAAAAAATGGGCTTGTCTGGGGAACACATACGTACGATCGATCGTCGATCTGATTCCTCAATTTCCGCAAACTCTCCAAATTCTAATGGCTAATGATCGAAAAACCAAATCCTTAATTAATTCACTTTGCTTTGCTCCCCCAACTTATCCTACGGCCGGCCACCTGATCCCCATATGGTAGACTGCATGGCCAAGCTACTAGCACTGTATGGTGTCACCGTCACCATAATCACCAACCCCCGTCAATGCCGCTCGAACGAAACCGATCATAGATCGGGCCTCCAGCTCCGGGCTCCACGTCCATCCAACTTCTTCAAGTTCAATTTCCATACGCTGATATTGGATTGCCTCAAGGATGCATGTGAAAGCATGCCTCCTTACAGGCATTATAGCATGTATGCTATACAACCACAAGTGGAGCAAATCTTGGTCGAACTAAAGCCTCATCCAAGTCGTTGCTTAAGTTCGGACAAATTTCTTTCATATATATATGGGTTGAAAGAGGAGGCAATTCACAAGTTGGAAGAGCTTCCAGAGATGGCCAAGATGGAAATGGAAGAAGGGGGTCTTCGGATGCGTTTGGGATTGTGATTTCATAGACCAAAAGTGCGATTTTAAACCAAATCATAGAAAATGAATCGTTAGAAAAATACATTTTTAAAAAACGTAGAATTTTAAAGGTTTCGGCCTCCTTCACCGAAATCCTGTACAAATGGCCAGATTCCGGCCAGCTTCGCTGGAATCCTTCCAATCCAAATTCCGGCAAAACTGGTCGGAATCCTGTCGGTCAGTAACTGAATCTCTTCATCAATAGTTTTTTCGTACGAGCTAAACGCCAGAAAATATTTTTAAGGAAATCATTTTTTCTGAAAAATGTTTCGTTGAAAATATTTTACACAAAAATCATTTTACGTCGAAACAAACGGAGCATCATATTTATATTCACGTGGTCATGTATGTGAGACTGGTGAAATCCATATGGACCATAACTATTTAATTAATGGTGACACAAAGTGATGAAGAGAGCGATGGAAGTAGGAATAATCATATAATTAATTTGTATATTTTGCATTTTATATTTTGTACATGAAGTAACTTGCCATTTGTAAAACTGCTCACAAAAAATAGATCAATATTGTGGAACTATAATGGGATAAAATAGAGTTCATAAAATCTCTGAAATTTGGCTGTATTTTTTACAAAATGAAATTAAACTAGAACACCCTTGTAATTTTTACTCTAGCAAGGGAAGTAGTTTTATCGAACCAAAATTATCAAATCGTATGATTATAATTGTCCAAAAATTAACGGCCATGATCTAATTGCTTCAAGCTATTTTATGCTTCGAGTCAGATGTGACTCGATCTCTCGAGCACATTGGAGCCAGATATGTTGTGAGATAACGGCCAAAGATTCCATGGAAGCCAAAATCTTGGATTATTCTTCAACTTGCGAGCGACATGTGAGGAATGTAAATAATATCACTATCGTCTCAGCATGTCCAAATACATTTGAATGTGAAGACTCCTCTTTAGTGCATAATACTAGTCACCGTCCAACTCCTTCAACAAACTCAGATACAAGACTCCTAGCTAATAGATAATATCTTTAGATAGAATTCTGTAAATTCAAATATAAAGATATTTGAATTCTGTTTTCAATTCAAATTTATAGATAAGATTATCTCTAGATAAGATTTATGATTGTAATTCAAATTCTAGATAGGTTGTAACTAATTTGAAGATCCTGTAATTTTTTCCTCTTTATTGACATTACTAAACATCAATAGCAAGCTAGGCCTAGACTTGAACTCTTCTAGCTAGCCGCTTTCAAAGCTAGGCCTAGACAAGGCACATGAGGTCTATTAAAGGTTGTAGTATGCAATCAAAAAAGATATAACTTTCAAAATTATTTTAATCTAGGAATAATTTTAAAAGGCTATATCAGGAAAAAATAACCCATCATCCTTTAAAAAGTGGCTTCAACTCTTATCTTTCCCACAAGAATATCATCCACGGCTTCCCAAATTCACTTTCTTCTTGTTCCGTTAATGTCCCAAAGCCATCTCATTCCCTTCACAGACATGGCCAAACTACTTGCATGCCGTGGCCTAAAGGTTACTATTATCCTTACACCCCTTAATGCAACCCGGCTCAACACAATCCTTGATCAAGCAAAAGCCTCCAACCTCAACATTCAATTCCTTTCACTACCGTTTCCTTGCCAACAAGCTGGCTTGCCTGAAGGGTGCGAGAACATGGACACCCTCCCATCTCCCGACTTAGTTCCACAATTTTTTGAAGCAAGTAACATGCTTCAGGACATTCCGAGGAAGGAGTCCGGGGAGTACCTTCGGCTTCAAACTCCTTAGTAAAAGGCTCATCTTGGGGGGTGCCAGCTTCTTCATCCCTCTCTTCAAGAGATTCACCACCTGAAGCAGCGGGCTCTTGACGCACCTCCTCGGCATCAGAAGGTCTTATAACCGCCTTGCCCCACATCCGCTCGGCCTCCAAGATCTTTTCAGCAATTCGGTCCTGGGCTGTGAACTTCCGCTTTCTGGCCGGATGTTTTACCCTGCGCGTGGCTTGTATGTCTCGGGCCTTAGGAACCGTTTCATCTCCTTCTCCAGATCTCCCTGGTTCCGGGGCAATCACTGTCGAAGTTCTGAGAGGAGGTTCCTCAAAAGAAGTTTCTGCACTCTGTTCACCCTGATACGATGCCTCGGAGCCAGACTCATCCCTTAAAGCAAAGGAAGGAGCAGCACTAGCTTCTGGTGTAGGAGAAACTTTTGGAACGAAACCCCGAAAACTTGCAGACCCCTCTTCAACGTTCACTCCAGATGATGGTACCGAATGAGGAGTTCTTCTTGCACCCAAGGCAGCTAGAGGAATGTTCTGTTTCTTCCGCAAAGGGACATCTTCGGGAACTTCTTCGAAACTTTTAAATGGCCTCTTCTTAGTAACAGGCCTCGGAGATGGAGGGGCATCGTTCCTCTTCTTAATAGCCCCTCTCTTGGTAATAAGCTGTTTGTCTCTCGGGATGTCGTATCCGAGAAACCGCCTTAAGTTCTCCTCAGTGACAAGATTGTCAAAATCAACTTCCTCAAATTTGTCAGCCTTGACCCTAGCTGCGGACCACCCACTTATCTTCTTGACATCCTCCTGGTCGGATACGCTGAGTGAAGGGGAGTCGCTTCAGTCAGGTCGTAGCAATTGCCAGGTCCGAGGCATCCTACGGTTCTCGGGCAGAAGAGTACCTTCAGGGCATTCCCACTCCCCAGAAACTCTGAAAAATTGCATTTTCCAGAATTTGTTGTTTGTTAGCCCACTCTTGAGCTTGATGAAGACAGGCGGGTGACGAACACACAGTTCAATCATCCCCTCTGAAGTTTGCCTCGGTCTGTAGATGTTGAAAAACTGCAGGATATCCATCTCCTTCTTTAGCACGAGCCTCCAAAGGATGTACGAAGCGAACAAATACCTCTAGGCATTAGGCATGATCTGACTGGGTGCAACCATCAGAAAAAGGACGAAATCCCGAGCAATCTCCGGAAATGGCAACCGGAGTCCAGCAAGAAACATCCTTTCAAACAAGGTGATGTCGCCGCCATCAATAAGCCGAGCTCCAGGTGCTTGATAGAACATCCTCACTGTTGGAGGAATTTCGTAGTTCAGACGAAGAACACCCTCATGCTTCGCAAAAAGGGCGGTTTCCACCCTACTCTCCAGGGGAGAGAGATCCACGAAGCCGTTGGACCTTTTTGTCCGAACCCGAGATGTAGCAGGAACAGTCGAAGCAGCCTTTTTAGGAGCCATTGAAAAAAGAAGAAAAGAAGAAACAGAGGATACAAGGAAAGAAAAAAGTCCAAGAAGAAGGCAACAATGGAGGATCGAGAGAGAGAGAGAATAAGTAAATGACGAGGAATGAACAGTGAAAGTGTTCAAAACTTTAAATACCCCCTCCCCTACATGTCCAAAATATCAAAAGGCACCATCATTTCAAAATTTCCGAAATTGAAAAGGCGTGCGTTCCGTATTCAAGAATTAAATGCGCTACCTCGATAGTACCGTTTCATGATGACAAAGGACGGCGGTTCAGAGCTGACGTCGTCATTGAAAAAAGAAGCGGCAAGGTTTAAATGTTTGAACTGTTGAAAAGACGTGCCCTTCACTGTAGCAGGTACAGGTTGGCAGGTTTGAATAATTCTCTTATTTTCATTTATTTCTGAAATTAGAGAATTAGGGGGGTAACTGTTAGGGATAAAATTAACCCTAGAGACACGTGGATTCAGAAACATCTCGGAGTTACGTCTCGGACATTTGTTCCGCCCAGCAAAGAAAAGATCGTCTAGGTATAAAGACATCTCGGAGGTATAACGACGTCTCGGTCTTAACACTCTAGGTTACGGTATATAAAATATTCCGAGATCTCCTAGTCTGATCGGAGCGAATATATTTCGGATATTTGAGTCTCGGAGTAATAACGCCTTGGGGTAATAACGCCTCAGGGGTAATAGCGCCTCGGGGTAATAACGCCTCGATGTGATATCAAGTCGGTGCGACAACATCTCGGAGTAACAACATCTCGACCTTACACAACCCTGTTATGGTGCGGCGATACCCCGAGATCTCCAAGTCGGAGCGAACATATCTCGGGTATCATCACCTCGGAGGTTGGCTGAAGTGTGCAGCAATTGTCTTAGAATGCGATAAGGATAGAATCCCAGAAGATCAGGGATAAACCACAATTCCATAATTAATGGGATAAGATAGTTATTGATACGGAATCAAGTTTAAAGAGGTACAAACGTAATCAACTTCGGACTCTACAATCCCATTCGAATTCCCTGAAGATATGGTTAAAGTTCAACCAAGCTAGGACTCAAACTCCTAATCCAACTAGGCGTCAAGAAGTCTGGTGAGACCGCAAGTCTGGTGAGACCGCAAGTCTGGCCTATAAATAAGACCGTCACACCAGGTATGAGATTACGAATTCTCTGAGCTCTTGAGATTGAGATTGAGATTGAAAATACTCTTAAGAAAATTGATTTGAACTGACTTAGGCATCGGAGTGGGCGTAGTCGGCACCCCCGACGAGGTGTTTGTTCTTTTTGCAGGATTGAAGTAGTAGATCAGAACCCAGCAGAGAATCACTAGGCGACACGTCACCATACCGGAAACTGTACCAACAAGAAGTTTGGGGTGCTGGTGAAGAAGGAGAATGTCAAGGAGGCTGTAGAAAAGGTAATGGGTGAAGGAAAAGAAAGAGGAGAGATCGAGAAGAGAGAGAGCAACAAAGCTTGAACAGATGGCAAAGAAGGCAATTGAAGAGGCCGGGGGGATCGATCTTCTTACCTTAACGTTAAATTGCTTGTTGAAGACATCATGCAACTGGCAAAAAAGCAATCAAATACTTGCTAATTGCCTTTTGTGCAATTAAAACAAGTAAGAAACTTGTATAGTTGTATGTTCTTTTTTCTTCTTCTTCTTTTCTTCTTTTTTTTTTTTTTTTTTTTTTTTTTTTTTTTTTTGTAATTTTATCCTTTATGTTTTGGTTAACTAGTGGAACTGTTTCACAAAGGAAATCTTAGAGGAAGAAAGTGGCACTTATTGGCAAGACACTCTGAATTACATAAATAAGTACTTACTAATATATCTATTTTCTTCGCTTTTATTTTGGAGAATCCAAAAGTAAACTATGATTCTTGAATTAATTTTTTTCTTTTTTTTTTTTCAGAGAGATTGATACATGTAGGGTCTTTTTAGCGAATCTATAATATAACATGTTTAGATACGATTTAATTCAATAACTTAAGCTTGTGGGTTTAAGCTGGTTAATGATAGAAATCATTTGTGATAAATGTTTACTTGTATTTCCTAAATTAAAGGATTTAGAAAATTTGATTACTGTACATTACAGATTTGTTAACCCTAATTTAAGGTATGTTTGTATTTGAATTATTTAAAGAAATATGGTACATTTACAACCTTTGTACAATTCCAATTTTCTTTAAAAAAAATCAATCATTGGAGATGTAGGACCCACATATCTCTCATTTAAATCATGTTGTACTCAAATCAAATATGAATGAAATATGAGAAATGATCCATACATTCATTTCTCACAACAGCCCCACAACAAGCTGACGTGGCGGGTAATATTTTATTATTTTTTTTGTTTTCTTTTGTTTTCTTTTTGTAAAAAAATAATAAAATATTATCAGCCACGTCAGCTTGTTGTGGGGCTATTGTGGGAAATAAGTGTAGGGATCATTTCTCATGAAATATATAGCATATAAGGCTTTTAACGTGTGGATGTAAGTCATGACCTGGCCGAATCACTTTAATTTTTGTCTCTTTCTCTCTTTCCCATTATCTCTTTAGATTATTATAAGATTCTATAGAGCCCAACTATATAATATTAATCACTCGCATTTATAACATCTTTTCAATGTGAGCTCAAACCTTTCTATGCTCGTATACTGATCATCAATTCCTCGCTCACATGTGAGTCTATCACCACATTGACTTCCCCTCAAACGGAAATTTTTTATTAATATTATAAATTATCTTCAAGATTACTTGTGGGTTATGTGAGTTTGCTCACGCCACACATCTGTGTCCCTAATTCTAAGACTAGTTATTGTTTGTGCTCGTGCCATAAATTTTTGCCCCTTACTCTTGGAATCCTTGTTCATATCTGCATGTTGCATCTTTGTCCCTGGCCTACTCTAGTACTACTCTAGGAATCCTTGTATCATGGGTCCTTTTCTAGTTAACAATTGCTTGAATTGGGTTTTTTTTTTTTTTTTTTTTTTTTTTTTTTTTATGGATTCCGCCTAAGAATTATTCTCTTCTATTCAGCTTAGACGCTTCGTAGTGTCATTTAATTTCTTTCTTTCTAATTTCTTTTGTATTATGTGAAAAAAAAAAAAAAAAAAAAAAAAAAGGGGAGGGGGGCTTGTCTGGTGCCCGGCCTCTCGCGTCGCACATGTGCTGCTGAGTGCTGACGTTCAGCTGAATCAGCTAGCAAGCCCCTGACGCATCCAACAAAACAAAAATCCAATCATTTCATTTGACGGTGGACCTTCAAGACCCTTGCAAGAACACATACGTACGATCGATCATCGATCTGATTCCTCAATCTCCACAAACTCTCCAAATTCTAATGGCTAATGATCGAAAAACCAAATCCTTAATCCACTTTGCTTTGCTCCCCAACTTATCCTACGGCCGGCCACCTGATCCCCATATGGTAGACAAGGCCAAGCTACTAGCACTGCATGCATGGTGTCACCGTCACCATAATCACCAACCCCGGCCCCGTCAATGCCGCTCGAATGAAACCGATCATAGATCGGGCGTCCAACTCCGAGCTCCAAGTCCATCCAACTTCTCCAAGTCCAATTTCCATACGCTGATGTTGGATTGCCTCGAGGATGCATGTGAAAGCATGGACGTCCTGGCCTTCCCTCTACGGACATGTTCAAAAGCCTCCTTACAGGCATTAATTAGCATGCATGCTACAACTACAAGTGGAGCAAATTAATCTTGGTCGAACTAAAGCCTCGTCCAAGTTGCGTAATTTCCGACAAATATCTTTCATTTATATGGGTTGTAAGAGGAGGTGATGATCACAATTCACAAGTTAGAAGAGATTGCGGAGATGGCCAAGAGGGCAATTGAAGAAGGGGTATTCAGGTGTTTTTGGGATTCCAATTTTATAAACAAAAAGCGCGATTTTAAACTAAGTCGGAGAAAATTAATCGTTAAGAAAATACATTTTTAAAAAAAATTGTAAAAAAATTGTATTTTCAAATCACAGGCAATAAAATGCTTTCTTGAAAATACAAAATTTTAAAGATTAATTAATATACGATTTTAAATGCCAAACTGTAATTTTGCCAAACGTTTAACTGCATTTTAAAAAAACATTTTTTCAAATAACACATTTTAAAATCGTTATTTTTTTAAAATCACACTTTTTAAAATCACAAACTCAACCCACATCGCAGAAAATATATTGTTAATTTGAAAGTGCGTTTCTAAAAAATGCGATTTGAAAATATAGAAAAATTTGTATTTTCTAAACGCGGGTAATTAAGGGGTGAATTTTTTTAAAAAAACAGACTATTTTAAATATTAAACTGCAATTTTAAAAATTATTTTCAAATTATATAATTTAAAATCATTATTTTTAAATCACTTTGAAATCATGAACTCAATCGGAGTCCTAATACTCGGTCAGGAAAAGTGACTGACTAAAAATTATACAAACTTATCTAAACTAATTTTTTAAGACATCCTTAAACCAAATTAATTAGAACAGTACTGATTGAATCAACCATCGGTAGATGATCGATCATTTCCAATGCCAGTCATTTCTTAATAATTACCTAGCAAATTAATTGCTGCGCGTGGGTAAAGAATGATAGAACCTTTGACGGTGGCAAAAATCCAACTAGTATTAATTGTCATTTTCAGCGTTCAACGTCTTTAGTTTATTCGGAAAAAAAAAAAAAAAAAAAAAAAAAAAAAAAAAAAAAACAATTAATATCCACAAATCTCTCACAAAATCGATCCCACGTCCAAATTAATTGATTGAATCATTGAATCTTAAAACTCGTCTAAAAAATTAAAATGAAATTGGTCAGCACTGTTCCTTAAACTTTTCTTCAATTTAATGAATTGAATCACTTTTTATTTTTTTATTTAAATGCATTTTACAATATATATAACTTCTCTTATCATTTTTTATTAAGTTTAAAATTTTGAAATAAGTAGTGATTTAATTAAAGATTATCTTCTTAATTGATCATCTCACATTTTAGAGATATGATACATTGTCACCCCAAGATACAACTCTTGACCACTTTTACCCATGTGGCAACTTTTATTTTTATTATTTTTTTTTTTAAAGAAAAATAACCCTAAAGCTAGTTATGAGACCACCTTACCACATGAGTGATCAAAAGTCATGTCTTAAGATGGTAAAAGATCATATCTCTACATTTTAATTAAATGTTTTACCAATTAGCCTCATTTATGACATAAGAAGGATTGTTTGAAAGTCCGAACCTCCTCCAATTAATGGACGTGTTTTGCCGACACAGGCTTAGGATTCACATTCATACTCCGTTTGTTTCAGCGTAAAATGTTTTTTGAAAAATGTTTTTGACATTTTTCGGTGTTTGAGGGGGGGACGAAAATAATAGTCAACCTGAAAATGATTAATTTCCGTTTGTCTAAAAATGCTTAATAAATTTCAGAAAATGATTTAAGCTTTTTAAAAGCGTAAATCATTTTTCCTAGACGGCAGATGCAATTAACTCTCTTTCAAACGACCCAGTTGACCTTCATGCTCAAGCAGTTGACTATTGCCGGATTCTGACAAGCCAGATTGCTGCCAAAATCTGAAAATTTCTGCCGGAATCCGACTATGTTTGGCCACCGTCGCCGGATTCCGGCAAACTGGACTCCAGCTAAAATGGCTGAAATCCGACACTATTGTGCCAAATTTCAGCCACCTAGTTGGGATCGGGCCAAAACGTTCAGCTTCTAGCCATTTTGGCCAGAATCCGACACAAATGGCCAGATTTTGGCCTCCTTCGCCGAAATCCGACACAAATGGCCAGATTCCGGCTACCTTCGCTGGAATCCTGCTAATTCAAATCTCGGCGAAATTGGTCGGAATCCTGCCGGTTGGTGACTAAATCTCGTAACCGATGATTTTTTCGTACAAGCCAAACGCCAAAAAATAATTTCAAAAAAATCATTTTGTTAAAAATATTTTACACAAAAACCATTTTAAAACAAATGAAGCATCATATTCATATTCACGTGGTCACGTATGTGAGACCGGTGAAATCCAAATGGAACATAACTATTTAATTAATGGTGAATCGAGCGATGGTACGTAGTAGGAATAATCATATAATTAATTTGTATATTTTACATTTTATATTTTGTGCATGAAGTAACTTGTCAACGTAAAACTGCTCACAAAAAATAGATCAATATTGTGGAACTATAATGGGATAACATAGAGTTCATAAAATCTATGAAATTTGGTTGTATTTTGTACAAAATGAAACTAAACTGAACACCCTCATAATTTTTACTCTAGCAAGGAGAGGGAACAGTTTTATTGGACCAAAATTATCAAATCGTATGATCATAATTGTCCAAAAATTAACGGTCATGATCTAATTGCTTCAAGCTATCTTATGATTCAAGTTAGATGTGACAAGAGAGTGAGGCGAGAGATTCCATGGAAGCCAAAATCTTGGATTAATCTTCAACTTGCGAGCGACATGTGAGGAATGTAAACAATATCACTATCGTCTAAGCGGGACATGTCCTGATACATTGAAAAATGATACCTACACAATCCCTCCTACCCAATTCTCATACAACCCTCTCACATTGTGTGGGTCTCATACATGTGGATCTCACATGTAAAACCCACACAATGTGAGAGAAGGGTTGTGTGGGAGTTTGGTGAAAGTTGTAAGGGAAACATTACTCTTATCTGAATGTGAAACTCCTCTCCAGTGCAGAATACTAGTCACCATCCAACTCCTTCAACAAATACAAGGCTCCTAGGTAATAGATAATATCTTTAGATAAGATTATGTACATTTAAATATTGAGATATTTGAATTCTGTTTTCAATTCAAATCTCTAGATGAAATTTATGTTTTTAATTCAAATTCTAGATAGGTCGTAACCGATCGAAGATCATGTAATCTATTCCTCTTTATATATGTTACTAAACATCAATAAAAAGTATTGGACTTCAAAATCTGTTAAGGAAGACATATGTAAGAAATAATGTAGCTAGCAAGCTAGGCCTAGCTTCAACTCTTCTAGCCGCTTAATTCTCTGGTGGTTTTTGCAGCAACTTCAAATAATTGTGGTTTATATTTTTCTAACTTAATTTCGTGTTCGATCTTATTTGCAACCTATTATTAATTAGTATAATCCGTATATGCAGTGATATTGTATTCGTTCCATTGCATGGGGTCAAGTAGAGACTAACAAGAATTAAATCTCCATTTATTTTTTGCTTTTATTTTTTAGTCTAATAAAAATCATATTTTTCAATTCCAATAATTAAGGAGAGTAGATTCTATACAAAAAATTAAAGTTGTAGTACGCAATCAAAAAAGAAATAACTTTTAAAATTATTTTAATCTAAGAATAATTTTAAAAGGCTATATCAGGACAAAATAACCCATCATCCTTTAAAAAGTGGCTCAACTCTTATCTTTCCCACAAGAATTTCATCCATGGCTTCCCAAATTCACTTTCTTCTTGTTCCGCTAATGTCCCAAAGCCATCTCATTCCCTTCACAGACATGGCCAAACTACTTGCACGCCGTGGCCTAAAGGTTACTATTATCCTTACACCCCTTAATGCAGCCCGGCTCAACACAATCCTTGATCAAGCAAAAGCCTCCAACCTCAACATTCAATTCCTTTCACTACCGTTTCCTTGCCAACAAGCTGGCTTGCCTGAAGGGTGCGAGAACATGGACACCCTCCCATCTCCCGACTTAGTTCCACAATTTTTTGAAGCAAGTAACATGCTGCAAAAACCACTAGAGAAGTGGCTAGAAGAGTTAGAACATTCTAGGCCTAGCTGCATTATTTCTGACATATGTCTTCCTTGGACCTCAGATCTCTCTCGCAGGTTCAAGATTCCAAGGTTTGTCTTCCATGGAATATCTTGCTTCACTCTCTTGTGCTCTCACAACATATCTCGCTCCAAGGTGCTCGAGACACTCAAATCTGACTCGGAGTCATTTTTGGTGCCCAACATGCCAGATAGAACTGAATTCACCATGGCCCAGCTGCCTGAAACAATGAAACAAATTTCGGGTGACTTGAGTGATCTTATGGACCAATTTAAAGCTGCTGAGCTTTCGGCACAAGGGATATTGGTGAACACTTTTGAAGAGTTGGAGCCAAGGTACGTTAAAGAATACCAGAAAGTGGTTGAGAAGATTTGGTGCATCGGACCCTTATCTTTATGTAACAAGTCCTCCATTGATGAGCCGGAGTGCATGAGGTGGCTCGATTCAATGAAGCTCAACTCTGTCATTTACGTTTGTTTTGGTAGTCTCTGCCACTTGTTAGCTTCACAATTAGTTGAGCTTGCTTTGGGCTTAGAAGCATCCAACCGTCCATTCATTTGGGTTGTTAGGAAAGGAGATTACTCTACAGAATTAGAAAAATGGTTATTGGAAGAAAAGTTTGAAAAGAGGATTGAAGGGAGGGGTCTTATAATTCGAGGATGGGCGCCACAAGTTCCAATATTATCCCATCCAGCCATTGGAGGGTTCTTAACGCACTGTGGATGGAATTCAACACTAGAAGGAATAAGCGCCGGCTTGCCGATGATAACATGGCCTATGTTTGCTGAGCAGTTCTACAATGAGAAGTTGCTTGCCCGAGTGTTGAGGATTGGTGTGAGGGTGGGAGTCCAAGCTTGTGTGAAGCGGGGGGTAGAAGAGAAGCCTGGTGTGTTTGTGAAGAGGGAGGACGTAAAGAAGGCTATAGAGCAGTTGATGGATGAAGGTGAGGAAGGAGAAGAAAGAAGAAAGAGAGCTAGAGATCTTGGAGGGATGGCTAAGAGGGCAGTTGAAGAAGGGGGATCCTCTTACATGAACGTGACATCGTTGATCCAACATATCAGGGAACAAGTCAGTCATGAGGTATCAAGCAAATAAAAGGAATTTCAATTCCTCTATGATTTCTTATATATACAGTACTCATTTCCTCGTCTCTTTGGAAACTTGGACTGCCCTCAATGGCCGCTAGGCCCGCTACCACCCGTTCGACGGGCAGTTTTCCATCTATATTTAATTATCCCTTTTAGATCTCCCCTTGACAGAGGAAAAGGCCCCTCTTGGTAGATTTTTTGTAGCCTCCCTTTTGATAGGCTATTTGGTAAAAAAAAAAAAAAAAGGGTTCACAAGTACTGTATGCCTCCTTTGCTCTGAAAAAATAAATAAGCGTGTGCGTTCTTTTTGTTGAAAATGGATGTGCTTAATTTTGGTCACTTCGAAAAATCCACAGGGAACATCATGGTAGACTGGTGGCACATTTGGTCCAAAAAAAATAAAATTAGTAATGTCATTCCTCTTGTAATGTACTGATTCAAATCACCAGTACTGCTAGCTCTTACGTCACTCTCGATCACGATAAGAAGCAATAAAAAAGAGAACGAGACAACATACAAAGAAGGGCACACCAAATTTCATGAACAATTTGTTAGCTATATATAATTAAATGCTATTAATTAAGCTGGTAAATAAGCGGCGAAATAATTAATTATATAAATACTTTTAGTTATTAATTTGTAACATTTATTTAAATGGAGTGAAAAAACCTTCAAAGAGTTAGCAAACAGAAATTTAGAGAGACTTCTACATATTGAATGTTGTACCGATGAAATACACAAATTCTTTATTTATAAGCTAAGTCAGGGATTTTCAAAATTAATATACACCGTCATTGATCCTCCCATCAAGAAATAATTAATTAATTAAATTGATTTGATATCAATTTACAAATTAATGTCAATGACAATTAATTTGATTTGATTCCATTAGTAATTTAATTATATTAAATTACTATACTGTACACCGTATATGCAACTTATTATTAAATATAATAAATCATATATACATGTGGTATATAAGTCATATATAGAAGATAAATCTTACATTCTCCCACTTGACATGTATGACACATGTCCTCATGGTGTTAAGTTCTTTAATGTCGCTACCTAC
The DNA here is from genome assembly GCF_958979055.1 of Alnus glutinosa. Classification (NCBI taxonomy): domain Eukaryota; kingdom Viridiplantae; phylum Streptophyta; class Magnoliopsida; order Fagales; family Betulaceae; genus Alnus; species Alnus glutinosa. The sequence continues at coordinate 996,872 of NC_084892.1, forward strand.
TTATGGAACCCCCCACCACTCAGCTAAGAAATTTTCCACATAAATCATAGCGGTAAAACCATTATATGATAGGTCATCACTTTCATGTATTACAATGTGTAACAGTCTTTATATAAGCATTATATGGGTAATTAGTTTTTATGAATGAACTTCTTATAAGTTAATAATTTCATATCTATATGCCAAATTGAGAGAATTTAAACAAAAATGAATTAATGAGTTTCATATGACTTTATACTTTTTTAAACGGTAGACTTTTAGTCATGAGATTCACAGTCATTAATTCAGTACTTATATACTCAATAGACACTTTATATCTCTTAATGTTCTCTCTCGTATATATTGAAATACTTGATATCGATATATTTACTTTTGTTTCTACTCATTATTCTAATAAAAGATAACTTAAAGTAAAATTATCGCATAATATTTTTATAGTCTAACCGTAAAATATTCGACAATCTTGAGATCAACCTTTAACAAAATGTCCCTTCCATATATCATGCATGTATATGTAGTGAATTCATAGTATATAATAATTTTAATTTTTATGGTAGACGTAGCAACTTTAGTCTACTTATTGCATCTCTAGAATATAACCTTTTAACAATAAAATAAAATAAAATAAAATAAAATAAAATATCATGGAATAGACTTTTTACCCTCTCCGAGAGACATAAAATTTTCTCCTACCCCCGCTTCACCAAACTGATTTATCTCCTTTTGCCTTGCGTTACGCTTAACATATTCTGATTCCAACTCCTCAAAAACTATTGACCACTGCCACGCCATAAGCTCTTTCCCCAGAAGCTCTTATATTTGCATGAAGATCTCCAAAATCATGCATGCTTGGATTAAAGCCCGATGGCAGTTGTGCTTTAGTCAATTCAATTGGATCAGGTAAACCAGGCACAGTAAAGGGCTGATCTGAACCATGCAGAGACAGTACTCTCGAGGACCTTGGATGATGGGGGTAGATTATGACAGCACAAAAGATCGAAACAACTTGTCCCATCAAACAAAACTCTTGGTATATGAAACTCGTCGGCAACGTACATCAGCTGCTGCAACGGGGTTGTTTGTTAAGGGAGGGTACAATACCGAATAGTGGGATACTGTATATATAATTATTTTTTTATTTTTTCATATTTTTTAATACTAACCAACATCAAAATATTTTTATTTTTTTATTTTTTATATCACATTAATAATTTTTTATTTACTACGATCTAAAATTTTTTTACTTTTCTATACATTTTTTTAAACTTTTATATCTCATCATCATTTTTTACTAATTTCAAAATTAACAACTTACTATTCTATTCTGTACAAATCATTACCAAACCAGCCTTACTAACAGCAGCAAAGAAGTTCTTAAAGAAGTTCCTTATTTTTATTTTTTATTTTTAACAAAAATTAATCTCAAAATTAGTTAAAACTGACATTAATTACTCTTAAGAAGAAAAAAAATTGATTTCTAGCGTTACAAAAAATAAAAGTATATATACCTAACTAGCTAAGCCTAAATCTCTATAATTAAAGGACGTACAAGTCAGCTTAAATACCCTGCGTTCTAGACGTACATGGAAGGACTTGACTTGAGTGACCCAGATGGTCCCACGCACGTAGAATATCGAGACTGGACCACATGGACCACGCTTAATTGACGGACCAGCTCTATGTAGGGCTGATCAGTTGTCAATTTTTTATTTTTTTATTTTATTTTTATCTCCTTTGTTTTCGTCAAATATGTTGAAGAAAAAGAAAAACGTAATCCTATCAAATATAACCCCACAATATTTACTTTTAAATTAAATATCCATCTTGGAAAGACAGCAGAATTTTCTCAATGCATGCATGTGACCAACGGAAATTAAAATACTTTTCAGCCAAAGAAAATAAAAGTCCAATCTTGTCTAAGAAACCAATGACCAAATTATGCTTAATTCGTAGCTCATGCAATTAATTACAACTGGTCCAAGCAAAGAAATATGGAGCCTATATCTTCACATGCAATTCGTAGTTCATGCAAGGCATGGCAAAGACATGTGCAAAAGCATATTCAAACCTTCAGGTCAAATATAATTAAGATCACGTTCGGAGCGTAGGAATAGAACTAAGAATAAAATAGCTATTTCAATAGATATTCGGTTATCGGTTAAACCATCATTATTAATTGGAGATAGTTTTTCTTTGAAAAATGAAGAACATCTATTTCTCTCAATAAGAGGAGAATAATATGTATAAATCTCTTGATAAATAAAATAGCTCTAAAAATAATGTTACTAAAAAACCATTCCTCACTTTCATTACGGTCTCCTTCATGGGTGGTTGACCATCCCAAACAACTCCAACCAAACCAGTAGGGTGGTCGCACTACCCACAAAGCCTTCATAGATGGTTGCATATTATAGCCACTCTCGACGTGCCATCTGGTGACCTGTGACCACCAGGTGGCCGGTACTCACTGCCGGTCGCCACCCAACTCAAGCCACCACTGGCCACTATTTGGCCCGACTTGCTGCCGACAACTATATCTAGCGGTCCTTCACCATCTCAGACCATCGTTTGCCACTATCCTTGATGACCCTCCACCGTCTCTGAACGCCATATGACGTCATTCTCAGTGGCCCTTTGTTGTCTCCGATCACTGTTCGTTGCCATGTCTGACTGCCCTCCATCATCCACCACTAGCCATCGCTCGACCCAACCCATAACCCAGAATAACCCACTACAAGCCACCCTGGCAATGGGCTGCACTACGTGATGGCCAACTGGCTAGTTGTGGGTTGGGGCAGACGGTGACCAAAGATGGTGGAGGATCGTCAAATATGGTTGCCAGGTTGGATAGAGGCTAGTGGTGGCCAGCAGTGGCCAATGGTGGGTTGGGCCGGTGGTAATCTTCGATCTAGTACGGCCAACTAGGAGAGAGGAATGCTATTCTAGTGTTGTTTTTTTTAAGTAAAAATATTTTAGAAAATTTGGTTGAAATTTAATTTCATTTCCGTTAGAAAATTTGATCATTTATATGTTGTCAACAAACAAATAAATAAGAATGATCATTCTATATATCAAGTAATATTCATCATTACTTATGGTATACCAAAACCTAACCTAAATTTAATACTAATGATGATCGACGCATGCCGTACACAAGGCCATATTAGATTTGGACCATCATATTTGGTCATACTAAATTAACAATAGTAATAGCAATAATAGCTATAATCTTTTCCTTTTCTTTTCTTTTCTTTTCTTTTTTGTTTGAACAATAATAGCTATTACCATCATAAATTTGGTCATACTTCGGCTGCCAGCTAGCCAATGGCTGGTGCTATATATATATATATATATATACATCAATATCGTTGTTATTGATTATAGCTATTATATATATATATATATATATATATATAAAATAGCTATAATCAATAACAACGATATTGATGATGACTATGATAACAATAATAATTAAAAAAGAAAAAAACTCAAAAGCCCAGCCAACTACCCCTTCGAAGTTCGACCTGAAAGTATTCTTAATTCACACACAACTAATCAGGACGTGTTGGTTGGGTCAAAAGTATGTGATTCCAATGTAATTAATTAGAATAACCAAGTCCCATGCAAGTACTTGACCCACACACACACACACACACACACACACACACACACATATATATATAACAAAGTACTATATACAAATAGTTAATTGCCTCCTCGATCTCCTAATTGCACACGCCAACTGACTCGATCATCCCAAATTTATTAAAAAAATAATTGCAACTAATTTTTTTTTTTATCATTAATTGTCGACTATATAATTATTAATATGGTTTAAAAAGTCGAGAGACGTTGTCGTTACAAATAAATTGAAATAATTTCTATGCTTGCATCCATTATTTACCAGTAATTAATAAACTACCTTTTCAAAAAAATAATAATAATAATAATAATTAATTGACCACATAACCCCCATGGCGCAGAGACATGGCTAGCTAGATCCGCTTCTTATAGTGGGGTGGTGCGCGACTGTAAAGCTTGGTCAACAGTCAACACCCCCTACACGTACTACTATTTTAAGATCTGAAACAGCTGTTCATCCGGCCGGCACCAGGGCTCCCCCGCTCCGGTTCGCCTTCTACAACTCCAACTTTCATGCCGAGAAGCACTGGGATTTCCTGCAAAGTTTTATTGTAAGGTTAACTGCCATAAACCCTTCCCTTTCTTTTTATTCATTTTCTTCTTCTTCTTCATGGCACCATGGCTGCAGGTTGCATGGGTGAGATTGATGACCTTTGAAAGATGAGGTTGCGGCTGTTTTCCATAATCTATGAAATAACTCTATATATATGTTGATTCATTTTTTAATATCAATTATTCAAAAGGAGAAAAAATGGATGTTTAATTTATAGATTAGTGTTCTGTTAAAATTGATTCTTACGGTAAGTCATAATTGATGATGTTACAGGCAATTAATAATTGATGATATGATACTGACAAGTGCAGCTGGGTAGCTGGAGGATAAGGGCTACATTTGTGTGGTTCAACTTTCTGAACATTAAAAACCCCGTACGTAAAGAAGCTCCCGATTCATACAGCAAAAGAACATCAGTTTCAATAATCCCCCAACAGGGCTCGACGCTTTGGTTGATCATCTCTTCTTCATCAGGGATGGCGTAAAGGCTAGCATTAATATCCTCCTCAGTTAGCACAAGGCGAATTAAGGCCTTCCTGCAGGCTAGAAGGTACGTTTGAATTCATCAATAATAAAAAAGAATTAGTGCCAATCTCTTGAATTTATCACTTAAAAAGCAAGGAAATCTGTAAAATCTGTAGTATTCTTTCTTCTCGATCCTAATTAATGATAGTTGAGAGGTGGAAGAATGATCGATTTCCTTAAAATGAAGTCTCAGAATTCCTTGCAGCTGCAGCTACAGGAAGATGGTTAATTTGCTATAGGCTTATAGCACTGAAGTACGTAATTAAGAGGGCGCTGAGGTGAATCTGGATCGGCCTTTCGGTTTCTGCTCTGTGGCAAGGTAAGGCTCAAAATCTGAGGCCAAATTAAATATATATATATATATATAAAATTAATAAATGAAAAGACAGCCAACGAGGGCATGCTGTCTGGGTTGAAAGCGTGTGAAATATTGGCAATCTACTAAGAAAAAACATCGTACATGCATGTTTTCTCACACGCAAATTGACTAGTACATATTCATGCAGTTGAAACTTGAAAGCATGTGATTGGCAATCTAGCCAAGAAAAAACAACGTACCGGCCTAGGCCTGCATGTCACAACCCACACGGCAAATTGACTAGATCTTCAAGCAGTCAGTCAGCTGGCCGGGTTGAAATTAAAGCATGTGATTATTGGCAATCTACTAAGAAAAAGCATCGTGCATGCTTGTCACGCAAATTGACTACGTTCATGCAGTCTAGGTAATTGAAAGTAAGAAAGATAATTTGTGTTCGCATGTCATGTCCGAATTGTGTTGAGGTATGGGTATACAACTATATAGGTTAACCATAACTCGATTCATTTAATTAAACGAGTCAAACCTCTCAACCCTAACCCTCTAAGTTTGTATTGAGTTCGTGTCGGATTCACAGGTCATGTCAACATGCAATTGCCTTTCATTATGTCATGTGTCGGGTTTTGGTCATATCGAAGTATGGGTATAAAACTATATAAATCAATCGTAACCCAACCGATTTAATTAAACGGGCCGGGTCGTCAGACTCATCAACCCTAACCGTATAATTTAAATGTAATATGTTTGTATTGAATTTACAAATTGTGTCAAAAAAGTTGCTGGCCTAATTGAAAGCATGTGATTGGCAATCTACTAATTAAGAAAAAACGTCGTGCATGCATGTCATGCAAATTGACTAGATCTTTCCAGTTCAGACGATCGACGAACGAAAAGTAATCTTTCTTGAATGTGCGTACAAATTGCCAGTAAATTGTTGAATCTTTCAAAGTCAAGGACTCAAGGTCATGACCGAATCAGAACCTGCCCAACACTTACGCCATAGCATTCATTACAAATAATTTGGTGATGATCACCAAATTTGTAAAATCCATCTCCTCCTGTTCTTGCAATTAATCATTATCAGTGATATTCGATATTCCTTCTTCAATGGATTCTGCAACCGGCCAGCCTCACTTTGTCCTAATACCACTCATGGCCCAAGGCCACATGATCCCCATGATTGACATGGCCAGGCTCTTTGCGGAGCGTGGCGTTATTGTGAGCTTGGTGACAACCCCCTACAATGCGTCACGATTTCAAAGAGCTATCAACCAAGCAAGAGGCTCTGGGCTCTCGTTTCGGCTTGTTCAGCTCGAATTTCCATGCCAAGAAGTGGGACTTCCTGAAGGATACGAGAACCTTGACATCCTGCCCTCCAGAGACCTACTGAGAAAGTTCTACAAAGCTCTCAGCATGCTCCAACAGCCACTAGAAAAACACCTCGAGAAAGAAACTCCCCCTCCAACTTGCATAATATCTGACAAGTGCCTCTCTTGGACATCCATCACTGCTCAAAACTTCAACATTCCAAGGCTTGTTTTTCACGGGATGGGCTGCTTCTCACTTTTGAGCTCCCATAATATTAAACTTTACAATGCTCACAATTCTGTCAGTTCTGACTCGGAACCCTTTGTGATCCCTGGAATTCCCCATAGAATTGAGATAACAAAAGCCCAGCTGCCGGGAGCTTTTGTTGCCCTGCCTGACTTGGATGATTTTCGAAACAAGATGCAAGAGGCTGAATCAACCGCCAATGGGGTTGTGGTGAATAGTTTCCATGAATTGGAGCGTGAGTACATTGAGGAGTACGAGAAGGCTATTAAGAAGAAGGTGTGGTGCGTTGGGCCAGTTTCTTTACGTAACAAGGAGAATTCGGACATGTTTGAGAGAGGTAACCTTAAATCACCACATAGATCGAACTCATATCTTTCTAAATCATTACTAATTCTAAAATTTTAGAGAAACTTCATTTATCACTTCTGATTTTTCATTATTTTTGTATTCATATGCGTCCTTAAATTTTAAAAAGTGTTAATTTAATTATCTCTCAATTAGAATTTTACATTAAATCCTATTAAAATTTTTAAAATAATCCTGTATTTTCTTTATATATATATATATATTCAAAAATTCAAGCATGGATATTTTTGTAAATTCCTTTAAATCCTTACCAACATCTAAATTCTTGTAATTTTTTTCTTTTTTTCTTTTTCCTAAAAAAAGATAGAGGAGTATTTTAAGAATTTTGAGGCACATTCATCCATTAGGATTTAATGGAAAATTCTAATGGATAGGTAAGATAAAAATATATATATATATATATACTAAACTGACACTTTTTAAAGTTTAGAGTAATGCTACACATCATCCTCTTATCCTCCTTTTGTCCTCCCAAAATTGATATGGCTCTTAAAATCACTATTGAATTTTTGATATATCACTATTGGATTTTAATCCAATGGTGATTTTAAGAGTCACATCAATTTTGGGATGACAAAAGGAGGAGAAATGGATGATGTGTAGCATTATTCTAAAGTTTAAGGGTATGATTGCAAATTAATTAAAGTGGTAAAATATCAGGGGTGATAATTAGTAAAGTTTTCCATAACTTTAAATTACCACTTATCAATCTCAAAAGTTTAAACGAATAGAAACTCATGACCTATATTCTAATACTATGTTAAATTATCATTAATCTCAAAAACTTAAAATAATATATTTAAGCAATTAATTTATATTGTAACAGGTAACAAAGCCTCAATTGACGAGCAACTTTGCATAGGATGGCTTAACTCGAAGAAATCAGGATCAGTTATTTATGCTTGTCTAGGTAGCCTGTGCCGCCTGGTTCCCGCACAATTAATAGAGCTTGGGCTCGGCCTAGAAGCATCAAATCAGCCATTTATTTGGGTGATCAAAACAGGAGAAAGGCATTTGGAGCTGGAGGAGTGGTTGGTGAAGGAAAGATTTGAGGAAAGGATCAAAGGGAGGGGGCTGTTGATCAAGGGATGGGCTCCACAGATGCTTATTCTATCCCATCCAGCAGTCGGAGGATTCATAACCCACTGTGGATGGAACTCGACGCTAGAAAGTGTGTGCTCCGGTGTGCCGATGATAACATGGCCTCTCTTCGCCGAGCAGTTCTTCAATGAAAAACTAGTCGTAGAAGTTTTGAGGATTGGGATTAAGGTAGGCGTCGAGATCCCTGTCAGGTGGGGGGATGAAGAGAAAGTTGGGGTGTTGGTGAAGAAAGATGGGGTTGAGAAGGCAATAACCATGCTCATGGATGGGGGAGAAGAAGGTGAGAAGAGAAGAAAGAAAGCAAGAGAGCTTGGAGAGATGGGAAAAAGGGCACTGGAGGAAGGTGGATCTTCTCAATTAAACATGTCATTCTTGATCGAAGATATAACAAAACAATCCACCCAAGGAAAGGCGTAATTAAAAAAAATAAAAATTAACTATGTTATATATTTTATTGATCAATTATTGAGTGGAGAGATTCAAGGAGATTAATTTCTTGATTTTCTCCATTAATTAAAATAAATTTCTTGTATTCTATGTTATTTTGTATTAGTAGCACTGCACCTTACACATAGCGGTGCTCTAATATAGAAAATAAATAAAACGAAATAAAGAGATCGATAATATCAATAAATAAAATATGTTATTTCAGCATTTGTTAGTAAAGTGTACGTGTTTGTGTATGTATTCTGTATTTCTTTTCGTTCTCTCTTTAATTTATTCAGTTTGTTCATCCACCCCTTTTTTCTTTTTCTTTTTTCTTTATTATCACTATCATTATAAAAAACATTAAAAATTAAAAAAATTATATATTTCTCAATGCTAAAGGATACATATAACTTTTAGAGGCCGGTTTGTAAAAATTTCTTACAAACTAATTTGTAGAATTGGTAGGAAATTAAAGCTCATGGATCAAACCGCAATCCATCTCTTGGTCTTTCTCCGATAATTGAACAATATTATATATTATTAACTGAGGTTACATATTGTACGCATGGCAACATTTTATTATTTTCCATAGCTTTTTATACACGTCGCAAATTTTATGTTAAGTTTTCATACGGTATATGGACAAAAGTATCAAATTGATAAACTTGTAAAGTACAGATATCAATTTTATCAGTTTTTAAAACTGAGGTAAATTTAATTTTGATACAAAAAACAAAAATAAAATAAAATCACAAGTACCAATTACGCATTTAATCCAATTAAAGAAAAATTACCATTAATTATTAGCATACCAAAAAGAGAGTCAACCATGAGTACTTTACAATGTGCATGGGTCAACAATACTGAACCATGTCCGACTGCTCATCAAATTAGAGTAACACAGCGTCACAGCTGCTCTCTTATGTGAGTACTTATGGGCCTAGAATGCCCGATCATATTTGACTATCCATCAATATTTGGGCAAGATGGCCATAAAAGGTATATATCGATGATGATTTATATATTATGTTCATGGTTAATAATATGTATAATAACACTTTGGAGAAAATAAAGAATTTCAGAAAATAAAACTTATAAGGAAAACAAAATATAAATATGTCAAGAACGATGATGTCTCTTTTTTGAAAATAAAATAGATATAGTCGTAATGGGGCGACGAAAAGCCTTACGAGCGTTTAAACTATTATCCGTGCATGAGATCCGATGAAAGATAAAGCAATTTTTACTGCGTTAATAAAAGTGGTAGCGCCATGTAGAATTGCAAATTATCGTATTTATCTCGTTTAACAAATTAATGGCGGGGCGTTACAATATATTTATAATGAACAGAAATGAGTACTGAAAGATTAAGATTTATTCAAATACTATATATTTAATTTTACTCAATCATCTTTCATCACCCAACCGGCCAGTATGCTTAAGTTACAATATTTCTCTATCGATCGTACATATAATATATAATAAATTCTTACATATAGTATATATCAGTCTGTTTGAATATCTTCTTTATCCCTATCAAGATCAGGAACAGACAAAATATTTTGATGATAGAGAAGCTATTCATCTCCATTAATGTAGGTAATATCCATGCAGAGAGCTGCTTCAGATTTTCCCAGTTGCTTTGCGTACGACACCCTATATGTGTAATTTGCTCCTAGTCCCAAACATTGATACTCTCCAAAGAAGACCGTTCTGTATATATTCGATCAGAATTAATCATATTCAAAAACAGTAAACAACGTACTTTGATAATAATAATAATAATAATAATAATAATAATAAAAACCACTAAATTAATGGATCGATTAGGCCACAAACTGATCTCTGGAGGGGTCTCTCCAATCATTCCAACCATCCGGAGCAACGACGCCCGGTATGTTGTAGAAAACACCAGAGTGGCATAAACTCCCCAAGCTCGCCCAAGCCATACTCTCCCAGTTCCACTGATGCTACAATTCACGAAGGAAAAACCAGTTTGCTCTTTCATCGACTGCCTCCCATGAGCTGTGATAGCCCCGCTAATCACAATTATTCAAAAGTAGAAAAAATGGATGTTTAATTTATAGATTATAGTGTTCTGTTAAAATTGATTCTTACGGCGGGTAATTCATATATAATTGATGATGTTTCTGGCAAGGAAATAGATCCATCCAAGTGCACGTGGACAGCTGGAGGATAAGGGCTACATTTGTGTGGTTCAACTTTCTGAACATTAAACCCCCGTACGTAAAGAAGCTCCCGATTGATACAGCAAAAGAACATCAGTTTCAATAATGCCCCAACAGGGCTCGACGCTTTGGTTGATCATCTCTTCTTCATCAGGGATGGCGTAAAGCTAGCATTAATTTCCTCCTCAGTTATTACAAGGCGAATTAAGGCCTTCCTGCAGGCTAGATGGTACGTTTGAATTCATCAATAATAAAAAAAGAATTATTGCCAATCTCTCGAATTTATCAGTACTTAAAAAGCAAGGAAATCTGTAGTATTCTTTCTTCTCGATCCTAATTAATTATGATAGTTGAGAGGTGGAAGAATGATCGATTTCCATAAATTGAAGTCTCAGAATTCCTTGCAGCTGCAGCTACAGGAAGATGGTTATTTTGCTATAGGCTATAGCACTGAAGTACGTAATTAAGAGGGCGCTGAGGTGAATCTGGATCGGTCTTTCGGTTTTTGCTCTGTGGCAAGGTGAGGCTCAAAATCTGAGGCCGAATTGAATATATATTAAAAAAATTAATAAATGAAAAGACTGCCAACGAGGGACATGCTGTCTGGGTTGAAAGCATGTGAAATATTGGCGATATACTGAGGATGCGTTTGGAATTGCGATTTTGTAGATAATAAGTGTGATTTTAAACTAAATCGCATAACATAAATCGTTTGGAAACTATTTTTTTAAAAATTGCGTTTTGAAAACGTAGAAAATCTACTTTTTCAAATCGCAGGTGAGATGGTGTTTTTTTGAAAATGCAAAATTTTAAAGGTTAATTTGCGATTTTAAATGTTAAACTGCGATTTTGCCAAACGTTTAACTGCGTTTTTAAAAATCACTTTTTTCAAATCGCACATTTTATAATCGTGATTTTAAATCGCACTTTTTGAAATCGCAAATCCAAACGAACCCTAAGAAAAAACAACGTACATGCATGTTTTCTCACACGCAAATTGACTAGATATTCATGCAGTTGAAACTTTGAAAGCTTGTGATTGGCAATCTAGCTAAGAAAAAACAACGTACCGGCCTGCATGTCACAACTCACACGGCAAATTGACTAGATCTTCATGCAGTCAGTCAGCTGGTTTGAAATTAAAGCTTGTGATTATTGGCAATCTACTAATAAAAAGCATCGTGCATGCATGTCACGCAAATTGACTATATGTCCATGCAGTCTAGGTAATTGAAAGTAAGAAAGATAATTTGTGTTTGCATGTAGATCGGGTTCGGGTCATGTTGAGCTATAGGTATAAGATTATATAGGTTGATCATAACCCGACTCATTTAATTAAACAAGTTAAACCCCTCAACCCTAACCCTCTAATTTTGTATTTAGTTCGTATCGAGTTCGCGGGTCATGTCAATAATTGCCTCTCATTATGTCATGTGTTGAGTTTGAATCGTATTGAAATATGAGTATAAGACTATATAGATCAATCATAACCCAACCCATTTAATTAAATGGATCGTGAGACTCAACAACCCTAACCTTTTAATTTAGATGTAATATGTTTGCGTTGAATTCACATATTGTGTCAAAAAGTTGCTGGCCTAATTGAAAGCATGTGATTGGCAATCTACTAATTAAGAAAAAACATCGTGCAAATATGCATGTCATGCAAATTGACTAGATCTTCCCCAGTTCAGACGATCGACGAACGAAAAGTAATCTTTCTTGAATGTGCGTACAAACTGCCAGTAAATTGTTGAATCTTTCAAAGTCAAGGTCATGACCGAATCAGAACCTGCCCAACACTTAACGCCATAGCATTCATTACAAATAATTTGGTGATGATCACCAAATTTGTAAAATCCATCTCCACCTGTTCTTGCAATTAATCATTATCAGTGATATTCGATATTCCTTCTTCAATGGATTCTGCAACCGGCCAGCCTCACTTTGTCCTAATACCACTCATGGCCCAAGGCCACATGATCCCCATGATTGACATGGCCAGGCTCTTTGCGGAGCGTGGCGTTATTGTGAGCTTGGTGACAACCCCCTACAATGCCTCACGATTTCAAAGAGCTATCAACCAAGCAAGAGGCTCTGGGCTCTCGTTTCGGCTTGTTCAGCTCGAATTTCCATGCCAAGAAGTGGGACTTCCTGAAGGATACGAGAACCTTGACATCCTGCCCTCCAGAGACCTACTGAGAAAGTTCTACAAAGCTCTCAGCATGCTCCAACAGCCACTAGAAAAACACCTCTAGAAAGAAACTCCCCCTCCAACTTGCATAATATCTGACAAGTGCCTCTCTTGGACATCCATCACTGCTCAAAACTTCAACATTCCAAGGCTTGTTTTTCACGGGATGGGCTGCTTCTCACTTTTGAGCTCCCATAATATTAAACTTTACAATGCTCACAATTCTGTCAGTTCTGACTCGGAACCCTTTGTGATCCCTGGAATTCCCCATAGAATTGAGATAACAAAAGCCCAGCTGCCGGGAGCTTTTGTTGCCCTGCCTGACTTGGATGATTTTCGAAACAAGATGCAAGAGGCTGAATCAACCGCCAATGGGGTTGTGGTGAATAGTTTCCATGAATTGGAGCGTGAGTATATTGAGGAGTACGAGAAGGCTATTAAGAAGAAGGTGTGGTGCGTTGGGCCAGTTTCTTTACGTAACAAGGAGAATTCCGACATGTTTGAGAGAGGTAACCTTAAATCACCACATAGATCGAACTCATATCTTTCTAAATCATTATTAATTCTAAAAATTTAGTGAAACTTCATTTATCACCTTTAATTTTTCATCATTTTTGCATTTATACGTACCCTTAAACTTTAAAAATTATTAATTTAGTCATCTCTCAATTAGAATTATACATTAAATCTTGTTAAAATTTTCAAAATAACTCTGTATTTTCTATATATATATATATAAATTCAAAGATTTTAAGCAAATATATTTTTTAAATTCTGTTAAATCCTTACCAACATCTAAATTTTTGTAATTTTTTTCTTTTTTTTTTTTTCCTTAAAAAAGATAGAAGAGTATTTTAAGAATTTTGACACACATTCATCCATTAGGAATATTTAACGGAAAATTTTAATGGATGGGTAAGTTGAAAAAAAAAATTGAAAGATAAATATACTAAATTGACACTTTTTAAAGTTTAAGGGTATAATTGCAAATTAAAATGATGAAATATCAGGGGTGATAATTAGTAAAGTTTTCCATAATTTTAAATTACCACTTATTGATCCCAAAAGTTTAAGCGGATAGAAACTCATGACCTATATTCTAATACTATGTTAAATTATCATGAGCCTAAAAAACTTAAAATAATATATTTAAGCATTTAATTTATATTGTAACAGGTAACAAAGCCTCAATTGATGAGCAACTTTGCATGAGATGGCTTAACTCGAAGAAATCAGGATCAGTCATTTATGCTTGTCTAGGTAGCCTGTGCCGCCTGGTTCCCGCACAATTAATAGAGCTTGGGCTCGGCCTAGAAGCATCAAATCAGCCATTTATTTGGGTGATCAAAACAGGAGAAAGGCATTTGGAGCTGGAGGAGTGGTTGGTGAAGGAAAGATTTGAGGAAAGGATCAAAGGGAGGGGGCTGTTGATCAAGGGATGGGCTCCACAGATGCTTATTCTATCCCATCCAGCAGTCGGAGGATTCATAACCCACTGTGGATGGAACTCGACGCTAGAAAGTGTGTGCTCCGGTGTGCCGATGATAACATGGCCTCTCTTTGCCGAGCAGTTCTTCAACGAAAAACTAGTCGTAGAAGTTTTGAGGATTGGGATTAAGGTAGGCGTTGAGATTCCTGTCAGATGGGGGGATGAAGAGAAAGTTGGGGTGTTGGTGAAGAAAGATTGGGTTGAGAAGGCAATAACCATGCTCATGGATGGGGGAGAAGAAGGTGAGAAAAGAAGAAAGAAAGCAAGAGAGCTTGGAGAGATGGGAAAGAGGGCACTGGAGAAAGGTGGATCTTCTCAATTAAACATGTCATTCTTGATCGAAGACATAACAAAACAATCCACCCAAGGCAAGGCGTAAGAATAGAGAAGAGAATCTTTTGAATAATTAAAAAATAAAAATTAACTATGTTATATATTTTATTGATCAATTATTGAGTGGAGAGATTCAAGGAGATTAATTTCTTGATTTTCTCCATTAATTAAAATAAATTTCATGTATTATATGTTATTTTGTATTAGTAGCACTGCACCTTACACATAGCGGTGCTCTAATATAGAAAATAAATAAAACGAAATAAAGAGAGATAAAATCAATAAATAAAATATGTTATTTCAGCATTTGTTAGTAAAGTGTACTTGTTTGTGTATTCTGTATTTCTTTTCGTTCTCTCTTTAATTTATTCAGTTTGTTCATCCACCATTTTTTTTTTTTTTTTTTTTTGTTCTTTATTATCACTATCATTATAAAAAAACATTAAAAATTAAAAGAATTATATATTTCTTAATACTAAAGGACGCATATGACTTTTAGAGGCTAATTTCTTTCAAACCAATTTGTAGAATTGGTAGGAAAGCTCTTGCAAAAGCTCATGGATCAAACCACAATCCATCTCTTGGTCTTTCTCGGATAACTGAACAATATTCTATATTATTAACTGAGGTTACACTTTGTACGCATGGCAACATTTTATTATTTTCCATAGCTTTTTATACACGTCGCAAATTTTATGTGAAGTTTTCATACGGTCTATGGACAAAAGTATCAAATTGATAAACTTGTAAAGTACATATATCAATTTTATCAGTTTTTAAAACTGAGGTAAATTTAATTTTGATACAAAAAACAAAAATAAAATAAAATCACAAGTACCAATTACGCATTTAATCCCATTAAAGAAAAATTACCATTAATTATTAGCATACCAAAAAGAGAGTCAACCATGAGTACTTTACAATGTGCATGGGTCAACAATACTAAACCATTCCGACTATCAAATTAGAGTAACACAGCGTCACATCTGCTCTCTTAGGTGAGTACTTATGGGCCTAGAATGCCAGATCATATTCGACTATTCATCAATATTTGGGCAAGATGGCCATAAAAGGTATTATGTTGATGGTTAATAATATGTATAATAACACTTGGGAGAAAATAAAGAATTTCGAAAAATAAAACTTATAAGGAAAACGAAATATAAATATGTCATGAACGATGACGTCTCTTTTTTGAAAATAAAATAGATATAGTCATAATGGGGCGACGAGAAGCCTTACGAGCATTTAAACTACTATCTGTGTATGAGATCCGAGGAAAGATAAAACAATTTTTACTGCGTTAACAAAAGTAGTAGCGCCACGTAGAATTACGAATTATCGTACTTATCTCATTTAACAAATGGCAGGGCGTTACAATATATTTATAAAGAACAGAGATGAGTAATGAAAGATTAAGATTTATTCAAATACTAAATATTTAATTTTACTCAATCATCTTTCATCACCCAACCAGTATGCTTAAGTTACAATATTTCTCTCTCGATCGTACATATAATATATAATAGATTCTTACATATAATAGTATCAGTCTGTTTGAATATCTTCTTTATCCCTATCAAGATGAGGAACAGACACAATATTTTGATGATAGAGAAGCCATTCATCTCCATTAATGTAGATAATATCCATGTAGAGAGCTGCTTCAGATTTCCCCAGTTACTTTGCGTACGACACCCTATATGTTTAATTTGCTCCTGGTCCCAAACATTGATACTCTCCAAAGAAGACCGTTCTGTATATATTCAGAATCATATTCAACAACAGTAAAAAATGTACTTTGATAATAATAATAATAATAAAAAAAACCACTAAATTAATGGATCGATTAGGCCACAAACTGATCTCTGGAGGGGTCTCTCCAATCATTCCAACCATCCGGAGCAACGACGCCCGGCATGTATGTTGTAGAAAACACCACAGTGGCATAAACTCCCCAAGCTCGCCCAAGCCATACTCTCCCAGTTCCACTGATGCTACAATTCACAAAGGAAAAACCAGTTTGCTCATTCATCGACTGCCTCCCATGAGCTGTGATAGCCCCGCTAATCACAATTATTCCAAAGGAGAAAAAAATGGATGTTTAATTTATAGATTATAGTATTCTGTTAAAATTGATTCTTACGGCGGGTAATTCATATATAATTGATGATGTTTCTGGCAACGAAATAGATCCATCCAAGTGCACGTGGACAGCTGGAGGATAAGGGCTACATTTGTGTGGTTCAACTTTCTGAACATTAAACCCCCGTACGTAAAGAAGCTCCCGATTCATACAGCAAAAGAACATCAGTTTCAATAATGCCCCAACAGGGCTCGACGCTTTGGTTGATCATCTCTTCTTCATCAGGGATGGCGTAAAGGCTAGCATTAATTTCCTCCTCAGTTATTACAAGGCGAATTAAGGCCTTCCTGCAGGCTAGAAGGTACGTTTGAACTCATCAATAATAAAAAAGAATTATTGCCAATCTCTTGAATTTATCACTTAAAAAGCAAGGAAATCTGTAGTATTCAGCTTTCTTCTCGATCCTAATTAATTATGATAGTTGAGAGGTGGAAGAATGATCGATTTCCTTAAATTGAAGTCTCAGAATTCCTTGCAGCTGCAGCTACAGGAAGATGGTTAATTTGCTATAGGCTATAGCACTGAAGTACGTAATTAAGAGGGCGCTGAGGTGAATCTGGATCGGTCTTTCGGTTTTTGCTCTGTGGCAAGGTGAGGCTCAAAATCTGAGGCCGAATTGAATATATATTAAAAAATTAATAAATGAAAAGACTGCCAACGAGGGACATGCTGTCTGGGTTGAAAGCATGTGAAATATTGGCAATCTACTGGGGATGCGTTTGGAATTGCGATTTTGTAGATAATAAGTGCGATTTTAAACTAAATCGCATAACATAAATCGTTTGGAAACTATTTTTTAAAAAATTGCGATTTGAAAACGTAGAAAATCTACTTTTTCAAATCGCAGGTGAGATGGTGTTTTTTTGAAAATATAAAATTTTAAAGGTTAATTTGCGATTTTAAATGTTAAACTGCGATTTTGCCAAACGTTTAACTGCGTTTTCAAAAATCACTTTTTTCAAATCGCACATTTTATAATCGTGATTTTAAATCGCACTTTTTTAAATCGAAAATCCAAACGGACCCTAAGAAAAAACAACGTACATGCATGTTTTCTTACACGCAAATTGACTAGATATTCATGCAGTTGAAACTTTGAAAGCTTGTGATTGGCAATCTAGCTAAGAAAAAACAACGTACCGGCCTGCATGTCACAACTCACACGGCAAATTGACTAGATCTTCATGCAGTCAGTCAGCTGGTTTGAAATTAAAGCTTGTGATTATTGGCAATATTCTACTAATAAAAAGCATCGTGCATGCATGTCACGCAAATTGACTATATGTTCATGCAGTCTAGGTAATTGAAAATAAGAAAGATAATTTGTGTTTGCATGTAGATCGGGTTCGGGTCATGTTGAGGTATAGGTATAAGATTAAATAGGTTGATCGTAACCCGACTCATTTAATTAAACAAGTTAAACCCCTCAACCCTAACCCTCTAATTTTGTATTTAGTTCGTATCGAGTCCGCGGGTCATGTCAATAATTGCCTCTCATTATGTCATGTGTTGGGTTTGAATCGTATTGAAATATGAGTATAAGACTATATAGATCAATCATAACTCAACACATTTAATTAAATGGATCGTGAGACTCAACAACCCTAACCTTTTAATTTAGATGTAATATGTTTGCGTTGAATTCACATATTGTGTCAAAAAGTTGCTGGCCTAATTGAAAGCATGTGATTGGCAATCTACTAATTAAGAAAAAACATCGTGCAAATATGCATGTCATGCAAATTGACTAGATCTTCCCCAGTTCAGACGATCGACGAACGAAAAGTAATCTTTCTTGAATGTGCGTACAAACTGCCAGTAAATTGTTGAATCTTTCAAAGTCAAGGTCATGACCGAATCAGAACCTGCCCAACACTTAACGCCATAGCATTCATTACAAATAATTTGGTGATGATCACCAAATTTGTAAAATCCATCTCCACCTGTTCTTGCAATTAATCATTATCAGTGATATTCGATATTCCTTCTTCAATGGATTCTGCAACCGGCCAGCCTCACTTTGTCCTAATACCACTCATGGCCCAAGGCCACATGATCCCCATGATTGACATGGCCAGGCTCTTTGCGGAGCGTGGCGTTATTGTGAGCTTGGTGACAACCCCCTACAATGCCTCACGATTTCAAAGAGCTATCAACCAAGCAAGAGGCTCTGGGCTCTCGTTTCGGCTTGTTCAGCTCGAATTTCCATGCCAAGAAGTGGTACTTCCTGAAGGATACGAGAACCTTGACATCCTGCCCTCCAGAGACCTACTGAGAAAGTTCTACAAAGCTCTCAGCATGCTCCAACAGCCACTAGAAAAACACCTCGAGAAAGAAACTCCCCCTCCAACTTGCATAATATCTGACAAGTGCCTCTCTTGGACAGCCATCACTGCTCAAAACTTCAACATTCCAAGGCTTGTTTTTCACGGGATGGGCTGCTTCTCACTTTTGAGCTCCCATAATATTAAACTTTACAATGCTCACAATTCTGTCAGTTCTGACTCGGAACCCTTTGTGATCCCTGGAATTCCCCATAGAATTGAGATAACAAAAGCCCAGCTGCCGGGAGCTTTTGTTGCCCTGCCTGACTTGGATGATTTTCGAAACAAGATGCAAGAGGCTGAATCAACCGCCAATGGGGTTGTGGTGAATAGTTTCCATGAATTGGAGCGTGAGTACATTGAGGAGTACGAGAAGGCTATTAAGAAGAAGGTGTGGTGCGTTGGGCCAGTTTCTTTACGTAACAAGGAGAATTCCGACATGTTTGAGAGAGGTAACCTTAAATCACCACATAGATCGAACTCATATCTTTCTAAATCATTATTAATTCTAAAAATTTTAGTGAAACTTCATTTATCACCTTTAATTTTTCATCATTTTTGCATTTATACGTACCCTTAAACTTTAAAAATTATTAATTTAGTCATCTCTCAATTAGAATTACACATTAAATCTTGTTAAAATTTTCAAAATAACTCTGTATTTTCTATATATATATATATATATAAATTCAAAGATTTTAAGCAAATATATTTTTTAAATTCCGTTAAATCCTTACCAACATCTAAATTTTTGTAATTTTTTTCTTTTTTTTTTCCTAAAAAAATATAGGAGTATTTTAAGAATTTTGACACACATTCATCCATTAGGAATATTTAACGGAAAATTTTAATGGATGGGTAAGTTGAAAAAAAAAATTGAAAGATGAATATACTAAATTGACACTTTTTAAAGTTTAAGGGTATAATTGCAAATTAAAATGATGAAATATCAGGGGTGATAATTAGTAAAGTTTTCCATAATTTTAAATTACCACTTATTGATCCCAAAAATTTAAGCGGATAGAAACTCATGACCTATATTCTAATACTATGTTAAATTATCATGAGCCTAAAAAACTTAAAATAATATATTTAAGCATTTAATTTTTATTGTAATAGGTAACAAAGCCTCAATTGACGAGCAACTTTGTATGGGATGGCTTAACTCGAAAAAACCAAGGTCAGTTATTTATGCTTGTTTAGGTAGCCTGTGCCGCCTGGTTCCCGCACAATTAATAGAACTTGGGCTTGGCCTAGAAGCATCAAATCAGCCATTTATTTGGGTGATCAAAACAGGAGAAAGGCATTTGGAGCTGGAGGAGTGGTTGGTGAAGGAAAGATTTGAGGAAAGGATCAAAGGGAGGGGGCTGTTGATCAAGGGATGGGCTCCACAGATGCTTATTCTATCCCATCCAGCAGTTGGAGGATTCATAACCCACTGTGGATGGAACTCGACGCTAGAAAGTGTGTGCTCCGGTGTGCCGATGATAACATGGCCTCTCTTCGCCGAGCAGTTCTTCAACGAAAAACTAGTCGTAGAAGTTTTGAGGATTGGGATTAAGATAGGCGTCGAGATCCCTGTCAGATGGGGGGATGAAGAGAAAGTTGGGGCGTTGGTGAAGAAAGATGGGGTTGAGAAGGCAATAACCATGCTCATGGATGGGGGCGAAGAAGGTGAGAAAAGAAGAAAGAAAGCAAGAGAGCTTGGAGAGATGGGAAAGAGGGCACTGGAGAAAGGTGGATCTTCTCAATTAAACATGTCATTCTTGATCGAAGACATAACAAAACAATCCACCCAAGGCAAGGCGTAAGTATAGAGAAGAGAATCTTTTGAATAATTAAAAAATAAAAATTAACTATGTTATATATTTTATTGATCAATTATTGAGTGGAGAGATTCAAGGAGATTAATTTCTTGATTTTCTCCATTAATTAAAATAAATTTCATGTATTATATGTTATTTTGTATTAGTAGCACTGCACCTTACACATAGCGGTGCTCTAATATAGAAAATAAATAAAACGAAATAAAGAGAGATAATATCAATAAATAAAATATGTTATTTCAGCATTTGTTAGTAAAGTGTACTTGTTTGTGTATTCTGTATTTCTTTTCGTTCTCTCTTTAATTTATTCAGTTTGTTCATCCACCATTTTTTTTTTTTTTTGTTCTTTATTATCACTATCATTATAAAAAAACATTAAAAATTAAAAGAATTATATATTTCTTAATACTAAAGGACGCATATGACTTTTAGAGGCTAATTTCTTTCAAACCAATTTGTAGAATTGGTAGGAAAGCTCTTGCAAAAGCTCATGGATCAAACCACAATCCATCTCTTGGTCTTTCTCGGATAACTGAACAATATTATATATTATTAACTGAGGTTACACTTTGTACGCATGGCAACATTTTATTATTTTCCATAGCTTTTTATACACGTCGCAAATTTTATGTTAAGTTTTCATACGGTATATGGACAAAAGTATCAAATTGATAAACTTGTAAAGTACAGATATCAATTTTATCAGTTTTTAAAACTGAGGTAAATTTAATTTTGATACAAAAAAACAAAAATAAAATAAAATCACAAGTACCAATTACGCATTTAATCCCATTAAAGAAAAATTACCATTAATTATTAGCATACCAAAAAGAGAGTCAACCATGAGTACTTTACAATGTGCATGGGTCAACAATACTAAACCATTCCGACTATCAAATTAGAGTAACACAGCGTCACATCTGCTCTCTTATGTGAGTACTTATGGGCCTAGAATGCCAGATCATATTCGACTATTCATCAATATTTGGGCAAGATGGCCATAAAAGGTATTATGTTGATGGTTAATAATATGTATAATAACACTTGGGAGAAAATAAAGAATTTCGAAAAATAAAACTTATAAGGAAAACGAAATATAAATATGTCATGAACGATGATGTCTCTTTTTTGAAAATAAAATAGATATAGTCATAATGGGGCGACGAGAAGCCTTACAAGCATTTAAACTACTATCTGTGTATGAGATCCGAGGAAAGATAAAACAATTTTTACTGCGTTAACAAAAGTAGTAGCGCCACGTAGAATTACGAATTATCGTACTTATCTCATTTAACAAATGGCGGGGCGTTACAATATATTTATAAAGAACAGAGATGAGTAATGAAAGATTAAGATTTATTCAAATACTAAATATTTAATTTTACTCAATCATCTTTCATCACCCAACCACTATGCTTAAGTTACAATATTTCTCTCTCGATCGTACATATAATATATAATAAATTCTTACATATAATAGTATCAGTCTGTTTGAATATCTTCTTTATCCCTATCAAGATGAGGAACAGACACAATATTTTGATGATAGAGAAGCCATTCATCTCCATTAATGTAGATAATATCCATGTAGAGAGCTGCTTCAGATTTCCCCAGTTACTTTGCGTACGACACCCTATATGTTTAATTTGCTCCTGGTCCCAAACATTGATACTCTCCAAAGAAGACCGTTCTGTATATATTCAGAATCATATTCAACAACAGTAAAAAATGTACTTTGATAATAATAATAATAAAAAAAAAAAAACCACTAAATTAATGGATCGATTAGGCCACAAACTGATCTCTGGAGGGGTCTCTCCAATCATTCCAACCATCCGGAGCAACGACGCCCGGCATGTATGTTGTAGAAAACACCACAGTGGCATAAACTCCCCAAGCTCGCCCAAGCCATACTCTCCCAGTTCCACTGATGCTACAATTCACAAAGGAAAAACCAGTTTGCTCATTCATCGACTGCCTCCCATGAGCTGTGATAGCCCCGCTAATCACAATTATTCAAAAGGAGAAAAAAATGGATGTTTAATTTATAGATTATAGTATTCTGTTAAAATTGATTCTTACGGCGGGTAATTCATATATAATTGATGATGTTTCTGGCAACGAAATAGATCCATCCAAGTGCACGTGGACAGCTGGAGGATAAGGGCTACATTTGTGTGGTTCAACTTTCTGAACATTAAACCCCCGTACGTAAAGAAGCTCCCGATTCATACAGCAAAAGAACATCAGTTTCAATAATGCCCCAACAGGGCTCGACGCTTTGGTTGATCATCTCTTCTTCATCAGGGATGGCGTAAAGGCTAGCATTAATTTCCTCCTCAGTTATTACAAGGCGAATTAAGGCCTTCCTGCAGGCTAGAAGGTACGTTTGAATTCATCAATAATAAAAAAGAATAATTGCCAATCTCTTGAATTTATCAGTACTTAAAAAGCAAGGAAACCTGTAGTATTCTTTCTTCTCGATCCTAATTAATTATGATAGTTGAGAGGTGGAAGAATGATCGATTTCCATAAATTGAAGTCTCAGAATTCCTTGCAGCTGCAGCTACAGGAAGATTGTTAATTTGCTATTGGCTATAGCACTGAAGTACGCAATTAAGTGGGCGCTGAGGTGAATCTGTATCGGTCTTTCGGTTTTTGCACTGTGGCAAGGTGAGGCTCAAAATCTGAGGCCGAATTGAATATATATTAAAAAATTAATAAATGAAAAGACTGCCAACGAGGGACATGCACGCTGTCTGGGTTGAAAGCAAGTGAAATATTGGCCATCTATTAAAGGTGCGTTTGAAATTGCAATTTCGAAAACAATAAATACGATTTTAAACCAAATTGCATAACATAACTCATTTGAAAACTATTTTTTAAAAAATTACGATTTGAAAACGTAGAAAATCTACTTTCTCAAATTGCAGGTGAGATGGTGTTTTTTTGAAAACGCAGAATTTTAAAAGTTAATTTGCGATTTTAAATGTTAAACTGTGATTTTGTCAAACGTTTAACTGCGTTTTTAAAAATCACTTTTTTCAAATCATATATTTTATAATCGTGATTTTAAATCGCACTTTTTTAAATCGCAAATTCAAACGGACTATAAGAAAAAACAACGTACATGCATGTTTTCTCACACGCAAATTGACTAGATATTCATGCAGTTGAAACTTTGAAAGCTTGTGATTGGCAATCTAGCTAAGAAAAAACAACGTACCGGCCTGCATGTCACATCTCACACGGCAAATTGACTAGATCTTCATGCAGTCAGTCAGCTGGGTTGAAATTAAAGCTTGTGACTATTGGCAATCTACTAAGAAAAAGCATCGCGCATGCATGTCACGCAAATTGACTATATGTTCATGCAGTCTAGGTAATTGAAAGTAAGAAAGATAATTTGTGTTTGCATGCAGATCGGATTCGGGTCATGTTGAGGTATAGGTATAAGATTATATAGGTTGACCATAACTCGACTCATTTAATTAAACAAGTTAAACCCCTCAACCCTAACCCTCTAATTTTGTATTTAGTTCGTATCGAGTCCGCGGGTCATGTCAATAATTGCCTCTCATTATGTCATGTGTTGAGTTTGAATCGTATTGAAATATGAGTATAAGACTATATAGATCAATCATAACTCAACACATTTAATTAAATGGATCGTGAGACTCAACAACCCTAACCTTTTAATTTAGATGTAATATGTTTGCGTTGAATTCACATATTGTGTCAAAAAGTTGCTGGCCTAATTGAAAGCATGTGATTGGCAATCTACTAATTAAGAAAAAACATCGTGCAAATATGCATGTCATGCAAATTGACTAGATCTTCCCCAGTTCAGACGATCGACGAACGAAAAGTAATCTTTCTTGAATGTGCGTACAAACTGCCAGTAAATTGTTGAATCTTTCAAAGTCAAGGTCATGACCGAATCAGAACCTGCCCAACACTTAACGCCATAGCATTCATTACAAATAATTTGGTGATGATCACCAAATTTGTAAAATCCATCTCCACCTGTTCTTGCAATTAATCATTATCAGTGATATTCGATATTCCTTCTTCAATGGATTCTGCAACCGGCCAGCCTCACTTTGTCCTAATACCACTCATGGCCCAAGGCCACATGATCCCCATGATTGACATGGCCAGGCTCTTTGCGGAGCGTGGCGTTATTGTGAGCTTGGTGACAACCCCCTACAATGCGTCACGATTTCAAAGAGCTATCAACCAAGCAAGAGGCTCTGGGCTCTCGTTTCGGCTTGTTCAGCTCGAATTTCCATGCCAAGAAGTGGGACTACCTGAAGGATACGAGAACCTTGACATCCTGCCCTCCAGAGACCTGCTGAGAAAGTTCTACAAAGCTCTCAGTATGCTCCAACAGCCACTAGAAAAACACCTCGAGAAAGAAACTCCCCCTCCAACTTGCATAATATCTGACAAGTGCCTCTCTTGGACATCCATCACTGCTCAAAACTTCAACATTCCAAGGCTTGTTTTTCACGGGATGGGCTGCTTCTCACTTTTGAGCTCCCATAATATTAAGCTTTACAATGCTCACAATTCTGTCAGTTCTGACTCGGAACCCTTTGTGATCCCTGGAATTCCCCATAGAATTGAGATAACAAAAGCCCAGCTGCCGGGAGCTTTTGTTGCCCTGCCTGACTTGGATGATTTCCGAAACAAGATGCAAGAGGCTGAATCAACCGCCTATGGGGTTGTGGTGAATAGTTTCCATGAATTGGAGCGTGAGTACATTGAGGAGTACGAGAAGGCTCTTAAGAAGAAGGTGTGGTGCGTTGGGCCAGTTTCTTTACGTAACAAGGAGAATTCGGACATGTTTGAGAGAGGTAACCTTAAATCACCACATAGATCGAACTCATATCATTTTAAATCATTACTAATTCTAAAAATTTTAGTGAAACTATATTTATCACCTCTGATTTTTCATCATTTTTGCATTCATACTTACCCTTAAACTTTAAAAAATATTAATTTAGTCATCTCTCAGTTAGAATTTTACATTAAATCCTGTTAAAATTTTTAAAATAACCCTGTATCTTATATATATATATATATATATATATATATATATATATATCAAGCATATATATTTTTGCAAATTCCGTTAAATCCTTACCAACATCTAAATTCTTGTAATTTTTTTCTTTTTTTTTTTTTTCCTTAAAAAAGATAGAAGAGTATTTTAAGAATTTTAACACACATTCATCCATTAGGATTTAACGGAAAATTCTAATGGATGGGTAAGATGAAAAAAAAAAAAAAAATTGAAAGATAAATATACTAAATTGACACTTTTTAAAGTTTAAGAGTATGATTGCAAATTAAAGTGGTAAAATATCATGGGTGATAATTAATAAAGTTTTCCATAACTTTAAATTACCACTTATCGATCCCAAAAGTTTAAGCGAATAGAAACTCATGACCTATATTCTAAAACTATGTTAAATTATCATTAATCTCAAAAACTTAAAATAATAATAATAAAATAATATATTTAAGCATTTAATTTATATTGTAACAGGTAACAAAGCCTCAATTGATGAGCAACTTTGCATGAGATGGCTTAACTCGAAGAAACCAGGATCAGTCATTTATGCTTGTCTAGGTAGCCTGTGCCGCCTGGTTCCCGCACAATTAATAGAGCTTGGGCTCGGCCTAGAAGCATCAAATCAGCCATTTATTTGGGTGATCAAAACAGGAGAAAGGCATTTGGAGCTGGAGGAGTGGTTGGTGAAGGAAAGATTTGAGGAAAGGATCAAAGGGAGGGGGCTGTTGATCAAGGGATGGGCTCCACAGATGCTTATTCTATCCCATCCAGCAGTCGGAGGATTCATAACCCACTGTGGATGGAACTCGACGCTAGAAAGTGTGTGCTCCGGTGTGCCGATGATAACATGGCCTCTCTTTGCCGAGCAGTTCTTCAACGAAAAACTAGTCGTAGAAGTTTTGAGGATTGGGATTAAGGTAGGCGTTGAGATTCCTGTCAGATGGGGGGATGAAGAGAAAGTTGGGGTGTTGGTGAAGAAAGATTGGGTTGAGAAGGCAATAACCATGCTCATGGATGGGGGAGAAGAAGGTGAGAAAAGAAGAAAGAAAGCAAGAGAGCTTGGAGAGATGGGAAAGAGGGCACTGGAGAAAGGTGGATCTTCTCAATTAAACATGTCATTCTTGATCGAAGACATAACAAAACAATCCACCCAAGGCAAGGCGTAAGAATAGAGAAGAGAATCTTTTGAATAATTAAAAAATAAAAATTAACTATGTTATATATTTTATTGATCAATTATTGAGTGGAGAGATTCAAGGAGATTAATTTCTTGATTTTCTCCATTAATTAAAATAAATTTCATGTATTATATGTTATTTTGTATTAGTAGCACTGCACCTTACACATAGCGGTGCTCTAATATAGAAAATAAATAAAACGAAATAAAGAGAGATAATATCAATAAATAAAATATGTTATTTCAGCATTTGTTAGTAAAGTGTACTTGTTTGTGTATTCTGTATTTCTTTTCGTTCTCTCTTTAATTTATTCAGTTTGTTCATCCACCATTTTTTTTTTTTTTTGTTCTTTATTATCACTATCATTATAAAAAACATTAAAAATTAAAAGAATTATATATTTCTTAATACTAAAGGACACATATAACTTTTAGAGGCTAATTTCTTTCAAACCAATTTGTAGAATTGGTAGGAAAGCTCTTGCAAAGGCTCATGGATCAAACCACAATCCATCTCTTGGTCTTTCTCGGATAACTGAACAATATTCTATATTATTAACTGAGGTTACATTTTGTACGCATGGCAACACTTTATTAATTCCCATAGCTTTTTTATACACGTCGCAAATTTTATGTTAAGTTTTCATACGGTATATGGGCAAAAGTATCAAATTGATTAACTTGCATGTAAAGTACAGATATCAATTTTATCAGTTTTTAAAACTGAGGTTAATTTAATTTTGATACAAAAAACAAAAAATAAAATAAAATCACAAGTACCAATTACGCATTTAATCCAATTAATGAAAAATTACCATTAAGTATTAGCATACCAAAAAGAGAGTCAACCATGAGTACTTTACAATGTGCATGGGTCAACAATACTGAACCATGTCCGACTGCTCATCTAATTAGAGTAATACAGCGTCACAGTTGCTCTCTTATGTGAGTACTTATGTGCCTAGAGTGCCAGATCATATTCGACTATTCATCAATATTTGTGCAAGATGGCCATAAAAGGTATATATCGATGATGATGTATATATTATGTTGATGGTTAATAATATGTATAATAACACTCGGGAGAAAATAAAGAATTTTAGAAAATAAAACTTATAAAGAATACGATATATAAATATGTCATGAACAATGACATCTCTTTTTTGAAAATAAACGAGAAGCCTTACGAGCATTTAAACTATTATCCGTGCATGAGATCCGAGGAAAGATAAAGCAATATATTTTTACTGCGTTAATAAAAGTAGAAGCGCTACGTAAAATTGCAAATTATCGTACTTATCTCGTTTAATAAATGGCGGGGGGTTACAATATATTTATAATGAACAGAGATGAGTAATGAAAGATTAAGATTTATTCAAATACTATATATTTAATTTTACTCAATCATCTTTCATCACCCAACCAGTATATACTTAAGTTACAATATTTCTCTCTCGATCGTACATATAATATATAATAAATTCTTACATATAATAGTATCAGTCTGTTTGAATATCTTCTTTATCCCTATCAAGATCAGGAACAGACAAAATATTTTGATGATAGAGAAGCCATTCATCTCCATTAATGTAGGTAATATCCATGTAGAGAGCTGCTTCAGATTTCCCCAGTTGCTTTGCTTATGACACCCTATGTAATTTGTTAGATATATTCAACATATTGCTTAAACTAACATGCGCAGCAAAAAACAAATAAGATAGGATTCAGGCTTGCCTCTAGCCATATTTGCTCAAGTGTTTTCACGATCCATCTGAAGAACAAGAAAAGATTATTTGAGGGATCTTCTAACCTATGCCAATGACTGTATTGCCGTACTAATGGTGTACACAAGCTATTAATTTATAGGCTAGGTCAGGGACCCTCAAATATGGTAAATACCGTATTGTTCCTCCCATCAAGGAAACAATATTATTAATTAATTTTAAATCAATTAAAACGATTCTATTACGGTAATTTAATTAATTAAATTACTTAACCGTAATACCGTATATACTATTTATTTATTAAATATTAATAAATACTTCTTTATGTGGCATATAGGCCATATATGGAGATAATATATTATATTCTCTCACTTGGACTTTATGACACATAACCTTATAGTATTAGGTTCCTTAGTTTGGCCAATCAGTTATGGAATCTTCCAATTCAGATAAGAAATGTTTCACACGAATCATGGCGGTAAAACCGTTATAAAATTAGGTCGTCCCTTCTAGGGGTGTGCATGGGGCGGGGCGGGGCGGTTTTTCGCCTTTTTTGGCCTCGCCCCGCACCTATGCGGCTTGGAAATTTCCAACCCGCAAACCGCACTTAATAAAGACAACCCATGCAGGGCGGGTTCGCGCGGGACGGGGATTGCGGGGTGGGGCGGGTATTTTGAGTGTCATTTACGTAATTTTGATTTTACTTTGTAAAAAATAAAAAATTGAAAAAATACTGATTTTTTTAAGAAAAAAATTAAATTCATATTATTTTTTCACATAATCTTTTAAATGTAAAGTCAGATTTTTAGGGAATCCACTATGTTTCATTAAAGAAAAAAATTATAATTTCAAAGCTCCTTAAATTTAGTCCTTCAACATGTTGACACATATCTTTCAATCGTTCCTATTTCTATACAAGAACATTTTCCATGGAATTAGCCTTGTAAACTAAACTAAAAGCCCTATTAATTATAAAATAAAATTCTAAGAAACATGATTTCTTTTTCTTTTCTTTTTTTCTTTTTTTTTTTCTTTTCTCCTCTGTGCGGGGCGGGGCGGGGTGGGGTGGGGACCCGCATTTTTTAAAAGGCTAAATCTGCAACCCGCCCCACCCCGCATAAATTTCTCAAATTAAGACCCTAACCCGCAAAAAAAAACCTGAAAACCCTGTCCTCTACGGGGCGGGGTGGGGCGGGTGCTGCGGGGCGGGGCGGGGATTGCGGGTTTTGCACACCCCTAGTCCCTTCCATGTATCACAATGTAAAAGACTCCTTATATGAGTACCTTATGGATAATCAAGCTTTATGAATGAACTTCCTATAAGTCATTCGAGTCCAACTTTATTTATCCTCATGGATAAAATAACAAATGTGCACAAAATCATTATTATAATAACTTTATGTCTATAAACCAAAAAGAGACAAACCAATTTAACCAAGCAAAAAATGAATTAATGAGTTTCATATACTCCGCATGACTTTATTCTTTCTTTACCGGTAAACTTTAAGTCATGGGATCCGCAATCATTAATTTAGTACTTATATGCTCAATAGACCTTTTTATGACTTTTAGGCCTCGTTTGGTTTGCGGAATGTCTATTCCATTAGGAAAATGAATAACTATTCATGGGAATAAATGAAGGTGGAATGGAATAACTATTCCTATTCTTTTGTTTGGTTGTAACGGTGGAATAGAACATTGCATATGTATTCTTTTGTTTGGTACAGTGCAATACATTGGTGAATGGAATCATATTATAATCAAATTTTCTAAAATACCCTTATAATACAAATATAATTTATATTATTGATGACATTTTTTTTCTTTATTTAAGAAACATAAACAATCATACTATGACCTTTTTTGTTTTTTTTTTTTTAATTTCATATAGTTCATGGCATCTTTTTTTTTTTTTTTTTTTTCATATACAATTACGCTACAAAATGATTTATAAGGAAAAAAAAAAAAAAAAAAAAAAAAAAAAACACACACACACACACACACACATAATCATCATATCACCATCATAAAAAAATAAAAAAAATAGATCATCTGGCCCTTTTTATTTTATTCTTTTTTATTTGTTTTCCAGCAACAAACATTCATTCTTTGCTTACAAAGTAAAATGATTTATAAGAAAAAAAAAAAAAAAACATAATCATCATAAAAAAATAAATCATCTACAAAACCCTTTTTATTTTATTATTTTTATTTGTTTTTGAGTAACAAACATTCGTTCTTTGCTTACAAAGTTTTTCTCAAACCTCCGCAAGGCAATTGGAGTCCCCCCGATATTAAGAGGTACTCGTTTTGCTACGTCTAAGTGCATTTTGTAGGCTAAATCATAAGAGGAGGGAAAAAAAAAAAAAAAAAAAAAAAAAAAAAAAAAAAAAGAAAGAAAGAAAAGAAAAGAAGAAGAAAGACTACCCCACAACATTGCATATGTATTCTTTTGTTTGGTACAGTGCAATACATTGGTGAATGGAATCATATTATAATCAAATTTTCTAAAATACCCTTATAATACAAATATAATTTATATTATTGATGACATTTTTTTTCTTTATTTAAGAAACATAAACAATCATACTATGACCTTTTTTGTTTTTTTTTTTTAATTTCATATAGTTCATGGCATCTTTTTTTTTTTTTTTTTTTCATATACAATTACGCTACAAAATGATTTATAAGGAAAAAAAAAAAAAAAAACACACACACACACACACACACACACATAATCATCATATCACCATCATAAAAAAATAAAAAAAATAGATCATCTGGCCCTTTTTATTTTATTCTTTTTTATTTGTTTTCCAGCAACAAACATTCATTCTTTGCTTACAAAGTAAAATGATTTATAAGAAAAAAAAAAAAAAAACATAATCATCATAAAAAAATAAATCATCTACAAAACCCTTTTTATTTTATTATTTTTATTTGTTTTTGAGTAACAAACATTCGTTCTTTGCTTACAAAGTTTTTCTCAAACCTCCGCAAGGCAATTGGAGTCCCCCCGATATTAAGAGGTACTCGTTTTGCTACGTCTAAGTGCATTTTGTAGGCTAAATCATAAGAGGAGGGAAAAAAAAAAAAAAAAAAAAAAGAAAGAAAAGAAAAGAAGAAGAAAGACTACCCCACAACAAATTAAGTTGGGTTGAGAAACAGAGAGAGGGGGATGAGAATATAATTGCAGAGATGGAGAAAGATATTGATGGTGCACTTGAGTGATGAATTTTTGAAATCAGAATTAAATTCTTATTTTGTTTACGAATTTTGAAATTTGACTTTTTAGAAAAAATTGAATAAAATATGATTTGTTTATAAAAAGTTGAATAAAATATAATTTGTTTTTTAAAAAGTTGAATAAAATATGATTTATTTCTGAAAAAAGTAGAATCAGAATTATATTTTATTGTCAAAATTTCGTATCAAAACACACCATGAGTTGAGAAACAGAGAGAGAGAGAGAGGGATAGGAGACTTGGGTGTTGAGAAGGTTGGAGTTTTTGGGCAAAAGACGAATTTAATTTATTCCCATAGGAAAGGAATAGGTATTCCACTCCTTTTTGAGTGGAATACCTATTCCTCTTCGTAAGGGAATAACTATTCCGTGGGAATAACTATTCCCTTAAATAATATACAACCAAATAAAAGAATAGCTATTCCGTAGGAATAGCTATTTCTTTCCATGGATCTAATCCGCAAACCAAACGAGGCCTTAATGTTATCTCTCGTACTGAGATACTTGATGTCGATTTACTTCTGCTTCCACTCTTTATTCTTGTAAAATAAGACTATAGTAGAATTACCGCAGAGTATCTTTATGATCTAACTGTAAAATTGACAATATTGAGACTTTCAACAAAATGTCTCATTCATCATGCCTGTGTACTAAATTAATAGCACGCTAGATTTTTAGCTTTCTTGGTAGACGTAGCAACTATAGTCTACTTACTGCATTTTTAAGATATATCTCTCAATAAAAAGATATATACCCTAAAGTAGACTTTCTACTATCTACACAATTAGCAAAATTCAAATCTAAACAACTAACCACCTCCAAATGGAAAGTGTATCTTTATGTTAAGTTGTACTTCTTGGTTCCTTGCATATACCGCAAGACTTTATTTGCATCACTTTATTGACCTAATATTCTTATTGTCAGTCATATGGTTATGCATAATGCAGATGCTTAAAGAAAAACTTTTCATCTGCCCTTATTCCAATACCTTTTGGGACATTAATCTGTATTTAATTGGTCCCTCTTAATTGCTACTGAAGGTGCATAATCTTTTATTCTAAATCTTTCTAAAACTTTTTCAAAGTAGGCCTTCTGAGACAATGTTAATATTCTTTATGTCTCTCTGAATCTCTATGTCAAAAGACATAAGAGGTTTCACCCAAATCCTTCATTTCAAAGTTTTGTAAAATGAACTTTATGTAGCAAACCTAAATCACCACTTGCAAAATATATATATATATATATATATATATATATATATATATATATATATTCATATGGGTCTAGAAATATTACTTTACTCTCACTGACCTTAAGGTATATATTCATATGGGTCTAGAAATATTACTTTACTCTCACTGACCTTAAGGTATATATACTAATTATCAAGGTTTTCAAACAATAAAACAATTACCTTGTAAAAAGTATATCTCCGATAAGAGATCTATCACAACCTATAAATAGAATTCTTTAATTTGCAAGTA
Organism: Alnus glutinosa; assembly: GCF_958979055.1. Taxonomy (NCBI): domain Eukaryota; kingdom Viridiplantae; phylum Streptophyta; class Magnoliopsida; order Fagales; family Betulaceae; genus Alnus; species Alnus glutinosa. The sequence continues at coordinate 1,030,568 of NC_084892.1, forward strand.
TTCTGACTGTTATTTTATAAAACCTTTAGGTTGTGTCATGTAAACCTTATCTTTAGGATCCCCATTCAGGAAAGTTGTTTTCACATCTATTTGATGTAGCTCTAGTTCAAAATGAGCTACTAATGCTATGATTATCTTGATGAATCATTCTTAAACACTAGAAGAATTTTTCATGATAATCAATGCCTCATTTGTGAGTAAAACCATTGGCTACGAGTCTAGCTTGACTTTTGAGCAATGGATTTATCTCTTACTTCATGGCACTGAATCAAAATGTAGAGTTTTCTTCACTCATAGCATGTAAAAACAATTTTGGATCATCTTTATGTCCAATGTCAAAATATCAGACTCTGGGAGATATATAACATGATCACTAAGAATTGTTGATCTCCTTATTCTATAGGATTTTTTTAATTCTACTTCCTCTACATTTTGCAATGGGAGAATAGACTTTTGAACCTGTTTTGTATGAGTTGGTTGTTCTAGAACTGATTGTGGCTCAGGATAATCAATCTGATTTTCCCTGAATACAATCAATCATCCTCTATGAGAAGGAGATTTGGCCAACTCTAGTGCTTCCTCAAATTCCAATTTGTGTGAATGAGCACTCCCACTAGGTTCCGTATCCTCTAGAAATTTTACAATCAACAACTCTAGGATTATATGAAGGATAATAAAACATTAAAACCCCTTAAAGTTTACTAGATAGCTTATAAAAGATCCGCTGGTTGTCCTTGAATCTAATTTCCTTCGGCGAGAATTATAAATCCCCTCTTTAGTAAGGCAACCCCATATGTGTAAATAATTTAAACTTGGCTTCCATCTATTTTATACTTTAAAAGTGTCGTAAGAATAACCTTAGATAGAATCCTGTTTAACATATATACAACGGTTTTCAAAGCTTTACTTTATAAAGGTAATAGCAGATTAATATTACTAATCATTTCCCTTTTGTGTGTACCTACCTTAATATTCTATGCCTATATTAGATCTTATGATTTTCATATTGTTTCCCTTCTTCTTATAGGTATTGAAAGCATTCAATACCCCACCTTGAATATTTAGAAGATAGAGATACATAAACTTTATATGGTCATCACTAAAAGAGATAAAAATATATCTGACCATTTAGGCAATGAGTATGAAAAGGTCAACACCTTTCAATGTACATGATCTCAAGAATTTTAAAAGGCTCTCTTTGGTACCTCTAGTAGTCTTGTTGGTATGCTTTCCCTTTATGCAGTCCACACAAGTACCAAAGTCAGTAAATTACTGACTTTTATTTTCTGTATGGAGATATATTTCAATCTTCAAAGCCATAACAAGAGCATTTTTTAAATTCTCAAAGACTCTACTTTACGTCAACATCAGTATGTAGAAACAAACAAATAATTTTGTTTCAAAAATTGGAAGGTAGGTCAATTTTAAATATGCTTTAAATAAACCCCAACCAATATTCCACCAAAAATAAGAAAAATTTCAAGTTTAAAATAAAATTGAAATTTTTAACAAGCCAAACCAGAAAAATAAATTTCTAAAAAATTATGGAATATAAATCATTTTTGAGGTAAAAAATATAACTGAATCTCAAAATTAACCTATAGATCCCAACAACCTCAAATTATAAACACGTGTCATTTATTTTAAAAGGACTCTACATTTGTGTTGACAACGTGGATTGTTAAATAATAATCAATCCACGACATATTTGAATAAGTCACAAAAAGATATTCATGACATACTAGATATATGAGATTATCTTTATTTTAAGTCATTTCTTACACTTCATGCAATCTTTCTTTATATGCCCTTAATTTTCCTTATTGCATGAGAAATAAGTATCTTGATTGTCATAATACTTTAGCACCTTATTCTCATGCTTTAAGTGTTGGACATGATTGCGTTTATCGGTCTTTCCCTTGACATGAGTAATCATGTGAACACTTTATGAATTCTCTCATATCCTTGAACACACATGGTTAGAAGTTTATTTACTAACCATTTATCCTTACGTGTGTTCAAGATAAAATTCTATACTTAGAAGAAAGAATTAAAAAAATGAAATAGACCAATAATGACTCAAAAAATCTCAATCTTTAGGGACTTAAGCTAAACTACAAAATCTTTCATTCCCATAATGGAATTAGAAACTCTCAAATGAAAAAGCATATTAATTTTTTTCCAGTCAGAAAAAATATTACCATAAAGTATTGAAATATAAAACTACCAAAGTAGAGTAATTTGAATAGATGCAATAACCAAAAAATAAAATAAATACTTTAATGCTATGAAGTAACTTTATTTTAAATTCGTCAATGCCAATTTAAATAGTAAATTTCAACCTACCTATGGGTAAAGGTTGCATCACGCATGAAATTTACTCTTTATTAATAAGACTAAAGCAAATTTAAATATTAAAAAATAAAATTTTCCGTACCTGTGGGCAACCGAGAGAAATTTTACTTTTAATACTAAATTTGTTATCTTATTCTAATTAAGTCATAAAAAATAAAAACTTCATTGTGGGGATAAGTAATTAAATTTATGAATTAACTACAAGACGATGTCAACTTTATTTTAAATTAGCCAATGTCAATTTAAATAGTAAATTTCAACCTACCTATGGGCAAAGGTTGCATTACGCATGAAATTTACTCTTTATTAATAAGACTAAAGCAAATTTAAATATTAATAAATAAAATTTTTCGTACTTGTGGGCAACCAAGAGAAATTTTACTTTCAATACTAAATTTATTATCTTATTCTAATTAAGTCATAAAAATAAAAACTTTCCTGTCGGGATAAATAATTAAATTTATGAATTAATTACAAGACGATGTTAATTTTTCCATATGAAATTCATGTGTATGATCTTAATGCAATTATTATAAAATCGAGATGTTGTGGCTCTCCCAAAATCATAATAATCACGTTGCAGTTTATGAACATCTAATAAAAATTCTTTATAATGTTCATATGTGTAACCTGATGTAATTATTATTAAAAAACTAGGATGCTGTGGCTCCCCAAAAAAAAATTATTATGATAATTACGTGTGTGTAATCTTGATGCAATTATCATTAAAATTTGGGATGCTGTGGCTTTCCCAAAATCATCATGATAATTGCGACTTCATTAACATCTAACAACTTTATAGATGCCTCCTTAATAGCCTCAGGAATATAACAAACCAATACCTAAATGGGGTAAATAGCATTTTTCAATGTGCAACCAGGTGAGTTCTCAGGAAAGTGAGGGGGGTCACTTGGACACACTTAAATCCCAAGACTTTCCTAGCCAGAACTTTTCTAGACATTGCATTCTTAGATATTACTGTAAACACGCCAACATATATAGTATTGTTAATTATTCTTAGACCTAGGCATCAAACAATTTATATTTAAACAATATAAATACAAATATAAATCTGTGCATTTAAATAAAGTAATTTATTTACAACAATGTAAATAATAAAAGCATTAAGAAAACATAATGGCCCAAGGGTTCAGACTCTTTACACTTGGTGAATCTAAGTTTTAAGCATCACTGAGACTTTAAAGGCCTGATGGGTTGCTGCACGTCAGCCCACTTAAATGTTCCCTCCTTTTTCTTTTTTTTCCTTTTTCTTTTTAACTGAATAGGGCATCTTGGGCTGACCCAATGGGTTAGCACTTGGATTGGGCTGACCCGAATGGGTCAACCCACTTGATATCAGGTTGGACTCATGGGTTTTAAACCCTACCCGACCCCTTATCCGACCCGACCTGTATTTTTCTCAAAATTTGGAACCCTAAATTTCAATCCAGCCGCCACCCCTTCTGCCGTCGCCTTCTCTTTCTCCCCATCCACCGGCCGCCAATCCCACTGTTTCCTCATGTGACGGCCACGACGGCCGCCGCTCAGCAGGTCACGGCGCCGTTCACCCAAGTACCAGGCGGCCCGTGAAAGGGCTGTCGATACTGTCACGGGCGACCCTTGGGGGGCCACCCATCATAGTGACGGTTAGAGGCCGCTTGGAAGCGGCCTCTCCTCTTTGGGCAACAGTGCCGCTATGCCCAACGGCCAGCGGCATTTCTGGATGGCGTCCGTGATGGCATCTTTGAATGGTGTCCACGATGGCGTCTCTGGACGGCATCCACGGCGATTTCAAAATTGCCTAAATGGTCTGAAACGATGCCGGCCACGAAAAGGGCCGGCACCAACTTCATGTGGCGAGAAACCGCTAAAACCGCCGATGAATGGCTTGTGCTAAGGAGCAATCCGCCGGTGGATATCACATTGTTCGTCCATGGGTTTCAAGTACGGTGCCTAAGTGTTGGTGCTTTACTGTAATCTAACAATCCTCTTATGCACACATTCGAAACATCAAACACGTACAGTCCGTGAACAATAATAATAATAGGCTGATTTTTGTTCCATATGGAATAGTGGAACAAACAACATGTTGAAAAAACTAATACCCGTATGTTTTTTTTCAACCGTTCGTGAACAATAAATATAATTTCAAATAAATTATGTTCACACAAAAAAAATATTGAATTCAACAAAAACTTAATGCTAAACAAAATAGCATAGGTTGCTCTGATACCACATGTTAGATATATTCAACATATTGCTTAAACTAACATGCACAACGGAAAACAAATAAGACAGGATTCAGGCTTACCTCTAGCCATATTTGCTCAAGCGTTTCCACGATCCATCTGAAGAACAAGAAAAGATTATTTGAGGGATCTTCTAACCTATGCCTATGACTGTATTGCCGTACTAATGGTGTACACAAGCTATTAATTTATAGGCTAGGTCAGGGACCCTCAAATATGGTAAATACCGTATTGTCCCTCCCATCAAGGAAACAATATTATTAATTGATTTTAAATCAATTAAATGATTCCATTACGGTAATTTAAATAATTAAATTACCTAACCGTTTAAATTACCTAACCGTAATACCGTATATACTATTTATTTATTAAATATTAATAAATACTTCTTCTTTATGTGACATATAGGCTATATATGAAAATAATATCTTACATAATTTGCTCTTGATCCCAAACATTGATACTCTCCAACAGGGGCGGAGGGAGGGGGGTCGAGAGAGGGCAACTACACCCCCTCAACCCCCAAAAAGTTTTCTTACTCCCGGTAAAACTCCTCTGAATACTTTGGTTGCTCACCCTCAGCCACTCATTAGGGGGCATCCACGTTACCGGCAAAGCTTTTCCAGTCTTTCAAGGATTTAGGTTGCTCACTGTTTAAAATTTTCAGTCCTTCACGATTCAGTGTTTCAGAGATATAGAAATTAGGTTAGAATCACGAAGAAGGATGACAATACAAACGATGTGTTTTTAGTTTAGTATTTGGCAAAACGCACCGTTTAAATTATAAATTGAAGTTAGTTGATTTGCGTGTTGCGATTTGCATGAGACCGTGAGTTGCGTGAGGGAATTTGCGAATTTAGATATGTTGCTTAAAGCATATTTGTTAAACGTTGCGTTTAGTAATATACAGAGTTCCATGATCATGACAATCTGTTTTGTAATATGTTGACATTAGCCTACATAAAAAGTTAAAAACATAAGTATATATTGAATTTGTTGCGATTTCAATTTTTCAAAGTTCCAAACAACTTCTTTTCAAGTCAAGCAAATTTCTCTTCTTTTCCAAGAATTCAAAATCAATTGGTAAGGTTTTTTTTTTTTTTTTTTTTTTTTTTTTTTTTTTTGGTTCAGAGGTGATCAATGAAAAGAGTCAAAAGTCCGCCTACAACATAGCAAAAACTCAACCTTTTTTTTTTTCTTTTTACAATTTTTTTTTCGATCTTAAAATGTTTTAGATATGTAATCAAATTTTTACACTCATTAATTTTTTAAATTTATTATGTATATGTAAACTTTTATATTTAAATTGTTCTTTTAAATTAATTGTTTATGAATATATATAGTTTTTGCGACATATTTTAATTGTATAAAATATATAATTGTAATCGGTTGAAATTAAAAAAAAAAAAAAAAAAAAAAAAAAAAAAAAAAAACAACAACAACAACAACAACAACAATAATTCTATTGAGGTCCAATCAAATTATAAACGAGCTCATGTTGAGATAGATTTAGCAAATTGATCCATAAATCCTTGTTTAAAAAAAAAAATCAATTACCATTCTAATATTGGGCATTAAAAAATAAATTGTAAGTTACATTTTTTATATTTTAAACAATAGTAAGAGATTTTGTTTAAAGTGTTTATTTATTTCATAACTAACATTTTTAATCAATTTTTGTTTAACTTTATTTTTTTTATTCTGTCCCTAAACCAAAATTCTGGCTCCGCTACTGCTCTCCAAAGAAGACCGTTCTATATATTCCCAATCATATTCAACAACCGTAAAAAAAAACGTACTTTGATAATAATTATAATAATAATAAAAACAACTAAATTAATGAATCGATTACGCCACAAACAGATCTCTGGAGGGGTCTCTCCAATCATTCCAACCATCCGGAGCAACGATGCCCGGCATGTATGTTGTAGAAAACACCACAGTGGCATAAACTCCCCAAGCTCGCCCAAGCCATACTCTCCCAGTTCCACTGATGCTACAATTCACGAAGGAAAACAGTTTGCTCTTTCATCGACTGCCTCCCATGAGCTGTGATAGCCCCGCTAATCACAATTATTCAAAAGGAGAAAAAAATGGATGTTTAATTTATAGATTATAGTGTTCTGTTAAAATTGATTCTTACGGCGGGTAATTCATATATAATTGATGATGTTTCTGGCAAGGAAATAGATCCATCCAAGTGCACGTGGACAGCTGGAGGATAAGGGCTACATTTGTGTGGTTCAACTTTCTGAACATTAAACTCCCGTACGTAAAGAAGCTCCCGATTCATACAGCAAAAGAACATCAGTTTCAATAATCACCAAATTTGTAAAATCCATCTCCACCTGTTCTTGCAATTAATCATTATCAGTGATATTCGATATTACTTCTGCAATGGATTCTGCAACCGGCCAGCCTCACTTTGTCCTAATACCACTCATGGCCCAAGGCCACATGATTCCCATGATTGACATGGCCAGGCTCTTTGCGGAGCGTGGCGTTATTGTGAGCTTGGTGACAACCCCCTACAATGCCTCACGATTTCAAAGAGCTATCAACCAAGCAAGAGGCTCTGGGCTCTCGTTTCGGCTTGTTCAGCTCGAATTTCCAAGCCAAGAAGTGGGACTTCCCGAAGGATTCGAGAACCTTGACATCCTGCCCTCCAGAGACCTACTGAGAAAGTTCTACAAAATTCTCAGTATGCTCCAACAGCCACTAGAAAAACACCTCGAGAAAGAAACTCCCCCTCCAACTTGCATAATATCTGACAAGTGCCTCTCTTGGACATCCATCACTGCTCAAAACTTCAACATTCCAAGGCTTGTTTTTCACGGGATGGGCTGCTTCTCACTTTTGAGCTCCCATAATATTAAACTTTACAATGCTCACAATTCTGTCAGTTCTGACTCGGAACCCTTTGTGATCCCTGGAATTCCCCATAGAATTGAGATAACAAAAGCCCAGCTGCCGGGAGCTTTTGTTGCCCTGCCTGACTTGGATGATTTCCGAAACAAGATGCAAGGGGCTGAATCAACCGCCTATGGGGTTGTGGTGAATAGTTTCCATGAATTGGAGCGTGAGTACATTGAGGAGTACGAGAAGGCTATTAAGAAGAAGGTGTGGTGCGTTGGGCCAGTTTCTTTACGTAACAAGGAGAACTCGGACATGTTTGAGAGAGGTAACCTTAAATCACCACATAGATCGAACTCATATCTTTTTAAATCATTACTAATTCTAAAATTTTAGAGAAACTTCATTTATCACCTCTAATTTTTCATCTTTTCGCATTCATATGTATCCTTAAATTTTAAAAAAGTGTTAATTTAATTACCTCTCAGTTAGAATTTTACATTAAATCCTGTTAAAAATTTTAAAATAACCCTATATATATATATATATATATATATATATATATATATATATATATATATATATATATATATATATATATATATATAAATTCAAAAATTCAAGCATAGATATTTTTGTAAACTCTTTTAAATCATTACTAAAATCTAAATCTTTGTAATTTTTTCCTTTTTTTTTTCGTTTTCTTAAAAAAAGATTGAGGAGTATTTTAAAAATTTTGACACACATTCATCCATTAGGATTTAACGAAAAATTCTAATTGATAGGTAAGATGAAAAAAAAAATGAAAGATGAATACACTAAACTAACACTTTTTAAAGTTTAAGGGTATGATTGCAAATTAAAGTGGTAAAATATCAGGGGTGATAATTAGTAAAGTTTTCCATAACTTTAAATTACCACTTATTAATCCCAAAAGTTTAAGCGAATAGAAACTCATGACCTATATTCTAATACTATGTTAAATTATCATTAATCTCAAAAACTTAAAATAATAATACTAAAATAATATATTTAAGCATTTAATTTATATTGTAACAGGTAACAAAGCTTCAATTGACGAGCAACTTTGCATGGAATGGCTTAACTCGAAGAAATCAGGATCAGTTATTTATGCTTGTCTAGGTAGCCTGTGCCGCCTGATTCCCGCACAATTAATAGAGCTTGGGCTCGGCCTAGATGCATCAAATCAGCCATTTATTTGGGTGATCAAAACAGGAGAAAGGCATTTGGAGCTGGAGGAGTGGTTGGTGAAGGAAAGATTTGAGGAAAGGATCAAAGGGAGGGGGCTGTTGATCAAGGGATGGGCTCCACAGATGCTTATTCTATCCCATCCAGCAATCGGAGGATTCATAACCCACTGTGGATGGAACTCGATGCTAGAAAGTGTATGCTCCGGTGTGCCGATGATAACATGGCCTCTCTTCGCCGAGCAATTCTTTAATGAAAAACTAGTCGTAGAAGTTTTGAGTATTGGGATTAAGGTAGGCATCGAGATCCCTGTCAGATGGGGGGATGAAGAGAAAGTTGGGGTGTTGGTGAAGAAAGATGGGGTTGAGAAGGCAATAACCATGCTCATGGATGGGGGAGAAGAAGGTGAAAAGAGAAGAAAGAAAGCAAGAGAGCTTGGAGAGATGGGAAAGAGGGCACTGGAAAAAGGTGGATCTTCTCAATTAAACATGTCATTCTTGATCGAAGATATAACTCAACAATCCACCCAAGGCAAGGCGTAATTAAAAAATAAAAATTAACTATGGTATATATTTTATTGATCAATTATTGAGTGGAGAGATTCAAGGAGATTAATTTCTTGATTTACTCCATTAATTAAAATAAATTTCATGTATTATATGTTATATTGTATTATTATAATTAGCACTGCACCTTACACATAGCGGTGCTCTAATATAGAAAAATAAATAAAATGAAATAAAGAGAGATAATATCAATAAATAAAATATGTTATTTCAGCATTTGTTAGTAAAGTGCATGTACGTGTTTGTGTATTCTGTATTTCTTTTCGTTCTCTCTTTAATTTCTTCAGTTTGTTCATCCACCCCTTTTTTTTTTTTTTTCTTATTATGATCATCACCCTATCATTATAAAAATCATTAAAAAAATGTAAAAAAAAACTATATATTTCTCAATGCTAAAGGACACATATAACTCTTAGAAGTTGGTTTATAAAAAATTTCTTACAAACCAATTTGTAAGAAAGCTCTTGCAGAAGCTCAGACCTCGATCCATCTAAACAATATATATCATCAACTGCGGCTACATTTTTGTACATATGGTAACATTTTATTAATTTTCCATAGCTTTTTATGCACGTGGAAAATTTTATGTTAAGTTTTCATACATAGATGGGCAAAAGTATCAAATTCATAAACATGTAAATAACAAAAACAAAATCACAACTACCAATTACCAATTACGCATTTAATCCAAAGAAAAACTACCATTAATTAGAACACCAAAAGGAGAATCAACCACTAGTACTTTAGTTACAATGGGTCAACAATACTGAACCATGCCCGACTGCTCATCAAATTAGAGTAACACAGCGTCACAGCTACTCTCTTTTGTGAGTAATTATGGGCCAAGAATGCCAGACCATATTCGACTACTCATCAATATTTGGGCAAGATGGCCATAAAATGTATATATTGATTAGCACGGGTAATTTTTGACACGACCTGTGAATTTGACACGAAGTTAAAGAGTTAAGCTTAAGCTTAAAAGGGTTCGGGTCATAAAAAAGTTGACCCGTTATACCCGTTTAATAAAATGATTATTATAGGGTCAACTCATTTGACTCGTGGGTTAACTCGTTTGACCCCTATACTTAAACCTTTTTTTTTAACACTAAAAATTAAATCTAAACAATCATGTTACTTCTCTCTTTCTCTCACTGTCTAAAGAGTAAAGACTAAACTAAAAAATCTCACAAAAAACAAAACAAGTCTTTTTCTTTTATTAAGTTAGAACTTGAACATAAAAGGCAAATACTAAAAAAAAATTAGAGGAGTTTTTTTCTTTGTCTTTCAAGTTTTTGAACTTAGAAGTTGAATCAAAACAAGTAAATAATAAAACAACTCAATATTTCATATTTTAATTGTGAAATAATATAATTATTCAAAAAATTTGATTTTTTTTTTTTGTTTAAATTTGTGTTTTTTAGTTTTATTTTTATAGACTTTATTAATAAACAGGTCAAATGGATCGTGTTGTGTCAACCCTTTATTTAACAAAGTCGTGTTGGGGTTTAAGGATTTAATCATTTTATCTAAACGGATCGTGTCAGGATTGACCCTTAACGGGTTAGCAGGTCAAATGGGTCGTGAATAAAGAATTTCAGAAAATAAAACTTATAAGGAAGACGAAATATAAATATGTCACGAACGATGACCTATCTTTTTTTGGAAAATAAAACAGATATAGTCGTAATGGGGCGACGAGAAGCCTTCCGAGCATTTAAACTACTATCTGTAGAATTCGAGGAAAGATAAAGCAATTTTCATTGTGTAAATAAAAATAGTAGCGCTACGTAGAATTGCGAATTATCGTATTTATCTCGTTTAATAAATGGCGGGGCATTACAATATATTTATAACGAACGGAAATGAGTAATGAAAGATTAAGATTTATCCAAATACTTTATATTTAATATTAGTCAATCATCTTTCATCATCGAACCAGTATATATGCATGCTTAAGTTACAATATTTCTCTCTCGATCGTACATATAATATATAATAAATTCTTACATATAATAGTATCAGTCCGTTTGAATATCTTCTTTATCCCTATCAAGATCAGGAACAGATAAAATATTTTGATGATAGAGAAGCCATTCATCTCCATTAATGTAGGTAATATCCATGTAGAGAGCTGCTTCAAATTTACCAAGTTGCTTTGCGTACGAGACCCTATATGTGTAATTTGCTCCTGGTCCCAAACATTGATACTCTCCAAAGAAGACCGTTCTGTATATATTCAGAATTAATCATATTCAACAACAGTAAACAACGTACTTTGATAATAATAATAATAATAATAATAATAATAATAATAAAAACAACTAAATTAATGGATCGATTAGGCCACAAACTGATCTCTGGAAGGGTCTCTCCAATCATTCCAACCATCCGGAGCAACGACGTCCGGCATGTATGTTGTAGAAAACACCACAGTGGCATGAACTCCCCAAGCTCGCCCAAGCCATACTCTCCCAGTTCCACTGATGCTACAATTCACAAAGGAAAAACCAGTTTGCTCGTTCATCGACTGCCTCCCATGAGCTGTGATAGCCCCGCTAATCCCGCCGGCGACTTCTTTCGCTATTGAATTAATGGTGCACCCCTGCCATATATATATGTCCATATACAATATCTTGTTGGTAAGATATTTACTACACGCACAAATACCATCTAGCAAAGCATACATGTTCTTGATGTGGAAGGTTTGTGGTACCTGATAGAGAGATCTAGCGCTTCCAAAAATGAAATCAATGGATCCTTGGATGAAACATTCGATGAAATAATGCCTCCCACGATCATCATTAAGTGTGTCTTGGGCTCCATAAAACCCACATCCATAAAATGCAGCCCTGTCGCCTGCAATTCGAAGTGCCACTGCCTGACCTCCAATTATCCCCTGTGGTGGGGAAGGAGCTGTGTTCTTTTGAAAGAAGCAGAAACAAATTAATCAACAGAAAAATTCCCATAAATGGTCCATTAATTAGGAAATTTATAAGCAATATAATCTTACATTTATGTGCATGTGTGCATGTCAGTTACCTTAAAGCTAATATTGTAAGCAGTAAAGTTGGAAGCAAAAATGGCAACTGAAGAGCTGTAGGCAGTCCCTCCGGTGGAATTTGCGGTGTCGTTCCATTCTATAGCTGTATTAAGATATCCCTGACCTTGAAATATCAGATTTGTCTTGTTGGCCCCCACAACCAATTTTTCCCTGCCAACATTTGGTAATCTAGCTTATTGCTTGCAAATGTGTCTAACACGTCTTTTCTCTTAATGATGAAAACTCTTTGTTTTTCTAATGATTAGAAAGAGAAAGGGTTGAAAATTTTGTATGAAATAATGACCTGTAGGTACCAGAATCAATGATGATGAGGGTCCTGGTGGGGCTATTCTCAGGAACAGCATCTACTGCCTTCTGGACGCTGCTAAAATTTGCACAACCCTTCAAGTCGACCGTCAAAATGAGTGCCACTTTGTAGATGGATACGAGCCTAGACTTCCATTTTCTTGTGTCACATCTTCTCTTAGGCTTCCTCCGATGATGATGGCCTCTATACAGGATATGGGACAAAAGATCCTCAACCCCACTTTGCTTGACAACCGTATTGTAGATAGCAAGGTAGAAACTGTCCGGAGCACTAATGGCAGTACTAGTATTTGAAGGAGGGACAGTATACAGGGTGATGATGATGGACAGGAGTGCAATGGCAAAGGCAGAGAGCCAAAATATGGCTGCTTTGATTCTCATGGTTAATGCTGTGGTATTGAGTTAAATGTACTGTATCATTGAGTATTTAAAAGTGGGTTTAGGGTTTCATCATGTGCCAACATGGAGAGTTCTTCATGATTGGCGTGTGAGGTACGAAATGTAGACACACGGGAAAAAGTGGAGAGATGGTGATTAGGAAGTTGGCTCCAAAAAAGTGATTGTATGGGAAAGAAGGAGAAAGAAAGATGGGCACCAATATTGAAGAGAGGAAAGTGGAGAGAAAAATGGGCAGCAATGAAGCAAGGAAAACTCACACGCTAAGCCAGAGAAATAGAGCAATGATGGAAGTGCCGAAAGTGTAAGGGATGTGCGTGCGTTTGTTCAGGTGGTGGCTCCTTCACTACTTCTGAGACAATGCCGAACTGGGTAGTGGGATTGGGAGGCTCTGGCTGATTATGAAAATGACTGGCTGCAGAAATTGAGTTGGGTTCTTCCTTCTTAGCAACAATGCACGATTCAAACAAGCTTACGGCATTGAGTTTTAGAGGTATGTCAATGGCACCGCCCTCGCTCATTGGTGGAGTAGCAGGAAATCTTGGCCCCGTAAATCCGAATGAGGCAATGCCATCATAAGGATGGTCACGTGGGTTTGTCCTCTAAGTTTCACATTATTGAATGATTTTTAGCTGGTTAAAGCAAACATGCAATCTGTGATCATGTACAGCATCTTCATATGATCTTTCACCCTGAATGGGCCGGTTTGGAAGCGGTCAAATCACTCATTTAATCGAAGAGAGTGGCTCACCCACCCGCAATAGCCACCTTTGTGGCTCAGTGCAAGTGTTGTCATGCTCGTGTCCTAGACCATTCATTTTAAAACTAAACCATTGCATCCCTGCAATGGTAATTTATGCCGTGATCAAGGTTGACGCAATTGTGCTTGTCAAACAAAACAGAAAGATAGTTCGTATTCCAAGTATTCAACTCTTACCACTGTGTACTTTGCTTCAAACAAAACTTCCATTGATACTCTTGACGGTAAAACTCTCGCCCGATTTTCACTTCACTGGTTACAAGCTGGAATAATTGTGCTATATTAGTAGTCCCTAAAATTCTGGTGCTAAATGCTAATACTTGTCACGTTTAGGCCTTTAGCAATGTCCAACATTTCTTGTCCTTACTTTCTATTGGGCCTAATAACTCGACACCCAGCCTATTGACCAATCTGCCCACGCAAGTTGCCTATTGACCAATCTGCCCACGCCAGTAAAACCTTTACCGGAGTTGCAGGAACTAGGAAACACAACAATGAGCTAGAGCCTCCAATGAGGGTGTACCATGTGGCCAGCCATTTCGGCAAACCTGCTATACAACGCGGCCAACACCATGTAAAAAGGAGAATTCCACCTCCTCTCTTAAGTTATCTTTTTCTTACTTAACTAAGATTATTCTTCTAAGTTATACTAACTTAAGGATCAGAGAGTCACCTCGGCCTACAGTCAACTGTTCTAGCACTTTTTTTTCTTTTTCTTTCCTTATATTTTAATGGCACAAACACTGGTTCCACCAGGTTGTGTACTCCAATTGGTTAAAATTGGTTATCCAGTACCAAAAGAGCAAAAAAGATGAGTTCGAAAAGTAACTTAATCAAAAGAGATTTACAAAAACCAACCCAAGCGGGAAGGGAAACGAAGACTTTGCATCTCTACTTTTATAATCACGTGTTGATGACTCGACATTGGCGAACCATTTTCTGAAGCATGGACGTCCCTTTGAAGGTCACCATCTGACAGCAGCTTCTTCGGTATTTGCTAAGCTGCAGCATGGTACACAGAATTGTGATGCAGGGAAAGTTAAAATGCAAGCTGAAATAGAAAGCACATGCAGATGCATATTAGCATACCTGGTCGGGTTTCATTCTCTCAAAACCAAATCTGTCCGTCCATATGGATTCTGCTTCTACAGCAGCCGGGAGGACAAGGCTCTTTACATTCAAGAAGGCCAGCAGCTTCTCAATGCAGGAAAACAAGATTTGGAAGTAGCCCTGTAAGGCGGAGTTCCGTGACATAAAAAACCAAACTTGCACGAATATTGCCGTAGGTGAAAAATAAGAAAACTAGCAGAGAAATATTGATTCTCAAAGAGCATATTTACAGTCCCAAACAGAGTTCAACACATGCCAAAACTAATCATCATGAACATAGTAATAGGGTGCTGCTCTTCGGGAATACTAGCATACACCTGGTCGAATATCTCCGAATCCAAAGGCATCTTTTCTATTTTTTTTATTTTAATCTACAAGAGCACTGCATAAGAGCAATCACTTTCCCCCCACTGATTCTTTTATCACCACTGGTTTTCCAACTGAATTTTAAGAAGATATTTCCATCATCAGTTCTGAGTTACATGTTTGTAAAGGCAAGTATGAATCGTACATAAGATTGCAGAGGATTATGTCACACCTAAAAACCACAAAAATAACAGACTACAGAGTCCACCTGTATGTAAATCTAGGGAAAAAGTTGGGTGAACATGCAGATAATTGTGGTATAGTGTTGACCAGGGATAAAGGTAGATTTCAAAACCAATGCGTTAATGGAGGGCAGGGGTGGATGGTAACGATTAGTAGCCGAGTAAGGCACATTAGCTTCTCACCTTTCCATGGTTACCATTACTTGTTGCAACTAAAGGGAGTTCTGCAACTTCTCGCCCAAAAACTCGAAGAATTCCCGCTGATACAACGGATGAGCTGCAATGTTGGTAAACGAGACTGTTACCATATCATACAGTGAGATAGCACATAGGTTAGACCTTAGATATATAGAAGACCAGTTCTTACTTGACCATCAGTATTGCACAGTACATTCCGCCAAATTCTTGACCCCTTATGTCCCTTCTGTGAGAGAGAGGCACAAGTTAATAAGAAGAAAAATATCGGATAAAGATGGCTAAACATGTACTTTAAAAGCACATTAACAATAACAAAAATATCTTATCTCTCACCCATAAACCATGGCTGGAATAAGGTCGCGTCCACTGATTGAGTCAATTATAGGGGCAAAGCAATCCTGAAATACAGATATTAACTTTCAATTAAATATTACTCGCAGTTCATTTTTACATATATGAAAAATGATTCACTTGTTTCCCTCGCATGCATTACATATATGATCTCACTAAGCATGAAGCTTAAAAGCAATTAAAAGCGCTAAATGTACAGCAAAGACTCCATATGCATCTCTAGGGTCCAAGCATGAGATGTGATGAATTTCTATTACAGTAGCAAATCACAAGTTCCTAGTGGTTGGATAATAGATCACAATGGTATAAGGGAGATACAGGAAAAAAAAATTGCAGTTTAGGAGAATACAATCAACTGCTGCACAAACCTAAAAACAGTAAAAGATTTTCAATTAAAATGCAAAACCACAGCATCGTAGTGAACATGTTAATCTGCTACAAGAAAGGTGGTCAAATGCAGATCCTGTGAGAGTACGCAGTACTTTAGGCAGTGCCAAAACACACGCTTTAAAGCCAGTATTTCACCACCAATTTTTTCAGCTATAGAATTAAATTGGAACCATTTATCAAAATCAGGAACTTTATGGATTGCTACTCTAAGGCAATAATCAATTCACTTCAATTGTTATATGTATTCAAAGCCACTTTATGATGTATCCAACTAATTAATTACTTCAGATCCAACAATTAAGGACAATATCAACTACTGCTGGGATTACTTACAATATGAAAATATATTTAACAAAAACTTCAAGAAAAAAAGTATCTACACAGCCTGGGGTGAACTTACATGGAAGATGGCAACAGCCTCTGAAAGATAGAACCTAGTTTCAGGAGAAGCAATTTTACCACTAAGAAGCCTCCATCTAACATCAATATCATTAATGGACTCTAAACCTCTCTCCTGTTGCTTTCTTATTATAACATCCAAAAGAGAGTCTGGGAGCTTTTCAGGTCCTCTTACAAGCAACTTCTGCAAAGTAGAATTTATCCTGGTGCAGTCCATGCTACAGAACCACTCCCCTTCTGGCAATTCCTGTTGTAAAAGTGCATCAACATTTTGATCCAGAAAGAGAGGTGCATGTCCACTGGACAGGAAAGAAGAGTTGTTCATACAAAGTAATCCAAATAGAAAACAAAATAGAAATCATTTATGTGCACACCTTCAGATATGCCATTTTTTGATCCCTCAAACAGCCAACATGAAATTCCATCTCACACTGGCATGATAGTAAACCCAAAAGAGTAGAGAAAATGTAATTCAGTCATTAGCAATGATAAATTCATAAATGACATTACACGCTCCCATCAATTGAGAGCTCAAATCTGACAAAAGATGGCCTGAAACAAGGAGATTACCTGATCACAAAGTAAAATTGTCCTTGGACCAAATCCTGATTTGCTAAAATCATAACCTCTGCATGCGCAGGGTTAAAAAAATGTCAAGCTATGGCTAATTCAAACAGGATTGACATACAAAATATATATTATGATGAAGGTAACATCAAAGTGCCGTGTATCAAAAAGTAGATAATGACAAAGCCCATAAGCTTCAATAGATTTCAGACAGAAACAAAGAGTAATTATTACCTGCATAACACACATCCACTAATGTCAGCTTCTATGTTTTTGACAATACGGATGCATCTCATAGTTATCTCTTCTATAGGATCAACCCCAGAAACCCTTCCAGCTGCAACAGCATTTTCATTATGCTCCACAAATTTTTCTCTTTGGAACTTATTCTGGCAATATGTACAGTACCAATCACCACGAGGAATACTAGTTAAAGATGCACATTCTGCAGAAGCAAATAAGTATGTACATCAAAATTTACCAAGGCAGACCACCATTATGTGAAAATTCAAGAGAGACAACTAATATAGTCAACCAACATGATGCCACAGATTATGAAAAAAGCACATAAATAATGAGCAAACTTTGAACAGCCTCATAAAAAAATCAGGGCATTAAAGAGAGCAACCACATTTTTCTTTTCAAAACAAATTGAAACCCATTACAGATACACATCATTAGCACCCATAGGCCCATAAATACTTGGAAATTGAGGAAGACAACCAAAAGCACAAATGTGATGCATACAGACTGCATAATAGGATAAGGAATTGAACATACAGATTAGAAATCCAATTTTGAAGCTAGAGTGGTTGGACTTTAGGTCCATAATTCTAACATTGAAAAAAATAAAACAATTTCAGTTAAAATCATAAGTGTCATGTTTTTTTTTTTTTTTTTGGTGCACGTGAGCGTGTAGAGGGGGGGGGGGGGGGGGGGGGGGGGGGGGGGGGTTCAGAATTGAACCCATGATTTCATGTTCCAATGTAAAATGCAAAAACACCCTTCATAAACATGAGCAAAGGTCTGATTCCCCCTTCTTCCAACAGGGGCCAAAGAAGAAGTTTAATTATATAAGTTTTTTTTTATAAGAAAACTGCTTGGTCTTCTCCCGCGAAGACGGTAAAGTTTAATTATATAAGTTAACAACCAACTAACCCACTTAATTCAGTATGCTACTCATAATTTATATTTCACCTTTGTGGAAGGCCCTTGGGCATCCATCACAGAGCAAAAGATTCCCACCATCTGCACAAATGATGCATAGGTTATCATTATCTTCGGCAGAATACTTGCGGCCTTTTGAGAGAGATACTGCCAGTTCATGAAGAGACACCCCATTGGATGTGTAAATGTATGCATAACTGCAAATGAGCACAAACACCATCATAGAATTTAAAAGAAACGGGTTATTCAAGAACCAGGAAAATATCTCATGCACAAACTTACGGTTTCCTGCGAGAGGCCCAGCCAGCATGAGCTTCAAACTGTGAGGGGCTGACCTGCATGTTAAACATGAACAATGTGAAAAATATTCAAGTATACTCCAGTACTTAGATGCACAAGAATTAATAAATTTACCTCATGATTGCAACAACGACAAAATATACCAAAGCCCCTTTTATAACCCTCAAGTAATTTCTGCCAAGGAAACAGAGATACGTAACACATCAATAAAATACAAAAATATGTAAGCATTTGAGATGTTTTATCTCAACAACCTGTCCACGTGCGTAATAGGCCACTTCAGTTCCATCAGGCAATCCACCTTCCTCAAAAACCAACTTATGGAACCGTTGATATCTTGAGAAATAAAAATAAATAAATAAAGACATCCAACAAATGAAAGAGGTTATCTACTAGTTAAAAAAGGAAAGGAACTTAAGCAACAACCATGCTAAAAAAAACAAACAAGAAATAAAAAATACCAACTTTGTTGTTATTTTCCATGGACTTTTATTTTGCGAAGGGACACACATAGAAGCACTTTTGGACGGCCTTGATATCAAAACTGACTTTGATGATCTGCAAATAACATCAAGAGAAGCATATAAATAACAGGAAATGATAAACTTTAATAAAAATACTGATCACTACCTACAAACTACATAGTGAAAACATAACCAAAGAACCAAATTGATTATTTCCTCACCACAAAATAGGCTACATCAAAAAATAACTAAATAAATAGACCAAAGAAGATACTGACTTCGCGGCTATTTTCCATGGTGTCCTATTTTTTGAAGAAATACAAGCAGAAGCACTTTTGGAGGACTTTGAGAAGAGACCTCGTTTTGGAGACCTGAAATAACATAGTTGGAAGCGTGTTAAAAGAAAAGAAAATTTTAAAGTGTAAATAGGAAAATCGAATGCATGTATTGTGCGTATGAAAACAAAATAAAAGAGTATCTGGATAAGAATACTGTAAACCAACAAAATATAATGAGAAAAAATTGTTCCATAAAATTATGTTCTTGCAAATTCCATCTGGTTCAAGAGCATTAGATCTAAGAGATAAAGATAAAGTACTCGCAGTGAATTGGAAAGGAAAAACTAATCAGAAATAAGCTATATGCAAAGCAAACCAATAAGACCATAAAGATACCAACTTCGTTTTTAACTTCCATTGACTTTTAAGCTGTGGAGAGACAGAGACTGAAGCCTTCAATTGACCCTTATTTTGTGGAGAAATAGAAACTGAAACAGTTCTGGGGGGCTTTGAGATCAATACTGGTGTTGATGACCTGAAACAAGGCATATAAGAGCATATTGTAAAAAGAATCTGAAGATCAAAAACATACACTAGCAAAAAACCAAAATAGAGATATATCCCTCAAACTATACCCTTGCACTTACCACATCGTTCCATAAATTGGAAAACCCAGTTCATTTCATGTCACTTGAAGACATGGTGTGACATTAAGAAATAGTGAATTTGTCAGAGTAGCTTGTTGTAGCAGAACCAAATCCATTTAAAATGAGTAAGACTTAGGATTCTTATCAAGAAAGCAATAACATCTTAGAAGTATGAGAATTCAATTTTTGTTGGTAGACTTTCCCTCCATTATCGCTTGATTGCATGCAATATATTGTATACACTTTTCCTATCTAAATCCACTTCACATGTAACTGCAACATTCGATGAGCTGACAAAATATTAATAACAGCAGTCTACCAGGATATAGAAAATCTGGGGACCATCACACACTCTTATAAGAATTGACATTTAAACATTTCTTCTTCTTTTTTCCCCTTTTTTTGTATCTTTTGTTTGATAAGTAGACATCTGAACATTGTTACTTTTACGAAGAAAAAAAAAACTAGCTAATTACCCAAAAAAAAATAAAACAAAAACAAAAAAGATGATTACAAACCCTAGTGAAATGAACTCCACAATTTTACTGTCCACCAAGAAAGCAACATAAACTGCAAAGCTGCAGAAAGTAACTTGTCAAGAAACTGTACCTGAGTTTTTTACCGTCTTCGTGAGTACGGATCCCATGAGATTCCTGTAAATCCACACATGAATTGCATAGAAGCCCTACATTTGCCACACAAGACCTAGGAAGGCATCCTAGAATGTTGAGCACCCACCACAATCAACAAATTTAAAAAATAAAATAAAAAAGCTAATAGTCATATCCTGTCAATTTTTCTGCTACAAGAATACAAATAAATCAGAAATAATAAGGTAAAACCCACCTTTGCATCTCCTGCACGTAAAATATTTGTCTTCAGGTGGGGAACCAATGATGCTCTGAATTGTTGCCTCCACCGTATGCAGAGGAGAGGCCCTGCATGCCTTCACCAGGTCCAGCAGGCTCTTTCCATTTTCGAGGCAAATATACTGTGCTGCCCGTTTGTACGTCTTACAAGCATGAATCTCAAACTTTGACGGCGGAATAACCTACAATAATGGAGAGAGAAGAAGCAAAGAAGTAAATGCATTAATCATTAGCTAAAGTGCCTAAAATGCTTAACTAGAGTAATATCCAATACTAACTCTGCATCCTTTGCATGAAGTACACGAGCACAGAATTCCACCACCTCTAATCGTGCCACGCAGACCAGATCCCTGAGACTAAAATACCACCAATTTCAGCCTTAAGACATTAGAATTATACTCTAGACTTATCATCAAACATAAATATTATTAAACAACATCAACCTGGTTGGTACCCATGTAAACCACCGTCACGCCGTCGAGCAAACCAGTCTCAAAAAGCTCCTTAACGGTCATCGGCTTCTTATTAAGCGCAATCTTCTTCGACATTTTTAATTCCAACTTATTCTTCAGCGTCTTCGAGGCACTCACTCCACCCGTTGCCTCCCCATCTAAATTCAAATTTGATTCAATCTGAGCAGCTTCTGATGAATTTACTACACTCTCCATCGTCGGCTCGACCTTCGGTCTCTCCGCCGATATGGGCGTGAACCCCCACACTTCTTTGGGAAAATCGTTCTTTCCCTCACTACTCTCGGCAGAAACCACTGCAACCTCGACGTCTCCTTCCTTGGCTGGAAACTGTACCAGCTCGCTCTCTTGCCCCTCTCTACAAATGGGTATTCCCAAATTGCAATTGGGTCCGCCTCCAACCACAACTTGGGAAGCATTGACATTGATTTCTTGCTCATCCGAGCTCCTAACTGGCTTATCATGGCCGTTCTCAGAAATTTCATTAGACCAATTAAACCGAGACTTTCTTTCACGGGTATAAACAATTAAACCCTTCACCACAGAGCCTTTGAATCTCTTACAATCACTACTACTATTCTCAGAAACCTCGACACAAGAAGAACTCGCCTGACTCGTCTCGGCCCGAGTCCCACCACCAAGTGAATCGCCTACCTCCAGCTCTCGCTTCATGTCTCTCGCGAATCGGCCCCCAAATCTGTACAACCTCCCCAAAAAAAGAGCATCAGAATACACTGAAAAACCCCTAAAAAATTTCCAGGGTTTAGAAGGTGAATTGGTGAACGAAGAATGTACCTGATAAAATCAGAGGAGGGCCATGAGAGATTGACGGGCTCGAATCGGCGACTATAAGGGAACGTAGAGAAATGTATGGATCTGGGATTAGGGTTTTTGGAGTTCAGGGTTTCGTTAACTTAGATTTGAATTGAAAGTGGGAACCGAAGAGATAGAGGTCCAGAGTGACCACAGGTCCAAAACTTAGAGAGAGAGAGAGAGAGAGAGAGAGAGAGAGAGTAAAGGCCAAAGAGGAATCGGGGAGAATGGCAGGATTCGTAAATAAAACAACCATGAAAATTGAAAATTGAAAAAAAAAAAACCACATTAAAATTTGACCGTAAGGCCAGCAGTTGTTTTTCTGTTTGTCTTTGAGAATTGAGAAGTGATTTTATTTTCTTTTTTCTTTTTTATCCTTTTTGTATAGTATATTTAAGTAGGCCATATATCAGATAACTTAAAAGCTTTGATATTATAATAAATGTGACCTATTCATGCTTCTTCTTATTTAGATAGCTTAATAAAAATGAAACAATTAAGAGGTTTACAGATGGGGAACAAGATTCTCCCCATTTTACTTTAAATATAAAGGAATTAGTTCATAATTTTTATCACCAGCATTTAATAGTGTATATATTGTTTATGTTGTCAAATCTTTTGAAATTTTTAAATAATATAATATTACATAAGTATGCCGTAAAATATAATATGAACCATGAAATGATTTCTCCCCATATTTAAAATGAAAACAATCGTGTTTAGATAAATGGAACCGGCTCGAATGAACGCAATATCTGTTAAATGAATCATAGGTTTATCATATTATATTAATATAATAAACACTATCTTAAATGAAACACTTTACGATTTTGTTTAAAATCGTGTTTTTTGGCTTATTCCTTTTTATTATCTTAAAAAAAAAAAATTACTAAATTATATGTATCCAAGCGTGTAGGGGTGGAAGATGAGTCCAGTCGCTCGTGAACTCAGCTCGACTTAGTTCGGTTAAACTCGATTCGGTCTCGATTTAAATAATAAATGAGTCATTTATTAACACAATAATATGTTTGAATATTAAATGATATATACTCATATAAACTCGGTTCGACTCATATAAACTTGTATAACTTCATTTTTATAATTTTTTTTTGTATTATTTTCATATTATAATAAGAACATCTTAAGTATATAATAGATATAACTTGACTTATTATTGTAAGTTTAGTTTTATAGATTTGTGTGTACATTAGTGTGTTTGTGAGTATGTGTGGTTATATGTGTGTATATACATGCATGTAATTTGCGTATGTGTATAATGAATTTATATACATATATATGTTGGGGAAATTATCATCCCCTAGGCAAATGGGCATATACCCGAATAAGGGCCCAGATGATCTTACTGGCCAAACTTAACTCACTCTGTCACCACGGTTTTAACAGAATCCTATAACACCTTGAAGGCTATATTTAGAACATATGGAATAAGATACATGATTCAAATATCCTATGAAGAGTAAGTGTTACACTCTCCTACTCTCCCACTCAACCTCTATCTCATCCCACAAAGGATCCTACTCAACCATGACATGAAGGTGGAACAATGCAGTTGAAAACTATGTGCTTATGAATAAGCTGCTACCCTAGGTACAAAAGACACTCTGATTATATACTGAAAATATACAAAAACTCTTGACTCTCAATACTCTCGAAAATGGCCCACTGACTTAGGCATTGGAGAGGGAACGTCGGGAAACCCCCCTCTGATGCATTGTTTGTTTTTCTTTGCAGATTACGAAGAACAATGCAAATGAAAGATCCACACGTCACCAGACTGAAAACTGTTATAACAATATATAAATTCGAGATTATATTATTTAAGATTCAAGTTAATTTATTTAATTAACTAAAGCAATAAAATTCTAAGTAATTAATTAACTAAAGTAACAAAATTTTAAGAATACTTAATTTATTAATGATTAGTATGGATTTACGAAAAAAGTAAACAATCATGATATTTACTTTATATAAAAAAATATATATATATAAATTAATTGAGCAGCTTGTGATAAGATCGAGTTTGATTCATGTTCAAAAATAAAATTTAAACAAGTCAAGCTTAAACAGAATATCTAGCTCAATGATAAGTTCGACCTCAACTCGTGTTCGAAATAAAATTAAATAAGTTAAACTTTAATATTCAATACTCGACTCGACTTGGTTTAAATACAACCCTACAAGCGTGTCATGTGCAATAGTGGGCTTGTTTGTTAAGTGCTGGAACATTACAGAGTAGTGGTCACTATTGTAGATGTACTTTTTTTTTCTTCACTTTTTCAAATTTTCAATAACAATCAACATCAAAACATTCTCACTTTTTTCACTTTTTATATCACATCAATAATTTTTTATTACTATTCAAATAAAAAAAATTCACTACAATACAAAAATTTTCCACTTTTTTATACAAATTATTTTTATGGTATATCACATCATCACTTTTTACTAATTCTAAAATTAACAATTCACTACTCTGTTCTGTTATGTTCTTTGCCAAACAAGCCTAGTGATACTCTGAGCATGTTTACTTTGTTGCCATGTTGGGGCAAAGTGTTAGGCCCATACGACCATATCTTTCTCAGCTTTTTGCATTAAAGACCAAGAGAAAGGTCCATTCCTAGATCAAATGGGCCTTTAAAATTGAATTCAAACTCCAAAGCATCTTTGGAAACTCGCTCGGCCCATCCATTGAAGTGTATGCCAAATCCTATTCCACCCAAGGCCAATGTAAAAGAAGAAAATAATGAAGAAAGAAAACACCCCCTTTATGTGTAAACAATGTGGAAATTTTCCCATGTATTCAAACTATTCATAATGATAGTCTGCTAGTACTTTTGATTTTAAATAGAAGATCAACCCAAACCTGAAAACATTCATTAGTTGGCATTGGGCAAGAGTAAAGCATTTTCGCTCCTAGATGGTTTGACTATAATTTTGCATGTTATGGATGTTTTGCACAAAAAAATATTGGAGTTAGGATTTTGATCCTGTGCAATAGTATTGTGGCTTATGCGGGAGCCTATTCGGATCTTACCTGTAACGCCCTGTTTTTACAAAAAGCGTAAGTGAAAAAAATTTCAATTTTCATATGACATTATGACGTCATCAGAGTTAAAAAAAATTGACAATGAAAATATATTTTTTCTTAATAACTGGGAAAATAACACTTCAGAGTTGACTGAATTACCTCATTATATAAAAATATACAAACCTTGTGTTCTGATATATTAAATACACTCAAAACAATAACATATGTGCCACATGTGGTACTTAATAATACGTAACCATTGTTTTATTATAATACAAACCAGCACATAAAAATATTACATATTAAAAGGTCTCAGCCTTAAACATAAAAATATTAGTAGTTCCTCCCTTCCTTCCATCCATCCTGCATAAACTTGTATGAGATTGTGGTTATCACTACAATCTCATATTGTGGTCATGTGAGTCAACAATCTTCAATAACAAAATAAAATAAAGCATCATTTAAAAGTACATTATACAATCATATGATGACAGTTATATGTATGCATAATCTCTTATACTCATTTTTGCCCCGGGACTTAAACCCTCAGTCATTGCCTTAGGAATTTAACCGTTTCTCTTATTAATAATTATTGCCTTAAAGACTTAAACCCTTGTCTTATTATTATTGGTGATTACTGATCAGTGATTAGGGACTCTAACCACCTTTGGTATTATTTGAACCTATGGTATAAATCAATATTGCCTCAGGGACTCCAACCATCGATCTTTGCTATGGGACTTTAACCTTCGATCTTTAGAGATTGATTGATAGTGCCTTGAGACTTTAACCCGTAGTCTTTGTCTTGATCAGACTCTAACACGCAGTCTTTGTCTTGGAACATTAATCATTAGTCTTTCTTATTCGCAGGTTCATAATTCTCGATAGTCTAATATGCAATGACAATTTATCAATAGGTTCATCATACATGACAATAAAAACATGCATATTTCTAAATAAAACATGTTCCACACAACTCGCATACAATTAAATAAAACAGAAATCATGTCATCAAAGACCACCACGTATCATCCCCAGTAAGTAAGAAATACTCACAACAGTGATATATGCAACTTTGAACATGTAAAATGCCAAACAACTCGTATACAATTAAATAAAACAGAAATCACTACATTACTAAAGATCACCACGTATCATCTCCATACAGTGACTCAGTGAGTAAGAAATACTCACAGTTTTCTGCTTCAAAGTGATCCACAGAAAAGATGATTGTATAGTTATATACATGTAATTAGTATAAAATACTAAGAACCTATTTAATACTTTTAACACTTCTGACTTCTAAACCACTTAACATAATTTTTTATTTTCGCTTGGATATTGCCACGACATATAAAATAGGTCAATTATATTGCCACATATTATTTTATATGGATGTTATTACGGCATCTATTAGTGCCCTTAAATATCTATATATCAAAACAGATCTCATAATAGCATTAATATGCTAAAAGCATAATATCCTTATTTATTTTTTATTTTTTTTATAATAAAAATAGATATAACTGTTAATACTTATTGAACTTATAATAGAGTTTTGCAACCCAAAATAACTGAATCTTTATTTAGATACTTTTAAAGCAAGTACTGTTTCAGTTATTTTAACTAAAACAGTGAGATACCAAAAATAGGTTTAAGCCAACATATGGCTTATTTTTATATTAAATAAACATAATAATTTCATTAATATAATAAATGAGTTTTACACTTTTAAAAACAAGTTGATAGAATAACGACATCTTTAACCCTTATTTTAATCTTATAAAATCTTGGCAGAATAACGACATTAGTATTAGTAATGCCTAAAAATACTTTTAGAATTTTGGGCAGCATAACGACATCATTATGGATAATTCCTATTATACCCTTTATAAAATTTGGCAGAACAGCGACGCTTTTATAACTAGTGCTTAAAAAACCTTTTAAAATTTCAAACAGCGTAACGGCACATTTATGGAATACTCAATTGAATTTGAGAATCATAATGACGTATTTAGTAAATATTTGTACAATTTTGGAATGAAAAACTTTCAAAGCATTTTTTTAAGCACATAATGGATAAAATGATGTACATGACTTCTAAATATAAAACTCATGAAATAAATGATTGGAAACTTAAGAAGACACATCCAGGTAAGGTTGGAAAACTAGAAAAGAACTTCAAGGGGAGTGATCCTTACACTCACACTATTAACTTGACCTTATAGTAACTATAAACTACCATACAAGACAAGAATGAACACTTATGAACTCAATAAAGCATAAAAAAAAATCAATAGGGTGACGTGGCGGCCGCACATGCATGCTGCCAGCCCACTAGCAGTAGGTTCACGGTGATTTTCGGCCAATCTACAAAAATCTGATTTTTATGAAATTTTACATGTAGATAAAAGACTTCGAGAAGAGCGTTTTGGCTTTTGAATTGACCAAAATGAAGTTCATTTGACTCTATTTTTGTTATTCCAAAGTTTAAAGTCCGTTAAACTTTTTATTAAATTAGAATTATAAATACGTCTTAATTAATCAATGATTATTTATTTTTATAAATATTCATAAATATTCTTTTACTTTATTATTAGGTCTTAAATTATAATTTTAAGACATTATATTTTATGTGTTAAAATCTGAGGCGCTACATTACTTATTAAGGTTGTCTAAACACATGCTCGAGTAGATGGGATCTGGCATACTCTTTCATGGGTTTGGCTAATTTTATTGTACAGAATCTGTCTTTGAAGGAAAACTAGATTGTGCGGTAGTTAAATGCTCGGCTAAAATAAAAGTTAATATGCACGTGATAGTAAGAGATGTCTCTAAGCATGTATCATACTAGGGATGATAATTTTTGACATGGTCCACAAACCCAATGCGAAATTAGCCGGTTAGAATTAAGGAATCTGACCCGTTTATTAAATGTGTTGATCGAGTTAAGATTAGCCTATATAATTATATGTACATATCTCAATACAACTTAAACCTAACGCACGAACAGAAATTGACACCCCTCCATTATACTGCTGAACCCATCAGTTAAACAAATCGGCTTGATTACCTTTGATCATAGGGAAAAAATTCCTCAGCGATCAGCATGGATTGATCGAGAAGCAAAACTAAGCAATCTCTAGAGCATATATATCACTTAAAACAAAGTAGAAGCTTTTCAGCATAAAAGAATTCATGGAGGAGTGTAATATTGATTATATATAGGCCATTATGAATTTCTTGTGCATATATTGGGAGCAACATATTTTCGTACATACAGGGGCGGATTGATCAAGTGCAGCCTTGGGGTTGTAGCCCTCCAAAATTTTAGAATTTCTTTTTATTTTTTATTTTTTTAAATACACCCTTAAATTTTTATTTATTTATTTTTGCCTACTCCAAATCCAAAATTATGAGGTTGTAGCCCTCCAAAATTTTAGAATTTCTTTTTATTTTTTATTTTTTTAAATATACCCTTAAATTTTTATTTATTTATTTTTGCCTACTCCAAATCCAAAATCATAATTCCGCCCTTACGTACAATTATATTTCATATGCATACATAGACTAATTAAAATTCATTTAGTAATGCATATACATTAATTAATTTGCACAACTTACGTCATAATATGGACAGATTAATTCTTTGATTATTTATGTCACATTAACATTTCGTAATTGGCCAAATATTTTAATTATACAATGATTATGATGAAAGCGAAATTGAACCCACATACATGCAGTACTCTCACGTAAATACTTGGAGTTCATGCTAGCTCGTTGCCATATGAACCGGCCAAGGGCCCAAGGCAAGCAAAAAATCCTTAATACAAGTTTATCCTCCTAATACCCTCTCCCCAAACCTCCCCACTCAACCCAAAAGGTAACACTAATTATGCTGTCTGTCAGTGGGACATTTTCTGGGGCTTCTGATGTGAAGTTCAACTATTCAGGAAGATGGAGAAGACAAATTACTCAACTGGGTACAACACAATAAGCCAATATAATCTACCCACTGGCATGAAAGAATACTGTTGATATATTGATCGTATGCCAAACGCAGAAGAAGGCTGCAAAAAGAGCAAACGGTGGGGCGGGGTACACCAAGTACCATGCACCCTTCCGCTGACAATTTTCTCCATATCACAGCACTCTGGCAAATTTAAATGTGTCCAAAGTTTATCCATGACAACAAAGACTGCAATAACAAATATGCATGGAATATGCTCAAAGTTCACACGCAACAATATAGACTAATTGCATTAATAGTTTACCCAGAGAGGCCGAGGCCGAGATACATGTGATTTGCTACCAGGACAAGCAGCAATTATTCATAGCAAAAAAAGCAAAACAAAGTAAGAAAATTACATAATATATATTCTGAGTCGCCCATATCGAAGCTAAGTTAACTCCTCGAGCCCAAATGCAGGTGGAGCGTACGTAGAGAGAGTCCGAGGAGGAAGTACTGTGGAAATGCCAAAGGATCGAAGTTGCCCTTCAAGAGAAACCGCCCCTTTAGGAAGGCGATTCAGTTTCAGCGAACTTTTTTTTTTTTTTTTCTTCCTTTCCCCCACTGCCCTGCTGGATGAGAGAGCGTGGGAAAAAGATAACACACCACCACCGACCGACCACCCCCTCCTCCTCCGACCAGTTGGGTTGGCATTGGAGGGGGTGGCGGAGGGCCCAAAGCATTATGATGGGATGGTGCAGTAGTAAGAGGGTTTGATCATGGAGCTTGGATAGGTTGATATAGGATTTACTTGGTCATGAGGGCAATAAAAGGTTGAGATGACTTAAGTAGAATACTGTGATCGCTTTTTGTTAAAGGAAATTAAAGAGTGAAATGGAGGCTACAAAGTTGCAGAATCTTCCTTGGGATATGCCATTGGCACCTTCTTTCCTCCACATCTGATGACTACCTCTCCTTTCACTATGTCCATTTTGGTTTTCTTTTCAAACCCATGGATTTTATATTCTCAATTTGTCTCACTGAACCTTTTTTGTTTCTTATCCAATGAGGAGAGCTATTCTTAGCCTAATAGGAATGTACTATGATGACATGGCCTTCCAAGTGGCAAAATTTTGGCATAAAATGCTTCAAACTCTACAAATTTTACTACAACTCTATTACAAATTCACGTGACAAGGTGCGTACATTTTATGAAAATAAGTGCTATATATGTAAATTCTAACGTAGCAATCTAATAAGAGTCGTGTGATCAATTTGTAAGCGCGGTAAGCATCATATTGACTATCACGCGTTGATCTATATTTTAGTAACCGACATAATTAGTGCCGTCGGATTTGAGCTTTGATCAGCATGAGATCTTTTAACCGGTTGTGTCAAGTATACAAAGCACTCTATGGTGTCTTTCAAGGTAAACATGTCACTTCCTACTTAGTAGAAGGCAAGCCTTTTTCTTTTAGTTTTTTAAGGCTTTAATTGTCCGAGTGAGATTTCATGTTCTCTGCTCAATGACACCAGCAATTTCCTTCTTTTGCTCTCTTGAACACAAAAAAGTCAGATAATCCTTTTGATTGCGTAATGACTTTGGAACGAAGAGGCGATTTGCACTTCGATGAGCCATATATGTGAGAGTGAGACAAACGTAATTAGTGGATTATGGGTGATGTAACGCTCTTAACTTAAATATTAAGCCAACAATAAATAGAATATTCGCATATTCTACGTGACGCTACTACTTTTACTTCGATTCAAGTAGCGAGATCGATCTCCTAATATTTCTAAATCTTCTCAGAATAAAAATAAAATCTAAAATAAATTCCTTAATAATAAATTAAAGCCTATAAACTAAATTCCACTATTAACCGAAATTTAGAATTATAAATTAAGGTAGAAAATGATGACCAAAAACGTATTTTTCTTGTAGCAGGCCTCAAATAGAATTGGGATTAAAGCTCCGTTAAGTGGAAAAATAATGAGAAAATTGGCAAGTAAAACAAAAGGAGAGAATCTACAAGAAGGAGATGCTGAAGTTGGTGGGTATATGGGTACCCAGGAAGCTTTGGAGGAATATTATTTGATACCCAAAATAACAATATATGCTTAATTCCACGTACGTTTCCAACATCAACAACACTGTGACCACTAGAGAGATCAATTGCACTATGCATTAAAAGAATCATGGACACAGTTTTCATACCTCTGTAGTCTTTGCAGTTTGCACCTTAGCCATAGCGTCCGTACTAAAGAATGGGGTAGACATAATTACAGGATACTTTAATTCGAGTATTCAATTGATATTGGGTTTTGTTGCATTACTTTACAAAACCTTTGTTTAAGAGTAGGCCGGAAAGGTAGACCTGCACGATCACTTATAACTTTATGTTACTCTAGCTTGTGCCGACAGTTTTTTACACTATTCACAAACTCAACATGAATTCAATACAAAATAAGCCGGTTAGTGTTGAGAAATCTGACCCGTTTAATTAAATAGGTCAGGTTATGATTGATTTATATAGTCTTATACTTATATCTCGACACAACCCGAATCTGAGAGTTGACAATTTTTTACACGACCCGCGAATTTGACACAAATCAAATATAAAATTAGGGGGTTAAAATTGATGACTATGACCTGTTTAATTAAATGAGTCGGGTTAAAATTGACCTATATAGTCTTATACCCATGTTTCAACACGACTCAAACCGGTAAGCGAACATAAATTGTTACCACTAACTCCAGCTTCATTTGTTAAAATTTTATTCTTCTGTCTTTTGTCTTATGTTCTCAAAACAAAAGGATTAACAAACAACTTAAAACACAAAACTGTTTTTACCTTTACGACACATTAAACCACTTTTTCAAACCAAAAACAAAAAACACCCCCTAAAACACATTAACAAACATTAGAATATGCCACTAGAGAAGAAGAAGAAGACCCAAAAAAAAAGAAAAAGAAAAAGCCTTTCCTTTTGTTTCAATTCCATATTTGACTCTGCCCTCTAGCAGCCCATAACATCCTGTAAGCCACCCCTCAATTGTTCATCATTTACAAGCCTTGACAAAGGGTGTTTTATCCTCCTATACAATAATTCACACTACGGAATATTGCTACAGATTGAGAATTGTGGTATACTCAAAAGATTCGTGGAAAAAGCAGCCTAAAATTGGTAAAAAGAGATCAAACAAAAAAAAAGTTGCAATTTAAAGTCACGAATTCATGAGAACCAACTTCTCATACTCTTGCCTGCCTTGAGCTTCATCACAAGTTCCTCACGCTGAGCTTCTACCTCAGCGTATTTGAGGCTCATGTGCAGATAGCGCTCGCGGATGTCTATTAACTCTGCCTCTAGTGATGATTTTGTGCGTCCATTCCTTTCTTTTGCCCCTATTTCATCTTCAGCTGTTGATTTTCTAGCAGCATGCGCATGGCCGTTTTGGCCCTCAGATGACAACCTGCAGTAGTCTGGTTAGACTGAAGAACACAAGGACTAAAATAAAGTAAAAATTTTGCTCGCTACAAGGCATATACTATTTTCTCAAATTTGAAAAACTTAATAGTTCTTTTATTTTTATTTCTTGCTGAACAATCAGATTTTCAACTGAGACTCCTAGACTACGATGCTTGCAGTTAAAAAGCTTGTTTCATTTTTTCTATTACGCTATACTTTGCTGTGTGAAGTGTGTAAATGTAGACATCTGCCTCCCCCCTCCCGCTCCCCAAAAAAGAAATGGGATGTCCTATGGTGTTATTGTTTAGTGATTCTATAAATAATTACCTATCGTCCAGTATAACTGAATTAGCTACAGCATATTGATGGTTCTATCATACCTTGTTCACTCAGTCACTCAACTAAGATAACAATAACATTTATCAAGTCAACGATATATTGTCCCACTTTCTTTTTGAAGAGAAAACATTGGGTTAATTTTAAACCTTTATATATATGTATGCATGCTTGTATGTATGTATGCACGCATGTACGTATGTATATGTATATGTATACGTGTGTGTGTGTGTGTGTATGTGATTGATTGACTTCGGTTGCTTTGGTTGCAAACTACGACTAAAGAAATATTAATTCACCATGAAGGAGAACTCAAAAAATAAAAGTTTTGAGCTTATATATGTGAGTAATTGACTTGTGGCGCAATGTAAAGACAGCTTGCTATTGTGAATATTTTCCTTATCTTACATCTAATGTAGACATCTAATGTGAGAATTGCACAGAAGGAGGTAAGATGATGTCTTGAGCAATTACAAATTAGGGACCCTTGACACAAATAGACATGCCACGAATTCAACCCTCCTCGCAACAATAAATCAGTTAGTCAAGAAAAAAGTACGAGTAAGGGATTGAGCTGCCAACTTGTGAAACCCTTGCTTGTTGGGAGAAAGGAGGAAAAGGTCAGGCTAGTAGCTAAGAATATTATATATTATTAATATTAATAGCTGCAAGACCAAAACAGGGTGCAGAGGCTTTTTCTGGCTCAGCAGGAATAAATGTACTTTAAGTGCTCAATTGGGAGAAATTTTTGAATTAGATCGCGTGGAAAAAAAGCTCATGAGCTTAGTCTTACTTCACCGCCAAGAAAAGAAAGAAGACTTCCATCTCTAAGTTTAACCTAGACATAGCTCGCTTCTTTTTTGGTGTGAAGCAGTGTCAAACCAAAATACCCAACAAGTGTTTGCCAGACACCCCCCAACACAAAGAACTGACCAGCACCTCATAGCTAAAACTGAGAAAAACATACCAAAATAAGAATCCTCACATGGCATTTTGTTTGGTAGGGCAATGAAAGGCTACTTCAATCTTGGAAACAGCAGGAAAATTGAGAGGGTCAGCTTTTGAAGTGTTCGTCGGTATCACAAGCCAAGGCCCCTCGATTCGGCAACAAGAGTCGGTTATGGAATACTCTTTTGGTCGGCTTCGAGGGTTGCGCTCGTTGCGGGACTTAACCCTTCTTTCTTTTTTTTTCTATGAAAGCAAGAGATTAACAGTGTTGTTCTAAATTCTGCCTTATTTCATTCCATGAAATCTAGAAGCACTTCAAGATGAGTCAATCTTAAAAGCTGTGATCAACCTAAAGCTTGAAAATGTGAAAGGCTGAAGTTGATAACAATGAAGTTTCTTAGTTTTGTTATCGATCTATAGAACAAAAAGAGACAATCAAATTCAGGCATCTCCTCTTCTGAAAACCATATTTCCTTTCTACTAAGTTGGTTACAATTAACACGAAGAGCCTAATAGAATACAAGGGACTTAAAATGGAAGAAATCTTTCATCTTGTTGGCCACTTTGAAATGAAGGTTTTGCACTACAAACCAGTACAAGCATATATGGAAGATACCAAGCATAAAAAATTGCACATTAGTGTTTTGAATGCGTAATGTGCTCCACTTACCTGTCAACCTGAGCTTTATACATGCTATTTGCTTCCAAAGCCTTAGCAAGTTCATTCTCAAGCAACTGAACCTTTGAAGCAGGATCGACTCCAACAGCATGACGACTTCCGTCAAGAATCTCATGGCCATTATCATCCTTTTCAAAAATTAACAAAAAGAGAAATAGAAGCTTTATAGAGTTAGCTGAAAACTAATCCATGCTAAAAGGATTCTTATGCACTTAGATATTATCATGCAGATATTGATGATATGCATGAACAAAGAGATGTGAAACATCTTCTTTTGGAAAATTAGCTATAGAAACAGAATTGAATAAAATGAACATCAGATGTCTTACCTCTCTTTGATGTTGGTTGCTATGAAGCCTCTGTTGATCTTTTAAAAGTTCTTGTACTTTACCATTCTTCAAGGCTTGTCTCCTTTTAACATCACGATGCTGACTAGAGTTCTTCAACATGTCATTCTTCTAAATCAGTACACAAGTGAAGAAGTTAACTAGTAAGTTTTGACATTGAATACTACAGTGCAATTAAAGAAGTAAAATGTCACTAACCTTTGAGAGCTTCATATCTTCATGGACAGGAGTAACTTTGGTATTGGTTTTAGAAAAACTAGAAATCTTTGTACTGCTGGACTCCCGTTGATTCTGCTTTCCTTCCTTCATCAACTTTAATTCTTCTTCAAGGGCTTGAGCTTTTGTTATACACTGATCTCTCTCCTCCTCTAGCAGTTGTATCTTCCGCTGATATTGGCTGTTTGCTTTCCTGATCTGGCTGAGCTCGTTTTTTAGCTCAACATCCTGAACACATGGTACCTCTTTTGTCATTAGACCACCCTCCATCTGCAGAAGCTTTTCTTCTAACGTGACTTTGCAGTCCTCTAATTCAGATATGGCCTTCTGCAATGCAGAGATCTTCTCAACGAGTAAATTCTTCCCTGCCTTCAGATCTTCACATTCCCCAGATATTAAATGCAGTGAAGCTTCCAGTTTCTCCTTTTCAAACTTGGTTCCATTAAGATCATTCTTAAGAGCCAAAACTTCATCACAAAGATGTGTCATATTCTGCAACTGAACCTTCAAATTGTCAGATTTTTCTGCGAGTTGTTGCCTTTCATATTCAGAATCTTTAAGCTTTAGTTCAAGACCATTCACAGTGGTTTTAAATTTTGCTTCATCTGACTTGTAGTTCTCCAACAGCTTCAACACTTTCTCATTGTCGGCCATCAGCATTTCCTGGTTTTGTTTAGAAGCAGCAAGCTCATCCATCAGGCTTTGCAGCTTTGATTCAGATTCTATTTGCCTGATACTGAGCTCATTCTCAATCCATTTCAGCTTCGATTGAGATTCGTGAAGCGAAGATTCGAGATTAGCTTTATCTACCCATAAACCGGATATTTCAAGCAAAGCATCAGAAGCTATTCTTTCTTTTTCTTCATGATTTGCAGAAAGTTGCTTTGTTAGGTGTTCTACCTCTTTTTGAAGGTTCTCAACTTCAACTTTTTTCTCCAAATACATCATATTTAATAAGTCTCCTTCCGCAATAAGTTTTTCTTTGTGTCTTCTGTTTTCATCAAGAAGTGCTTCTAATTCTGAAGTAAGGCTTTTCTCTTTTGAGGCAATTTCTTCCAGCATTGAAGAAAGATTTTCTTCTAAGATTTCAAATCTTTTGGAGCTATCTGCAAAATTTCTCTCTGACTCTCTCAACTTTTCCTCCAAGAGGGAGCAAGTCTTGTTCAACTCCAATTTTTGCTTCCTCAACTCTCCATTTGATTTCTGAAGAGCACTGCATTCTTCGATGAGACTCTCAGCTGTAGCTTTTAACTTTGCATTGGCTCTTTTAAGATCTTCACATTCTTCTTGAGCTTCTGACCACCTGTGTTGCACGTCCTCTAACTTTTCTTTCATACCTACCTTTTCAGAATCTATCTCAATTATTATTCTAGTGATCTCATCTTGGAGGCTTTGAGCATGAGATTTGGAATTCTCTAATTCCAATTGATTGGACTCCCTCTCATCTGTCAAATATCTTAGTTGATCTTCCAAATCAGATATGTGCGCTGACAACTGTACATTTTCTTGTTTAAGATCTGATATGCGGAGCTCCAGTTCATATTTTCCATGTTCTAGCTCTGAAGATTTTCTTTCAAGAATCTTATTGGCAGAAACATGGGAATCCAAGCTGCCGCTGAGTGCCATTAAATCATTTCGCAAATCATCTAAGCATTTAGATGTGATATCACTTTCTCTCTGCATGTCTCCCATTTGTTCCTCTAGCTGGATTTTTTCCATTTGAAGATTAGAGACCTTAGCCTCTAATTCGCCCCAACACTGTCTAAGTACTCCAATCTCCTCTTCTTTAGACTGCAAATTAGACTCCAGTATTGCAATCTCAGAAATTTTTTGAGTCAATTCCTTACCCAGTTCTGTGACTTTAGCTTCCATTTCCATATTCAGACGCTCAAGTTCTTGAATTGAAAGATCATAATTATCTTCAGACTCCCTGAAATTTTTCCTCATTAACTTGTCTTCCAGAAGGTGTGTTTGGGATATATGTTTGCTGACTTCAGACTCAAAGCTGGTAAAAGATTTATCTAAAAGCTCATGGGGTAGAAGATCAAAAGGAGTGCCTCCCACCATGGAATTCTTTGTTGCTTCCTTAAGCTTGAATAAAAGCTCTAGGTTTTCATCTGTCAGCTCATTGCAATCCCTTTCTAGCTCCTGCACTTTTTCTTTCAATACCTCGATTTCCCTGATCATATTCGCATCATCTTCATTTATGGACCCCATTTCTGGAAAATGTCTTTCTCTCAGAGAGTCGGATAACTTTGCTTTTAAACTGATGATTTCTTCTTCTTTGGCATACAACTTACGTTTGTATTCTGTCTCAATTTCAAAAAGGGTTTGGTTTCTCAGACTCCCTTCATTCCCTATTTGATGATTTTTATTCTCCAATACTTGTTCCAGCAGTTGCACCTTATCTTGCAAACTCTTCTCTGATTCCTGCAATTGCTGTAGCTGGAGCATTAAATTTCTGTTTTCCTCTGGATTTACTTGGATAAAGTTTTCAATGTCATCGAATTGTGATTGAGGTGCTGAAAGCTTCTCTATCTCAATTTTCTGCTTTTCTATCGTCTCTTCCAGCTCCTGAAGAACAGAAACAAGCTCAAGGTTTGATGCTTGACTCCTCTGCAACTGCAGAGCCAAATCGGCATTGGACTCTTTCTGAAACTTTAGTTCATCTTTTAGTTCCTTTTGAATATGGGATACACCTTCATCTCGAAAGGATGAATCCTTGGTTGCTATTTGTTGCACCATTGGGTTCTCCAGAAATTTCAATTGTTGTACTTCTTTTTTCAAATTATCACGTTCTGCATTTGCTGTTGAAAGCTCTATGCTTAGATTTTCTTGGTTTTTGGACTGATCGGAGAATTCCTTCCTCAGAATATCCAAATCAAGCATGAGCTTGCGGGCATTCCTCTCCCACATCTTAGCTTCTGCACGAAGCTCTTCAATTGTTTCTTGTGCAGCTTCATTAAGGTTTTTAGAAGAACCAGCTGGTTTCAAAGATGATTTTGCAAATTCTTCCAAACTATCCTGGGAATGATTTCCTGAACCCATTAGCCGTGAAGATGATGAATGACTTGGTTTAAAAGGATCATCGACAGAATTGCTGCCAGTATGTAAACTATTTTGGGAGCTGATTGATTCTTGTCTTCCAATCAGACCGTGCCCATCACTACTTAAGTTGTTTCCTGGGGAGCACATTTCCCTCGTTATGGAAGCCTCCCTTGAGTCATAGCTGTGATATGAGCCTGATGCAGAGAAACTTGTTTCCTACAGTGAAGTGAGGAGATAATTTTAGTTTTACGGTAACAAGGGCTGGTTAACAGTAGTTGATGCACATAACTATCCACAGGATGTGTAGTATACAAATCAGATAAAATACTGTTCTAATGTACAGGAGACTCTTGATTGCTAGTGGTCGAATAAAATGCAACTTTATGCATAACTAAATTTTAATCAAACAGAGCAGAATTTTAAGCTGACTTCCAAGTTAGTTTCCAGATAACAATCTGCATAGATATTTTTAAGACACAGAAGGTATAAAGGAGGGACTTAATGGAAGGTAAGGTGTTGAAGGCTAGAGACTAGTGTTTTAAGCCTAAGAGAGAATGGACTTGGATCAAACTTAACTAGTGAAAGGAAAAGGCTTTCAGGTTATCTTTTAGGCCCAAATTGGGCAAGAGTTACAAAAATTCAGGAGAATCACCTGAGTCTTAGATCATCTCTCTCGTGTCTAATAATGCACAATAACTGAAGATCTCAAGGTTAAATATATCATAACCAAAAAACTGCTTTAGTCAATTCAGAAAAAAAAAAAAAAAAACACTGCGTGCAACGGTTACTTCATCAAAATTTGTGTTAAAAGCAAAGAGGAAACAATTTAGCGTAAGAACTATAATTATTGATGAGCAAAGATTGAAATACTGATATGTTTAATGCCTAACAATGATGTTCTCATAAGTTCTGAGGGTTATTAAACATTATCAGGATAGTAGTAGTACTAGCAGTAGAATAAAAGGATTCTTGAAGTGAGAGGATCTAGTTTCCCTTTACGAATTTAAAGGTCAAAGTTCCCTCTAAGAACCTACTCTGTTACTATTGGGTTCACATCAAACAAGATAGAAATATAGCCACTTTTGAGTGGAAATGTAATCATACCCTGCTCCCAAGTTCTCCCGGGTGTGAGGTAGAGCCCAAATCTTTGCTAGAGGAAGATCCAGCACTCCTTGCAAATGTACTTCCAGATCCATCTGACTTAGAGTCCAGATCATGATAGTTTGCTTCCTGATCTTCTTCCATATGGAAATTAGTCTCTTTTGATTCTTCACCCCTGAAAAATGTGTAGTAAATCCCTATAACCGAACATAAGGTTAAAGGTGTAATGCAATGTTGAAGAACATCCATCATAGAATTCAAACCTGAGATTTGTTCTTGGTGTGAGGCAGTGAATTTTTACCTGCAAAACGGATATGTAAAGATAACTGTTTGAAGCCACATTTTTTATAGTGCCATAGCAAACTACATTTAGAACTAAAAGCCCAAGCTTTTCTACGAAATTGAAAGAGGAGCTGCAAATTCTGAATGGAAGGGAAGAGATATAAGGGAAAGAAACATGAGTTCTCAACTAAGTACAAGTACTTTACATTCTCCCCACACTGCACGCGCATATGTAATAATTAATTTACACCCTTTTAAACTGACTTAACATAAATGTAAAACTACTGTTCCTTAAAGCAGCCAAATGCTTTCGCCCAGAAAATAAAAATGGTAGACAAATTCTTTTTTATTTATTTGTTTGGGGTAAGTAAGTGCCAAATATTTACAAATGCATTTGAAAATATTTGTCCCAGTCGTACCAATATTAGATTCCACTAATCCACACTAAGATATCACCAGAGGCACACACTGACAAGAAGGATTTGTTTAGCCAACCCCAATTCCTTTATAGTTACAGAAGCTGAGGAAGCTATTTTGTGATAACTGTCATTGTGGTAGGGCACTAGAAACTGCTGCCAGTACGAGTAGCACATTGCAAATTTTGTTGAAATCAATGAAGTTGAATCGATTCCCAGATGCCTGGAATCATTAGATTGCAACTAGGAATCGAATGTCATCAACAGTGTTCCAAATTTTTTCATGGATTTAATATTACCATCCCAACTCCCTTGAATATCTTAGCTGGCCAGTTCCACTACAACTGAACAGAGCTTTTTCCCAACAACTTTATTTGACCAGATCAGTTGGTTTTCTTACTACTGCGTTCCATCTACAATCGTATAGTGTAAAAATATCATTACAATCTGTCTTTTCACAATGACTGGACCTAAAGCTAAAGCACTCATCATCAGTGCAATCATCTGGTCCTCACTAGAAATAATAAATCATCTTAGTGCATTCCCATTTTTTTCCTCCATTGAAGCTATCTCTATCTCGATTTTTCAAGTTAGACCTCTCAACTATTAAAACATCTTCATTTTAATAATGCTCATATTATGGGAAATACTGTTTCTCGACTACCTTGCATTCCACACCAAAAAGCATATCCGACCTGCAGCCATCTTATGGAGTTTTCCCTTTGATAGTACCCATCTTGCACACAGCAAGCCATAAATGTATCATACTGAGAAATAAGCCCAAACAAATCTAGAAGAAACATGTCTGATCCTCTCAGAAAGCATAGCAGGTCTCATCCAGCTTGTAGAAGTTTTACATTGATTTGACGTTACTCATCTATCACACATCAATGCAGTAGTGTCATATCATTGACAAACCCAAGCAATTCTAGAAAATAGCATTCTTTCTTCTTCTTTTTTTCTCATTAGTTTAGCCAGCTGTAAACTCAAAAACTGATTTCAATCTTCTCTTCTGACTGTCAGCCATCAAATAAAAACATAATAAAGTTCTCTATTTGGTGATTGATCAGAAAGTATGAGGCAATTGCTTCATAACATATACACATATCAAACCGGGTATAAATGGCCGAGAAGAAAAAATCTTTGGTTTGAGGGAGAGACAGAGCTTAAATGAACAAAGTATTATCTATACCATCCCACAAAGATCACTAAACATGTCAAAAGAGGTAGCTACACATATTTCTCTTACAAAATAAACAGAAATACAGTATCATGAAGCCTCCTTGGCCATCCCTCTACCCTAATGATGGAAAACCATATTTCGATGGCATATAGGTGAAGAGTTATGACCTTCATATACTTCATATAGAGGTATGACAAAATTGACTAAATCTGAAATTTTGAAGAAGCTTTATGTCAATTTCATTAAAACAAGATGATGCTATCATTATAAAGGCATAAAATATCTCTCCCCAAAGGGAGCCAAAGATCACATAGGTATAATAAAAAGGCCCTAATATTTTCAATGAGTCATGTGGCAAAGTCAAAACAAAGACCCAGGAATAAATAGCATAAAATTATAAAACTCACTTGTAAAATTGTCCCATAATTGCACTTTTTCAATGGCAGTGAAACTGGAACAGGAGCATTTGAACTCATATAGCCTGTCATATTGACTGTGGCTTCTCCAAGGATGCCAGATCTAGCTGAACCCTACAGTAAGAAAGTCATTGCTAGTATAATGTATAAGCCAATGGAGTTTAGGCATGCAAGAAAAACATTCTTGGCAGAAAAAAAAAAAAAGGATAAAGAAGATAGAGATAAAAAATAAATATAAGAAGCATATTCAAAATTTTATTCAGAGACTGGAAAATCAGCAAAGAGAAGATGTCATGTATATTACATCCTCATTCAAGGGAAAAAAAAAAAAAAAAAAAAAGGGAAGAAGAAAACGGTTAACGACCACAGAAAGAGTATGAGGTGGCAACAACAATACCATGGAGACCACAAGCTTGAAGAAACAATCTTGTAGTTCCTTTGAAGAGTCATCCTGTGAAACCCATACAGATTCTGACAGAGTATCTGTCCATTGACAACTTCCATTTTGCACTAGTGCTTTGCCTGACTTTGCAATTGTTTTCCCAGTTTCCACAGAGACAATAGATACAAGTAGCTTGTCCCAGCCTTTCGGTACCTTTTACCACAAAAAATTATTTGTAAGCAAATATGTGACTGTTGACTAAAGATCCTTCAAAAGCTTGTTTATGGCTAAACTGAATGAAAAATTTGCCAGACTAATTTGAAAAGGCAGTAGTTAAGATATAAATCGAATAATAAAAAATAAAAAGTTGAAGAAGAAGGAAAACAACCACCACAACAACAATATTCTAAATTTTAGGAGTCCATATCAAATCCGATGTGATGCATGTATTGTGGTCAGACTCCTCTTAGAGAAGATGCTGTTATGGTAAAATCCATGCAGAGAGTTTCACAGCCTCTCACTGATCTCCTTACCCTTTTCTTTCATTTTCTTTTTTCTTTTTTTTCTTTTTTTTTTTTTTTTAAAAAAAAAAAAAAAAAAAAAACTGATTATCATATTGAAACCAATTTCCTCCTGTATGAAAAATGAATGGCAATTTTATCCTCGGATGGTGCTCGGACTCTCCTAAATTAACTCATAGTAGTTGCATGATCTTCCAGTTACGTGATTGATGATTCAAACTGCAAAGAACATTGGAATTAACTCTGTTTAAAGTCAAAGGCTATTTAAATCGTGACCCTTGAGAATGACTTTTTGTTCATCTGCCACCAAAAAGAAAAACTATTTAAAAATATAAAAAGAACTGTGGTCAGTTAGCATTTTTATTTATTGAAGAAAGAAGACGTATTGCTATCACTACGCTGAAATCAAAGTCCTCCAATTTTAAAAGTCACGCAACATCATGTCTTTCCTAAGAAAGCTCCATGCCAATTGATATCCACAAAGCATAATAAACCCAGATAAAACTGATTTAGACTCAAGAAAATAAACCTCAATATTCTAGAAAATTGAATATATGAATAAATATTGAATGATAATTTCAGCCCCTAGTAGGTGAGGGAATGAAGGCTCGCACTGAAGCCTCCCATCAGAACAAAGAACAAACACAATATGTGGGTAGCAATCACTATTTATGCCTTGGACCTAAATCTACACAATGTCAATAAAAACCCACTTCCTTTTCAGAGTTTGAATACAATAATTAACAACAAAAGTTAAAGACTGATAATTGCATCCACAATTTGCCACACCCAACCTCCATAAAAGTTTCCTTGCATCCTCAAGCATCTCACAATTCATCTCAAGAACTCACAAATACCCTTTAATTCAAAACTTCCCCTAATAACTGACACCACAAAAGAATTTCTTGTTCTTTATCTAATTATAATAAATGGTATCAATTATATGTCATTGTTCTATTAGTTCATAAGCCCACAACATCCCTTTGTAAAGATCATTTCCATTTTGAGCAAACACACAACATATCTGATCCGAACAATGCACGAATAATTCATTCAGAGCCAACAAAAAAAAGGTTAGTACCCAATGAATCATGGAGCGAAATAGCAATGTTAAGTGTACCTGGAGGGCCTTAAAGCGGGAGAGCTTGAAATCCACTCTGTCCCCTGATTTGGCATGCCTGCTCTTGTGGTGCAGCCTGAACATTTTCTTCTCATTCACTCACTCTCTCACCGATTCATACATTAAAAATTCAACACCACCACAACCACCATTATCATTCACTACCAACCAG
This sequence comes from Alnus glutinosa, assembly GCF_958979055.1. Classification (NCBI taxonomy): domain Eukaryota; kingdom Viridiplantae; phylum Streptophyta; class Magnoliopsida; order Fagales; family Betulaceae; genus Alnus; species Alnus glutinosa. The sequence continues at coordinate 1,074,533 of NC_084892.1, forward strand.
AGAGAAAGCGTTAGCTAGTTGGTCATTGTTGCGAAGGGTGTTATTTTATTTTCCTTACTTTGGCGTTTTCGTAGAGAGAGAGAGAGAGAGTGTGAAGTGGGTATCTGAAAACGGCCGGTAGAGCAGTTTAACTGAACGCAGATAGGCCCGCCTACGGCACAAAAGACGACGACATGTCACGACTCAATTCCTTGTGAGCTGAGATGTCAAATGTCAATGAATCGAGTGGTATAATTCCTTTAGACTTCTTCGCTAATAACAAAGCAATACACCTTTCCACTGAAGATAACGAGGCAAAGTAGAGCTTTTTATATATATATATATATACTTTCTCGACGCCGTCGACGTTTGGATATATTCCATCCATCTTCTTCTTCTTCTTCTTCTCCTACTTTGTCAACTTATATTACTTTATTAATTTTGGAGTAATGCTTGTTGGGAATTGGGCCAATCGGATTGTCAAGCCCACTGTAAAACTGACCCATACCAATGGACGGCTAAGCCCATCAGCCACCATTAACCTGTAACGGATATTTTACGAGATATTCATGATCCTAGAAATCTCGGGATCCACTCCTAAGATCCCGAGATTCATACTTACAGGCTCCAATCAGCTTATAAAAGGAAAGCACTACACTCGTAGGGTTGTACATGCGAGTAATTTTAGGAGTATCATGGTCTATTAAAAAATAAAATAAATTTTAAAATTTTTATTAGACGTGTGATTGATCCTGGGATCCAACAACTTCAAGAGTTTAATAAAAAAGAAAGCACTATTCACAGGTAGGGTCGTAGGAATGTACATGCGGATGGTCATAAATAAAAATGTTGTCACGAAAGCATAAGTATCACCAGGGGGTAAGTTTTAAATATATATATATATATTGAACAAAATTTGATTTTTTTTTTTAAAAAAAAAAACTATCGAAATAAATAAATTATTTAACGAAATTTAATTGTTGTTTAAAATATAGAAATGTAATTTAAAATTTATCCCCACCCCAAAATATTTTGGAGCACATTAGGGTCAAAGTTTAGGGGAGCCATGACAAACACAAAGACTATAAAAAAAAATGAAAGAGATGAAGTTAAAGTGGTTGAAGTTATGTTGAATTTTATTGGAAATTATTAGAAAGCATGACCAGGTTGTTTGTATAAATGTTGGTTAGCTGCAATATATAGACCATTGATGTGGATTGTAATACCCTGATTTCTATCTTTTAGAGCTAAGTTTATTTAATTTCAAAAAAAGTTAGCCATAAGTTAGCCAAATTTGCTGTTTCCCACCTTCAGAACCAAGTTTGGTTTGACTCTTTCCCCTCTTGTCTGTCGAGTCTTGTTTCCTCTGAGTTTAATTGTTTTTTTCTTGCTGGGAATACAAGCTCATTTCAAAAAGAGTTTATTTAATTTCAAAGAGATTAAGGATTTATGAAATTTTCAAAAATGATAATTTATGGAAAAATAACTGGGACACGCGACCTCTTAAGGAGCAAACACATTTTGAATAGGCTTTTAACTTTTAGAGGAGGATTTTATAAGTATTACAGAGGTTTAAGAAGAATTGCGAGGATAATAATAATTTTTTTTAAATGGTATGATTTGAGGTTAAAAATAAAAATAATTTGTGATTAACTGATTTTATGAATAGTTAAAAGACTAGAAAGTTGCAATAGAAAATAATATATTTTTTAGTATTATTTCACGTCAGAAGAATGTGGCTTAGAAATTAGAAGTTAATGTGGGTGAATTTTTTAACCAAAATATTCTCATAAGATCTTTTACGTGTCAAGAACACGTGATGAAAATTTGAAGTCAATTAGAATGTTTTTCCGGGCCCAATTAAATAAAAAATGAAAACTGAAATGGAATTTTAAGTATAGTAAAAGTAGGATCAAACCAACTCAAAACGCTTCATCCACCCATCAAAACGATCTTCTCAAAGTCTTTTATGCGCTCGTAAAATTTCGTGTTTAAAAAGAACCCGTAATAGACGGGGGGTGTAGAATTTGCTGACACAGAGGAATTGTTTGGCAAGAGAAAAAAAAATTCTATCTCCACTCTTTACTTTTTAAAAAAACAATCAACTTCAAAACATTCAAACTTTATATCATATAAATAATTTTTTATTACTATTTAAATAAAAAAATTTACTATAATACAAAATTTTTTAACTTTTGTATACAAATTTTTTTTTTACTTTATATTATATTTGTAACTTTTTATTACCATCCTCAACTCTCGTTTCTTTACCAGATAAGACCGAGTGTGAGCGAGAAAGAGAGAAGACGAAAAAAAAAAAAAAAAAGAAGAAAAGAAAAGAAAAAAAGAGAGTTGCTGACGTGGTACTCGTTGAATAAGTACTTTGGTCCAGAAAAAACAATTTATTCAAATTAGCTAAATGAGTGCTTCTCGTTATTCTCTTCGATTTTGTGTCTGTTTTCCAAATTAAGTAGTTATAATATTCAAATTAATCTGCTAAGTTTAAATTAGTAATTTAAGAATGTTTATTTATATAATATTATTGATTTCAATTTATTATTATAATAGCTTAAGAGTAATGCTACACATCATCTTCTTGTCTTCCTTTTATCCTCCTAAAATTGATGTGGCTCTTAAAATCACCATTGAATTTTTGATATATCATTCTTGGATTTTGATCCAATGGTGATTTTAAGAGCCACATCAATTTTAGGAGGACAAAATGAGGACAAATGGATGATGTGTAGCATTACTCATAAGTACTGTTGCTTCACCAAATAATTAAAAATTTATAAAAATATTATAATGTTACTCGGGCATTATAATGACATTATTTTAAACATCACAGTTTCATTCAGCATTACAGCTATGAGTAATGTTACACATCATCTCCTTGTCATCCTTTTGTCCTCCTAAAATTGATGTGGCTCTTAAAATCACCATTGGATCATAATCCAAGAATGATATATCAAAAATTCAATGGTGATTTTAAGAGTCACATCAATTTTGGGAGGACAAAAGGAGGACAAGAGGATGATATGTAGCATTACTCTAGTACTTATAATTGTTGATAAGTATTATTCACTCACCAATTTTTTTTTTAATTATAACGAGGTTATTGAGAGTAATTTTTTTTTTTTTTTGTGTATTTTTATTAAATTGTCCCACCAAAATAACTAAAATTTGAATGAGGCCGGTGAGAATGCTCTGATAGGCTGAGTTACTATAGGATTTTCATTCGACGAAGTTTTATGAACAGCTTTATAAATGAAAAAGCATTTTATTTATAATAATTTTTTTTAAAAAAAAAAAAAAAAAGAGGCTAAAAAAATATGTGAATATTACCCAGTCTTCGTCAACCTCCAGATCATCCTAAATTTCTAATAACACAACAGAAACACAAACATATACAAAATTTATACAATCGTCTTCTCATCCAGATCGATTACCAAAAATCTTTTTGAATCCTACCCTTAATTTTTCTTTGCAGTTTGTGACATCTAGTTGGATCTACCTGCCTGATTACCACAGACCACGACCATCTTCCTTGATTTACGGCTGGATCTTCGGTGTCCTGTAACATCCACCAAGTCAACATGGCTGAACTTGCCTATGCTATCGCAGCAGAGATCTTGGTGAAGCTAGGATCCATTGCTTATAGAGAGATCAGCTTCGTATTGGACATCAAAAGCGAGCTGACAGAGCTTGAGGGTACCATGACAACCATTCAAGCCGTGCTCTTGGATGCTGAAGAGAAGCAAGCTACCAGTCGCCCGCTGAGCATCTGGCTGAGGCAGCTCAAAGATGTTTTTTCTGACGCCGACAATGTGTTGGATGAAGTTGAGTACGAAGTTCTTAAGAAGCAAGTGATGAGAACATATGGGCGCACCAGTAGAGAGGTATGTGGTTTGTTTTCAAGTTGTAGAGCCTTTGCATTCCGTTCTCAACTGGGTCACAAAATCAAGAACATTAGAGAGAAGTTAGCTAAGATTGCAGCTAAGAAGGATCAATTTAATCTTATACCTCGACTTGAAGATGGGCATGTCATGCATCGGAGGAGGGATATGACCCACTCATTTGTTCCTCCTTCACAAGTCATTGGTAGGAAGAATGACAAAGAAAAATTAATAAGTCTTTTGAGGCAACCTGATGCTAACATGCATGACAATGTAATTTCTATAGTTGGATTAGGAGGGTTGGGGAAGACTACAATTGCTAAGTTGGTATACGATGATCAACGTGTAGCCAATCATTTCGAATTGAGAATGTGGGTTTGTGTGTCTGAGGATTTTGATGTTCCTAGATTAATAAGAGAAATCCTTAAATCTGCAACCGGTGCAAATATTGATGAGACGTTGGGTGTAGATTTGTGGCAAACTAGATTAAGAGACTGTTTAAAGAACAAGAAGTTTCTACTTGTTTTAGATGATGTTTGGAATGAAGATCGTAATAAATGGATTGAAATGAGAGATTTGTTACTTGGCGGTTCCAAAGGAAGTAAGATTTTAGTGACAACACGTAGTAATAAGGTTGCCTCAATCATGGACACTGTTTTCACATACAATTTAAAAGGTTTATCTGAAAAGAATTGTTTGTCTTTGTTTATGAAATATGCATTTAAGGGAGGGAAAGACAAAGGATATCCAAACCTCTTAGAAATTGGAAAAGAAATTGTGAAAAAATGTGAAGGAGTTCCATTGGCAATAAGGACTTTAGGCAGCCTACTTTTCTCAAAGGTTGATGAACGAGAGTGGAAATTTGTAAGAGATAATGGGATTTGGAAATTAGAACAAAAGGAGGGTGATATTTTACCTGCTTTAAAAATAAGTTATGATCAAATGCCATCTCACTTGAAGCAATGCTTTGCCTTCTGTTCTCTTTTCCCAAAGGATCATTGGTTCGATAGTGGTGAGTTGATTGCATTTTGGATGGCGCATGGACTCCTTAGTAAAACGCCTAATAGTCAAAATCTAGAGTTGGAAGATGTTGGCGACATGTATATCAAGGATTTGTTGTCCAAATCTTTCTTCCAAGATGTTACGAATGACACGTGGTACTATAGGTTTAAAATGCACGATCTCGTCCATGATCTTGCACTCAAGGTTGCAGAAGAAGAGTGTTCAGCAGTCGACTTTCACACCCGAAACATTGCTAGAACAGTTCGTCATTTGTCATTTTCACACAATGTTCAACAAGTTCCAAAATACTTTTACACCTTAAGTAGTGGTGTGCGGACCACTTTGTTCCCGGTCAAGCAACAAGTGCCAACCTTAGTTGAAGCTTGCATCTCAAGATTCATGTACTTGCGGGTGCTTGACTCAACTAATTCATCTTTTGAGGTGTTGTCAAGCTCTATTGGTACTTTGAAGCATTTAAGATATTTGAGCCTAGCTAAGAATGACAGAATCAAGAAACTTCCCGATTCCATTTGTGAGCTATACAATTTGCAAACTTTACTACTTCATGGATGTTCGAGTCTTGAGCGATTGCCCAAAGATACAAGGAAGATGATTAGCCTTAGGTATCTGACGATAACAACAACTTGCACGCGCTTGTTTGAAAATGGTGTATGCTGCTTGAATTCTCTTCGATTTTTACATGTATATCTTTGTCGGAGTCTTGAAGTTTTGTTTCAAGGGATGGATGGGAGCTTTACCAACCTTCAGACATTGGTTGTTTCAGGTTGTCCAAAGTTGACCTCTTTTACACATGAGATCAAGTACCTAACCGCCTTAGAGACCCTGGTAATTGAGTATTGTAAAGAACTTAGTTTGACGGGAGGAGAATACAATCGGGATCTCAACTTGAGCCTTCAAAAATTAAAGATTACACGTGTACCAAAGTTGAAGGTTTTGCCGCAATGGCTCCAAGGATCTACTAACACTTTGCAATACCTGCGTATTTCAATGTGTCAAAACCTCACGATCTTGCCGGAGTGGCTGCCAAGTATGAAGTCGCTTCACACACTTGAGATTTTCTGTTGTACCAAGTTGTCATCTCTTCCGGAGGGGATGGATCGTTTCACTGCACTACAAGAATTGAGGATTACCGAGTGTAAAAAATTGATTAGGAAATGCAAAGAGGAAGATCGGTCCAAAATTGCTCATATACCAAAAGTTAGACTGGTAAGATTGCATTCTCTAACATTTCAACATCAATCATTAATACTATTTGTTTATTCGAGTTATTTTTGTTTATTTTTCGCTTCTCTTGTTCTCATCTTAAGTTTACATATTTGTCTATATATTTGCAGCTTCCATTAAGGTGGCTCAGAACCAGAAGTTTTGATGAGGAGGAGGGGGCAATACTATGAAAAATCTTTAAAAATTTTGGGGGGCAATTCTTATGTCCGCCCCTGGCAGCTTCCATGGCATGACTTCAGCAAACTCAGCTAAAACATATTTGCTCCTTGATTATGTTGTAAACATTTTGATCATTACGATTTGTATTAAGAGATGTAAACAAATAAATATTTTGTTATACACTGATCTCTCTTCTCCTCAAGCAGTTGTATCTTCCGCTGATATTGGCTGTTTGCTTTCCTGATCTGGCTGAGCTCGTTTTTTAGCTCAACATCCTGAGCACATGGTACCTCTTTTGCCATTAGACCACCCTCCATCTGCAGAAGCTTTTCTTCTAACGTGACTTTGCAGTCCTCTAATTCAGATATGGCCTTCTGCAATGCAGAGATCTTCTCAACGAGTAAACTCTTCCCTGCCTTTTTCAGATCTTCACATTCCCCAGATATTAAATGCAGTGAAGCTTCCAGTTTCTCTTTTTCAAACTTGGTTCCATTAAGATCATTCTTAAGAGACAAAACTTCATCACAAAGCTGTGTCATATTCTGCAACTGAACCTTCAAATTGTCAGATTTTTCCACGAGTTGTTGCCTTTCATATTCAGAATCTCTAAGCTTTAGTTCAAGACCATTCACAGTGGTTTTAAATTTTGCTTCATCTGACTTGTAGTTCTCCGACAGCTTCAACACTTTCTCATTGTCGGACATCAGCATTTCCTGGTTTTGTTTAGAAGCAGCAAGCTCATCCATCAGGCTTTGCAGCTTTGATTCAGATTCTATTCGCCTGATACTGAGCTCATTCTCAATCCATTTCAGCTTCGATTGAGATTCGTGAAGAGAAGATTCCAGATTAGCTTTATCTACCCATAAACCGGATATTTCAAGCACAGCATCAGAAGCTATTCTTTCTTTTTCTTCATGATTTACAGAAAGTTGCTTTGTTAGGTGTTCTACCTCTTGTTGAAGGTTCTCAACTTCAACTTTTTTCTCCAAATACATCATATTTAATAAGCCTCCTTCCGCAATAAGTTTTTCTTTGTGTCTTCTGTTTTCATCAAGAAGTGCTTCTAATTCTTAAGTAAGGCTTTTCTCTTTTGAGGCAATTTCTTCCTGCATTGAAGACAGATTTTCTTCTAAGATTTCAAATCTTTTGGAGCAATCTGCAAAATTTCTCTCTGATTCTCTTAACTTTTCCTCCAAGAGCGAGCAAGTCTTGTTCAACTCCAATTTTTGCTTCCTCAACTCTCCATTTGATTTCTGAAGAGCATTGCATTCTTCGATGAGACTCTCGGCTGTAGCTTTTAACTTTGCATTGGCTCTTTTAAGATCTTCACATTCTTCTTGAGCTTCTGACCTCCGGTGTTGCATGTCCTCTAACTTTTCTTTCATACCTACCTTTTCAGAATCTATCTCAATTATTATTCTAGTGATCTCATCTTGGAGGCTTTGAGCATGAGATTTTGAATTCTCTAATTCCAATTGATTGGACTCCCTCTCATCTGTCAAATATCTTAGTTGATCTTCCAAACCAGATATCTGCGCTGACAACTGTACATTTTCTTGTTTATGATCTGATACGCGGAACTCCAGTTCATATTTTCCATGTTCTAGCTCTGAAGATTTTCTTTCAAGAATCTTATTGGCAGAAACGTGGGAATCCAAGCTGCGGCTGAGTGCCATTAAATCATTTCGCAAATCATCCAAGCATTTAGACGTGATATCACTTTCTCTCTGCATGTCTCCCATTTGTTCCTCTAGCTGGATTTTTTCCATTTGGAGATTAGAGACCTTAGCCTCTAATTCGCTCCAACACTGTCTAAGTACTCCAATCTCCTCTTCTTTAGACTTCAAATTAGACTCCAGTATTGCAATCTCAGAATTTTTTTGAGTCAATTCCTTACCCAGTTCTGTGACTTTAACTTCCATTTCCATATTCAGACGTTCAAGTTCTTGAATTGAAAGATCATCATTATCTACAGTCTCCCTGAACCAGAAGGTGTGTATGGGATATATGTTTGTTGACTTCAGACTCAAAGCTGGTAAAAGATTTATCTTAAAGCTCATGGGGTAGAAGATCAAAAGGAGTGCCTCCCACCATGGAATTCTTTGTTTGCTATTTGTTGGATAATCCTTTTGAATATTGGATACACCTTCATCTCGAAAGTATGAATCCTTGTTTGCTATTTGTTGCCCCACTGGCTTCTCCGGTGAAAATTTCAATTGTTGTACTTCTTTCTTCAAACCATCACGTCCTGCATTTGCTGTTGAAAGCTCCATGCTTAGATTTTCTTGGTTTTTGGAATGATCGGAGAATTCCTTCCTCAGAATATCCAAATCGAGCATGAGCTTGCAGGCATTCCTCTCCCACATCTTAGCTTCTGCACGAAGCTCTTCAATTGTTTCTTGTGCAGCATCCTTAAGGTTTTTATAAGAACTTGCTGGTTTCAAAGATGATGTTGCAAATTCTTCCAAACTATTCTGGGAATGATTTCCTGAACCCATTAGCCGTGAAGATGATGAATGACTTGGTTTAAAAGGATCATCGACAGAATTACTGCCAGTATGTAAACTATTTTGGGAGCTGATCGATTCTTGTCTTCCAATCAGGCCGTGCCCATCGCTACTTAAGTTGTTTCCTGGGGAGCACATTTCCCTCGTTATGGAACCCTCCCTTGAGTCATAGCTGTGATATGAACCTGATGCAGAGAAACTTGTTTCCTACAGTGAAGTGAGGAGATAATTTTAGTTTTACGGTAACAAGGGCTGGTTAACAGTAGTTAATGCACATAACTATCCACAGGATGTGAAGTATACAAATCAGATAAAATACTGTTCTAATGTACAGGAGACTCTTGATTGCTAGTGGTCAAATAAAATGCAACTTTATGCATAACTAAATATTAATCAAACAGAGCAGAATTTTAAGCTGACTTCCAAGTTAGTTTCCAGATAACAATCTGCATAGACATTTTTAAGGGTCCGTTTGGGTTTACGATTTCAAAAAGTGCGATTTAAAATGTGTGATTTGAAAAAAGTGATTTTTAAAAACGCAGTTGAGCGTTTGACAAAATCGCAGTTTAGCCTTTAAAATCGCGAATTTACCTTTAAAATTTTGCATTTTCAAAAAAGCACCATCTTATCTGCGATTTGAAAAGGCAGATTTTCTGCATTTTTCAAATCGCAATTTTTAAAAACACAATTTCCAAACGATCTATGTTTTGCGATTTGGTTTAAAATTGTACTTATTGTCTACGAAATCGCAATTCCAAACGCACCCTAAGACACAAAAGGTATAAAGGAGGGACTTACTGGAAGGTAAGGTGTTGAAGGCTAGAGACTAGTGTTTTAAGCCTAAGAGAGAATGGACTTGGATCAAACTTAACTAGTGAAAGGAAAAGGCTTTCAGGTTATCTTTTAGGCCCAAATTGGGCAAGAGTTACAAAAATTCAGGAGAATCACCTGAGTCTTAGATCATCTCTCTCGCGTCTAATAATGCACAATAACTGAAGATCTCAAGGTTAAATATATCATAACCAAAAAAATGCTTTAGTCAATTCAGAAAAAAGAAGAAGAAAAAAGCACTGCGTGAAATCCATGCAGAGAGTTTCACAGCCTCTCACTGATCTCCTTACCCTTTTCTTTCATTTTCTTTTTTTTTTTTTTTTAAAAAAAAAAAAAAAAAAAAAACTGATTATCATATTGAAACCAATTTCCTCCTGTATGAAAAATGAATGGCAATTTTATCCTCGGATGGTGCTCGGACTCTCCTAAATTAACTCATAGTAGTTGCATGATCTTCCAGTTACGTGATTGATGATTCAAACTGCAAAGAACATTGGAATTAACTCTGTATAAAGTCAAAGGCTATTTAAATCGTGACCCTTGAGAATGACTTTTTGTTCATCTGCCACCAAAAAAGAAAAACTATTTAAAAATATAAAAAGAACTGTGGTCAGTTAGCATTTTTATTTATTGAAGAAAGAAGATGTATTGCTATCACTACGCTGAAATCAAAGTCCTCCAATTTTAAAAGTCACGCAACATCATGTCTTTCCTAAGAAAGCTCCATGCCAATTGATATCCACAAAGCATAATAAACCCAGATAAAACTGATTTAGACTCAAGAAAATAAACCTCAATATTCTAGAAAATTGAATATATGAATAAATATTGAATGATAATTTCAGCCCCTAGTAGGTGAGGGAATGAAGGCTCGCACTGAAGCCTCCCATCAGAACAAAGAACAAACACAATATGTGGGTAGCAATCACTATTTATGCCTTGGACCTAAATCTACACAATGTCAATAAAAACCCACTTCCTTTTCAGAGTTTGAATACAATAATTAACAACAAAAGTTAAAGACTGATAATTGCATCCACAATTTGCCACACCCAACCTCCATAAAAGTTTCCTTGCATCCTCAAGCATCTCACAATTCATCTCAAGAACTCACAAATACCCTTTAATTCAAAACTTCCCCTAATAACTGACACCACAAAAGAATTTCTTGTTCTTTATCTAATTATAATAAATGGTATCAATTATATGTCATTGTTCTATTAGTTCATAAGCCCACAACATCCCTTTGTAAAGATCATTTCCATTTTGAGCAAACACACAACATATCTGATCCGAACAATGCACGAATAATTCATTCAGAGCCAACAAAAAAAAGGTTAGTACCCAATGAATCATGGAGCGAAATAGCAATGTTAAGTGTACCTGGAGGGCCTTAAAGCGGGAGAGCTTGAAATCCACTCTGTCCCCTGATTTGGCATGCCTGCTCTTGTGGTGCAGCCTGAACATTTTCTTCTCATTCACTCACTCTCTCACCGATTCATACATTAAAAATTCAACACCACCACAACCACCATTATCATTCACTACCAACCAGAGAGAAAGCGTTAGCTAGTTGGTCATTGTTGCGAAGGGTGTTATTTTATTTTCCTTACTTTGGCGTTTTCGTAGAGGGAGAGAGAGAGTGTGAAGTGGGTATCTGAAAACGGCCGGTAGAGCAGTTTAACTGAACGCAGATAGGCCCGCCTACGGCACAAAAGACGACGACATGTCACGACTCAATTCCTTGTGAGCTGAGATGTCAAATGTCAATGAATCGAGTGGTATAATTCCTTTAGACTTCTTTGATAATAACAAAGCAATACACCTTTCCACTGAAGATAACGAGGCAAAGTAGAGCTTTTTATATATATATATACTTTCTCGACGCCGTCGACTTTTAGATATATTCCACCATCTTCTTCTTCTTCTTCTGCTCCTACTTTGCCAACTTATATTACTTTATTAATTTTGAGTAATGCTTGTTGGGAATTGGGCCAATCGGATCGTCAAGCCCACTGTAAAACTGACCTATCCCAATGGACGGCTAAGCCCATCAGCCACCATTAACCTGTAACGGATATTTTACGAGATATTCCTGATCCTAGAAATCTCGGAATCCACTCCTAAGATCCCGAGATTCATACTTACAGGCTCCAATCAGCTTATAAAAGGAAAGCACTAACCACGTGTAAGGTGTTCATGTGAATAATTTTAGGATTATATTAAGTGTTCACAAAAAAATAAAAAAATAAAAAAGAAAGATGACTTTTAAAATTACTATTGGGCATGTCATTGATCAAATGATAATTTTGATCAAATGGTGATTTTAAAAGTCACCTTATTTTTTTATGAATACTTAATGTACTTCTAGAATTACTTTGTACATGTAAATGCATATGCGGTTATTTGTAATATCTACACCCGTATTTATAGAATAATTCTATTAGTACATCAAGTGTCCGTCAAAAAATGTGGTGGCTTTTAAAGTCACTATTAGGCGTGTGATTGATCAAATAATGATTTTGATGAAATTATGATTTTAAAAGCCATCTCATTTTTTGAATAGACACTTAATGTACTAATAGAACTACTCGTATTCATAAAATGCAGATATTGCTTTTAGACAGAGGTGGAGCCAGCATTTGAGATTTGGGAGGCAAAATTGAAGAGAAAAAAAAAATTATTATTTATCCTTGGGGCTTGGGGGGCCAAGCCCTCCCCCCTCCCAAACCTCTTGGTAGTTCTGTCATTGCTTTTAGATATCCGTGTCTTTTTTTACTATCTGTATCCACGCGGTTATTGTGATTATTAAATGCAGTTACTACTCATTATCCACTAATAGGTAATGGACCTAAATTAATTGCTTTTAAAAATGATTTTGATTGATTTTTAGTCTTTTTTGCTTGTTTTAAAAATATAATACAACACTGGAAATATGTAGAATCGAGAAAAAAAAAAGGGATAATAGATACGACCTCAAAATATTCATAGTAATCGATGCTCACAAAGAAACACCATTATGTTTTCTATCAATGATTCAATGAGCATGACAATCAAGTCAACAAACATAAATTACAAATCTAACATAAAAAAATAAAAAAAAAAATAATAAAATATTACAAATTCATAACATAAAAAACATAATTTATCTAAGTATAACACATTCATAAATTAATGTTGACGGCGTTGTGTTGTGTTGAATATATTAACTATAATATATATAAAAATATTATATATAAAGATCTCACATTCGCACATGCGGATAATGATTTTTACTAACCGCATCCGCATGTACGGATAGCGGATGCGAGCAATTAATATCTACTCGCATGTATACTCCTACACACATGTATGAGGTTAAATTTTGATATACTATTTTTTCTAATACAAACAAATTGCCGACTTAAGTATCGAAACTATCCGCTGTCGGTACACTTCCAACAAGCTTTGTTGCTCATTCTTTTTGTTTTGCAGGTGTCTACTAAAAACTATTCCAACAATGCTAAAAATTTTATTTCTTATTTTTTTAAATATTCATGATGGTGATGTGCTTGGTTAATGTTTGGATTAATCTTTCTTAAGAAAAAATAATAATTTTGAGAATTGATTGGAACTGACATATCAACGTAATGAGATAGTTGTTTGATAAAAATATGATTTATAGTATTTATCTTTAATTTTAGGAATAAAATATAAAGAGTAATGTTATAAAATTCTCAATATATCCCCCATATAAAAATGAGACGTTAATTTAGATATAGGAAGAGAGTTGAAAGACCCAGGTTTCGTCACCTGGCTCAAATGAGCCCAACATACTGCGTGCGGTTATTATTTGAACAATTGAGGAATTTCATACGCATGAGTTTCGTGATGCTAGTGGCTCATGGGCCTTAGCTTTTGGTCCAAATAGCATTTCTCTCCTAACTACGAGGGAAAATGATTGACGTAAATGAAGAACAAACTGGAGAAGGTCCTGCACCGAAAAATTAAAGGAGAAAATATACTTTACCCCAAATATTCCACACTTTTTTTTTTTTTTTTTTTTTTCAATCTTGTTTCTAAAGCGAAAAAAAATTGCAATGCAATCCAATCAAATTTTAAAAAATTTTAATGTTGCTTCTTTGTTACTTAAGTCCGTCTTTTTTTTTTTTTTACGAAAATAGACCGTAACACGTGAGTTTTTAAGAGCAATTCTTCTCAAACTATTCCTTAATAAAATCATTTTAAAAAAATAAAAACAAAACAAAAAAAAGGCATAAAAAACAATAATAATTTGGGGCCGACCTGAGGTAGTTTGGCCACCCCATGAGCTATGGGGCTGGTTTGCCACCCCATGTGGCCAAATGGGGGTGGCCGTATCTTATCCGAAAATTTCATCATCCTCCAAGTAATCGTAACCAATAATTTCTTTGTCATTGCATATACATGTTAAAGTAATGCTGCTTTTATGGGAGTTTATTATTTTCTTGGGTTGGTATCTAGCTAGCTAGGCTTGTTCTCCTCATCGTTCTTCCTCAATAGTTGAAATATATACGGCAGAAAAATATTCTGATCGAACGTATCTCTTGTGATCACTACATTGTGGATGATAAAGACCTTTTTTTGCCGTCGTTGAGTTCATACTTTATTAAATCTAAAGTCACCATCTTACATTTTAAAAAAATGTAAATGAGCTAGACATCTCTTCTTTGTCACTTTCGTACGTAGAGGGTGTTATAGATTAGTTGATTAATTACTAGTTAATTCCTTGGAGGTAGGACATTGCTCAAGAACTGAAAAGGGATCTTTGGACGGATACATAGGCTCTGTTTGCTAATGGCTTGTAATCAAAATGGTATTAACCTCGATAACTATGAGAGAATTATAGGAAAGGCCGGGAGGGAATGTCGATATATTATTATAAACAAGAATGTAGTCACTAAAGCATAAGCATCACCATCTTAATTAATTTATTTATTTACATGCCACAGTAAGAACTATAATTACAGGAGTATTTATTCACTACCAAAAAAAAATCACATTTTCTTAACGGTTTTTTTGAAAACTGTCTAGAATTATAATTTTCCAGTCGGTTTTATAAAACCGTTTATAAATTAATTTTCAGACCTTTTTTTTAAAAAACCGTCTCTAAATTTAGAGACGGTTTTAATGAAACCATCTCTATATTTTAATTTTCAGACAGTTTTATTATAACCGTCTATAAATTTACAGACGATTTTAAAAAAACAGTCTAGAAAATAAAATTCAGATAAATTTAGAGATGGTTTTTTTGAAACCGTCTGCTAACATTTTTTTAAATTTTTTTTTTTTTTCTTTCGTTTTCTTTTCTTGTTTCTTTCTTTTTAAAACAAAACCATCGATGGAATTTTCAAAACAAAACCCATGGCTTTTCAAAACCATGGATCTCTCTCGTTCTTCTTCCTCTCTGCGGATGGCGATTGAAGGCTGACGACGGGATCTGGACTGTGGGAGGGATCAGGACAACGGCTTGGTTGACCTTGAAGCTGCCCTGGCTTGACGACGGGAATGGGACGACGACTTCTCTCTCTCTCTCTCTCTCTCGTTTGACAGATCCAGCCGAAACCCACGCTCAGCCAGATCTCTGGCCGAAATACAGAGAGATCCGGGCTTCGGATTTTTTGTTTTTTTGTTTTTTTTTTTTGTTTGGGTAAGTGAAATTGTTAGGGTGTGGATTGTGATGATTTTTGGGTTTGATTTGTGAAGGATTTGTGAACATTTTCGGGTTTGATGTGTATGCCGGATACTTGATGGTTTTGAGAAAAAGAACAAGAAGGATTTTTGTGTAGAAAGCTCAGTGTGGGTTTGCGAAGGATTTTTCTGTCCTCAGTGTTTCGATAGAAAAGAAGGGTGCTGGAGGAAGAAGAGGTGGCGGGGGGTCGAAGAAAAAGCAGGTTTCTTGGTCGGCGGTGGGGTCTTTGTCGATCGGCGTTGTTTCGTGTTTCTGGGTTTTGGTGGGGGGTTTGGTGCGGTTGAAAGGCTGGATTGTGGATTTAGGGTTTAGGGTTTAAGGTTTAGGGTTAGGGTTTTTTTTTTAGAAAGTGTAGGATTTTTTTTTTATAGGGTTTAGGGTTAGGGTATTTTTTTTAGAAAGTGTAGGATTTTTTTTTTTAGGGTTTAGGCTTTAAGGTTTAGGGTTAGGGTATTTTTTTTAGAAAGTGTAGGATGTTTTTTTTTTTAGGGTTTAGGATTTAGGGTTTAAGGATTAGGGTTAGGGTATTTTTTTTAGAAAGTGTAGGATATTTTTTTTTTTAGGGTTTAGGGTTTAAGGTTTAGGTTTAGGGTTTTTTTTTAGAAAGTGTAGGATTTTTTTTTTTTAGGGTTTAGGGTTTAAGATTTAGGGTTAGGGTTTTTTTTTTAGAAAGTGTAGGATTTTTTTTTCAGGGTTTAGGGTTAGGGTATTTTTTTTTAGAAAGTGTAGGATATTTTTTTTTTAGGGTTTAGGGTTTTTTTTTAGAAAGTGTAGGATTTTTTTTTTAGGGTTTAGGATTTAGGATTTAGGGTTTATGGTTTAGGATAAGGGTTTTTTTTTAGAAAGTGTAGGATTCAGAGTTTATTTAAGGGTTTATAATTGTGTTGGTTTTATGATTATAATTTTAGGATATAAAGTTTAGGGTTGGAGTTTAGGTATTTCTTAAAAAGTAGACGGTCAATTTTAATTTTTTCCTTTTTTATTCAAACCCATTTTATTTTATTTTTTTCATTTATTATTTTAAAAAGTGTCATCGTTGGTTTATAACGCTAAACTAATATCGGACATTGTTTGATTTTGTTTCACTAACAAGAAAACTCTGTAATCCATAATAACACATTCAAAAATATATATATATATATATATATATATATATATATATATATATATATATATATATATATATATATATATATATATATAAAACCTCTCAAATAAAAAATTAGGACAAAAAAAATTAAAAACAATAAAAACACATGGTAAAAAAGTACATGGCTTCCAAAGAAATAAATATATATAAAACCTCTCAAATCAACAATTAAAACAACAAAATTAAAAACAATAAAAACACAACAACATAGTGTAAAAGTATAAGGCTTCATAAAAAAAATTAAATAAATAAAAGCCTAAATGACACAAAAAATACAAAGGTGTACACTAAAATTTCATCAAAAATGTACTTACCAAATACATGAAGCATTGTTAATATATATATATATATATTAAAAAAAAAAACACCAAAACCGAAATGCAAGAGTCCATTAAAAAAAAAGCAAAAACAAAATTATATGTATAAAAATTCAGTAACATTGCAATAAAAAAATAGAACAAATAAAAAATCACTCGAACAAAAAATCACTCGGCCGGATATACATGTAGAAGAAAAAATTAAATACAAACAATGAGGGAAATTATACTCACTGCCAAATTGGGTCACTGCCAGGTATATATCTGCATATTTGGAGGAACAAAATATACCAAAAATATCAAAGTTAGCAAAATATACCAAAATGATATATGTAGAAACCGGTAAACATAGAGAGAAAATGAAAGTGTACCGGAGCAAATTCACGCACGGCCGAAGAAGGAGCTGCCGGAGAGTAGTCCCAGTAGAAGAGAGAGAGAGAGAGAGAGAGAGAGAGAGAGAGAGAGAGAGAGTCGGTGTGAGAGAGAGGTGCTCGTGCGCCGACGGTCACGACGCCGGCCGGCTGAGCTCGACGTACGGGGAGAGTGAGAGAGAGAGAGAGAGTGATAGAGAGAGAGAGATCGTAAGAGAAATGGGTAGCTTCCAGAGGAAGCTACCCATTTCTATATAATATACATATACATATAAAATAATATAATAATTAAAAAAATCAAAAATTTTAAAAAATCCGAATTCGTTTGGCCAGGTGGCGCACGGGAGAAGTCACGCGCGGCAGACCTGGCCAAACAATTGGACACGTGTACGGAGTACACGTGTCCAATTGGAGACGTGTATTTCAATACACGTCTCTAATTGTAGTTTTTTTTAATAAAAAAGTATATTATAATTATATATAAAATAATATATGAATAAATATATATATATAATTTATTCAAGTAAATACAAATACAAACCCATGCAGCCCTAAATGTATGTACCGTACATATAGCTAAACCCTAAGCGCTAAAACTAAATCGTAAACTATAAATTAAAACTAAACCCTAACCCTAAAATTAAACTCTAACACTAAGTATATATACTATATTAAACCCTAAATAAAAAATAAAAACTAAAACCTAACCATAAAATTAAACTCTAACCCTAAGTGCATAGACTATATGTAGCTATAAACTATAATCCTAAGAGTATGTACTATATATAGTCATAAACCGTAACCCTAATCCTCTGTCCAAAAGTATATATATATATAGCTATAAAACTAAACCCTAAGTAAATGTACTATATATATAGCTATAAATCATAATCCTAAGTATATGTACTATATATATTGGAACAATCTAATTTTGAACTGCTCATGATTTAATATATATATTTAAAAGTGTACAATAATAACACATGAAAAATATATTGACATTATTATTCATAAAATGTAAAATCAATTAAATTATAACCCATAGCTTTAAGTGTATATATTATATATACCTATAAACCCTAAGTGTATATATTATATATAGCGATAAACCCTAACCCTAAGTACCTGTACTATACACATAGCTATAAATCATAATCCTAAGTATATGTACTATATATATCGGAACAATCTAATTTTGAACTGCTCATGATTTAATATATATATATATATATATATATATATATATATATATATTTAAAAGTGTATAATAATAACACATGAAAAATATATTGACATTATTATTCATAAAATGTAAAATCAATTAAATTATAACCCATAGCTTTAAGTGTATATATTAATATATACCTATAAACCCTAAAACCCTAACCCTAAGTGTATATACTATATATAGCGATAAACCCTAACCCTAAATACATGTACTATATACATAGCTATAAATCATAATCCTAAGTATATGTACTATATATATCGGAACAATCTAATTTTGAACTGCTCGTGACTTAATATATATATTTAAAAGTGTACAATAATAACATATGAAAAATATATTGACATTATTATTCATAAAATGTAAAATCAATTAAATTATAACTCATAGCTTTAAGTGTATATATTACATATACTTATACACCATAAAACCATAACCCTAAGTGTATATACTATATATAGCGATAAACCTTAACCCTAAGTATATATACTATATATAGCTATAAACCCTAACCCTAAGTGTATATACTATATATAGCGATAAACCCTAACCCTAAGTATGTATACTATATATAGCTATAAATCCTAAGTTTAAGTGTATATACTATATATATCGGAACAATCTAATTTTGAACTGCTCATGATTTAATATATATATATATATTTAAAAGTGTACAATAATGACACGTGAAAAATATATTGACATTATTATTCATGAAATGTAAAATCAATTAAATTATAACCCATAGCCCTAAGTGTATATATTATATATACCTATAAACCCTAAAACCCTAACCCTAAGTGTATATATATACTATATATATCGATAAACCATAATCCTAAGTATATATACTATATATAGGTATAAACCCTAGCCCTAAGTGTATATACTATATATAGCTATAAACCCTAACCCTAAGTGTATGTACTATATATAGCCATAAACCCTAAATGTATGTACTATATAAGGGACTAAACTATAAGTATTTAATTCATTATGTAGCGCAGAACTCTTAAAATAATTGCATTTACTATATATAGCCATAAATAGCAAGGTTATTGTATATAGTTTCTAAACCGTTTACATGCATGCATATCTATATATATAGTATTAATTATAGGTTTTTTAACTTTGTTATGTTTTAATTTTTTTTTTTTTTTTTTTTTTTTTCTAAACATAGATGGTGTACAAAACTAAACCCTAATTTGAACTATTTGGTTTAATTAGATATATAGCACCAAATTTGTTTAATTATGCATGTAGTACAATATGTAAATTAGGTTAGGGTTTACGTACTTATTAGTATACTATATATATATAAATAAGGAACCTAAAAAGTATAAATTCCAACCATAGAATTTACATATAGCATATAGCTTTCAAACCTAATTTTATGTGTATAAGTTATGTACACCGTATTTTCACAGATTTGTATGATTAATAAGATAAGGAGTATTTTTTTTTTTTTTAAAAATAAAATAAAATAAAATTAACACAACACAATTTTTTTTTTTAATATATATTTGGCAAAAAATAACAATTTGACACGTGTAATAATACACATGTCAAATTGGACACGCGTATTTAATACACGTGTCCAATTGGACACGCGTATTAAATACTCGTGTCCAAATGGACACGTGTATTATTACACGTGTCCAATTGGACACGCGTATTAAATACGCGCGTCCAATTGGACGCGTGTATTTTTACACGCGTCCAAATTGGACACGTGTAATAATACACGTGTCCATTTGGACACGAGTATGTAATATGCGTGTCCAATTGGACACGTGTATTAAATACGCACGTGTATTATTACACGTGTCCAATTGGACACGCGTATTAAATACGCGCGTTCAATTGGACTCGTATATTAAATACACGCGTCCAAATTGGACACGTGTAATAATACACGTGTCCATTTGGACACGAGTATGTAATACGCGTGTCCAATTGGACACGTGTATTAAATACGCGTGTCCAATTTGACACGTGTATTAAATACACGTGTCAATTTGTGACTACGGTACAATTAGACACGTGTCTCATAAGACACGTGTCAAATTGGACGCGTGTCTACAGTAACCGGTACTGTAGACACGCGTCCAATTGTGAGTATTTTTGTAGTGATTAAATGGGCATGACATGTTGCGATCAATCGAACCAGGTTTTAATCGTGCAAGGGAAGCTTCGTAAGAAATCAAAAGAGAGGGGGGGGGGGGTGTCCCCCCCCTCCTCTCTCTCACTCTCAAAGATGCAGAGACAAGAGAGAGTGAGAGAGAAGGCATATAGAGAGGGTGCGTGAGAAAGGAGGAGAGGAGCGCCAAGCCTAGAAAGCTCAAACCTCTATGCTCTTTGAGTTTCACTTTGGTTATGTGGGTATGCTGTTAGTTTTGATTGTTGAGATCGGATGATTTCGTTGTTGTGATTTTGATTGTTGGAGTTTTGAATAAGGGAGAGGTTTTTGTTGCATGAGAATTTGTTGAGTTATTGTGGTTATTATTGTTGTGTTGGAGAAAAGTAGCGTTATTGAGGTTTGAGTAGAAAAAGGGAGGATTTTGAGGTGGGAAGATGTTGTTTTATGTTGTTGGTTGATTGATGAAGCTTGGTGAGGTATGGAAAAGGAGAAAAATTAGGGTTTGGGTGTTTTTCGAACATGAAAAATGCCTAACAGCGTGATTGGATCAAACAAAGTTGGGTTTCGTTCGATATTGAACTTAGAACAAAATGGTTTGATCACATTTTGATTGATTGAACCAATAACAGTGTTGAAAAGTGTCACGCGTGTGAGTAAAACTGTGCATTATGGGTTCGATCGTTTGAACGAGGAACAAAATGATTTTATTGCAATATGATTGATCAAACCAGAAACAGAAAGGTTTGATTGAACTTCGATTGCAGTCCGATCAATCGAAGTGAAACAGAAAAGTTTGGATAGGCTTTAAATAAGTTTTAATTATGAGGAGGTATTAATTAGGGAGTTTGATGCAATTAATTGCAATGTTGGAAGAGGATTAAGATATTGAGGAATTAGGTTTAAACCAAATAGAGCGCTTGGGGGTGTTATAGATATACTTTAATTGGTTCAGTTTTTTGTATATTCATATGATATAATGAACGATTTTAAAAATAAAAAAAAAAATAGAGAAATAAATAGAAAGATTCTTAATTTAAGGCTCCACTTCAGTACCAAAGTTTTTGACATTGTTTTGGACCCCAAGTATTTGCATTGGCTTGGCCGGAAGCAATGTTTTCAATGCTTTCATTTGAAAGGCTTAAGAGCATTCACAACAATTTTCCTACCATTTTTCCTATACGTAGAGAACAAAATCATTTTTTTTTCCTTTAAAAAAAAAAATTCCACAGTAACTTCCCTTTATTTTTTCCTATATCATTAAAATATTATGTTTTTTTACTTTTACTTTAATTAAAGTAGGAAAAAGAAGATAAAGTAGGAGAGGTATAATATATTTTTTGTCTTTACTTTAATTAAAAGTAGAAAAGAGAAATAAAGTAGGAGAGAAATAATATATTTTGTGAATAAACAATTGAATAGGAAGTGAATAATAGTGTTTCCCAATGCATTGGGAAGCACTGTTCATTTCCCCTGAAAACGAAAATTTTAGAGAAGCTATCGTGTAAGGCTTTTTGTAACTTTTTTTGAAATTTTTCTTAAAACTTAGAGAACATACCCCCATAGAGAAACTGTTGTGAAATGTTAATGCTCTACCATGAGCTCAATATTGGAGCCTTGAAGGGCTTGGCGAGTTTCTTGGTCTACATAATAGATTCTCATTCTTTGAATGTTGTTGTTGTTGTTGTTGTTTTTTTTTTTTTTTTTTTTTTCGTCGAATGTTGTTTTGGTTATGAAGTGCAATAACCTCAGATGGCTTTGGTATGTTGTTCCCGACCTTTCAATAACAAACACCAATTTGGTCACCATGAGAATCTCCTACAATTTTCTTTAAAAAAAAATTTAAAATTTTCAAATTACGTAGTTTAGGCCATTTAGGCATCGAAACGCTTCGAAATTATTTTTCACTACAAAAAAAAATATTTTTTGCCACTTGCAATTCGCCACGTGTACGGTCACTGTACACGTGGCGAACTGTTAGCCACGTGCAAGTGGCCACGTAAATACACGTGGTGAATCCGGGTGACACTAATTGCACAATTGGCCGCGTGTATTTTAATATGCGCGGCCAATTGGCCGTGTGTATAATAATACACGTGGCCAACAGTTGGCCGCGTGTATTAATATACACGTGGCCTATTGGCTGCGTGTATAATAATACACGCGGCTAACTGTTGGCCGCGTGTATTATTATACACGCGGCCAACTGTGAAATTTTTTTCTTAATATTTAATTCTGTTTTTTAATTTCTTTTTATTTAAAATATATATATATTTTTTTTTACTAAAATTCTCCAAAATTATTTTATCTAAAAATATCACAAAATCAAATTACACAAATTAATTAAAACAACAATATTTAAAAATTTGAATACCATGTACTAGTAAATGTATTCGTTACTAACAACAAATACTTACACAACAATATTAACAAATTTAAAAATCTTGATCTAATAAAGTTATTCGTTACTAACAAAAAAAAAAATACACAAAATATCTACAAATCTGGAGGATCACGAGGTGCAGTCCCGGGCGTGAACTCGCCAACCAACGATTGTCCCGCAAGAGATGGTGTAACGGGCGATGGAGTCCCGAGAGGGGATTGTTGGCTCAGCAATTGTCCAACAGGAGACACCGGACCAATCGTTGTCGCATTACCTGCAAGTAATAAAAATAATTAACCTATATAATATTATATGCAAATTTAAACAAGTAATGAGAACAAATTAAAAATAAACCTAAGTGTATACATAATATGAACCATACCTGCAGGCGCACTACTAACAGACGACGTACTACCTACGTGTGCAGGTGAAGACTGCTGAGCACCAGGGCATACGAACGATAATCCTGTAGAGGACATGAAGGCCTCAACCTGTCGCATGCGCTGCTCCATAGCATCAAACTGTTACTGCAAATATACCAAGGGATAAAGAATATAAAATTAAAACTCTATACAGATCCCCCGACCATATTTTTTATCCACCAGCTATCTCAAATAGAAGAGAATGAACCATCCTATAAGTTGTCTTCATGGAAAGAGTAGAAAATGCAACTCATTATTCACTGCAATGAAATAAAAACTCCCAAGACATTTACCATAGGAAAGAAAAATTGTTACACAGAAACCTACACAAACCCTTAAATAGGAGAGGTCTTCTTGGCCATTACTCTGAGCGCACCGATAAGCTCTCAGATCCATCAAAGCCCACATCTGCTAGTCAACTACCTGTTTGGTTTCTGTTTTCTTCTTAAGTGGAAACTGTATTAAAATCAATTGTCCAAACGCCTTACCATTGTTTTCAATTTTCAAAAACTGTTTTTGGAAACAATTTGCCAAACACTTTTTTAATAAAAAAACAACAAAAAAACAGTTTTCTGTTTTCGTTCTCGAAAACAGATTTCAAAAACAAAAACAGAAACCAATTTGTCAAACGGCATATTCTTTTGTTTAGTTTTCTCTTGTGTATCTTTTGTATACTTCCCATCTGCTAGCACAACACCCATTTTTGTACTGAGTGAATATTGTTAGTTTAAAAAAGAAAAAAAAAAGAAAGAAAAAAAAAGAAGGTGAATTAAACATCATATTTAAGTTGTAGGATAGTGGAGGGAGAAGTACTTATGCTGTGATTTACAATTTGTTTCCATCTTCCATTTTATTCTGTTTTGCATATTATGGGAATTGATTGAATTGTAACACTAGGGAAATATAAATTGCTGCTTATTTCAATTAAAAGAAAGTATTACAAATTTACAACTGCGAACTGCTTGTCAATAAAACTTGGATGACCTCTTGGAAGTTTTCGTGTTGCCCCCTCCCTTTTATTAAAAAAAGAAGTGGTGAACTGTTTAACATCTTTAATCCAGCGAAAGGACCAGAAGACAAAGCAGTGATCGTTGGGCAAAAACCTTTCAATGTATAGCTTAGTGATTTCGATTAGAATATTGCCTAAAAGTGATAGATCTTTGTAGGTAGCCCTGTGGGTGTGACATGAGGGATACAAAAACTGTGAAATATTACGTCCTTGTTTAATTTAATTTATTTTCAACTCTGTTTAGGAAATGGTTAGCAAAATATACTTGGCCAACGTTCTCACACCCTTGTTCAAGTCATCCCGGATGTTACTATCGGATTTTAAGGACTGAATATACTTGTGTGGAATCAAATCATGGAAGGCAAGCCCACAAGGTACAAGTTTTTCTAAATGTTAGGAAAAGGAACCTTGAGGTAATTGAGGTACTATCTCGATAAATAATGTTTTGTAGGCTTTAACTTTGATTATGGAGGATGGTAGCCAAATCATGGAAATCTATGGGGTAATCGATGAAGGATGTTATTCTAGGCTTAAGATTATCAAGAAGGATTTAAGAATGTTGGAGGTTCTGTCGCGGACTAAGAAACATTTCTAGGAGTTGTTTTGGGTTCTAGATGATTTAGAAATAAGAGTTGGGTTATAGGTGTTTGATTTTGGGTTAATAAAATGGGACGGTTGACTGAATATCATGTGATTAGCAGACTTCGATCGATTGAAGTTGGAGTTTGATTGATTGGACCTGTGGCGCTCAAAGAAAGAAAGATGTGGCAGATGAGCACTTATTGAGTCTAACCTAGTCAACTCGATCGATTGAAGTAGGGTTTCGAACAATTGAAATGGAATCTACACGTGGCAGAATCACGCATGCAGGTAGGTGAGAAATGACACGCATATAATGGGCATGACATGTTGCGATCAATCGAACCAGGTTTTAATAGTGCAAGGGAAGCTTCGTAAGAAATCAAAAGAGAGGGTGGGTGTCCCCCACCCCCAATTGGCCGCGTGTATAATAATACACGCGGCCAATTGTGAAATTTTTTTCTTAATATTTAGTTCTGTTTTTTAATTTATTTTTATTTAAAATATATATATATATATATATTTTACTAAAATTCTCCAAAATTATTTTATCTAAAAATATCACAAAATCAAATTACACAAATTAATCAAAACAACAATATTTAAAAATTTGAATACCATGTACTAATAAATGTATTCATTACTAACAACAAATACTTACACAACAATATTAACAAATTTAAAAATCTTGATCTAATAAAGTTATTCGTTACTAACAAAAAAAAAAAAACACAAAATATCTACAAATCTGGAGGACGTCGCTGCGGATCACGAGGTGCTGTCCCGGGCGTGAACTCGCCAACCGGCGATTGTCCCGCAAGAGATGGTGTAACGGGCGATGGAGTCCCGAGAGGGGATTGTTGGCTCAACAATTGTCCAACAGGCGACACCGGACCAATTGTTGTCGCATTACCTGCAAGTAATAAAAATAATTAACCTATATAATATTATATGCAAATTTAAACAAGTAATGAGAACAAATTAAAAATAAACCTAAGTGTATACATAATATGAACCATACCTGCAGGCGCACTATTAACAGACGACGTACTACCTACGTGTACAGGTGAAGACTGCTGAGCACCAAGGCATACGAACGATAATCCTGTAGAGGACATGAAGGCCTCAACCTGTCGCATGCGCTGCTCCATAGCATCAAACTGTCGTAGGCGCTGCTCCATGCTGTTAGCCCGCTCTCTCTCGGCCCGCACTATGCCCTCCAACCCGTCATTCCTCTCTCTCTCGGCCCGTAACATAATATCCATCTCCGCAATTTTGTGGGCAGCCCAATCCTGAGACGTGCCCTCGGCCGGTCCCCCCCGTCTGCGGGCCCTATACGAGAAACAAGTCCCGCGAACAGGAGTAACGTTCGGCCCAACCTGCCGAACCCTACCCCCATACTCGGGTCGCCCAACTGCCTGCTCGTACACGTCGCCAGGTGCCCAACGCACCGTATCTGATGAAACGGAATCCGTGGCAGCAGGATCAGTGGACAAACTCTGTGTCATCCGCTCCTGTACGTCGTCAACATACAATACACTGGTAATTAATAAATACTTTATCACACGCATAACTAATAAATATTAATAACATAGAACAGTAGCATACGCATAGGTCCCGTGTCCGCTAGTTCAAATAAGTGCCGTCTTTCCTTGTGTTTTAAGGTTAGGGTTCTAGTTTTTAGGGTTTGGGTTTTAAGGTTAGGGTTTAGGTTGTTAGGGTTTAGTTTTTAAGGTTAGGGTTCAGGGTTTACCTCACCATAAAAAAGTTATAAAAAAAAAAAAATATCTGTCTCTTTTTTCTTTTATGTTTTTTAATATTCTTCTTTCTATTTTTAGGGTTTAGGGTTTTAAGGTTAGGGTTTAGGTTTTTAGGGTTTAGTTTAGGGTTTAGGGTTTTAAGGTTAGGGTTTAGTTTAGGTTTTAGGGTTTTAAGGTTAGGGTTTAGGTTTTAAGGGTTTAGTTTTTAGGGTTAGGGTTTTAAGGTTAGGGTTTAGTTTTAAAGTTAGGGTTTTAAGGTTAGGGTTTAGGGTTTACCTCACCATAAAAAAGTTATAAAAAAAAAGAAAAAGATCTGTCTCTTTTTTCTTTTATTTTTTTTAATATTCTTCTTTCTATTTTTAGGGTTTAGGGTTTTAAGGTTAGGGTTTAGGTTTTTAGGTTTTAGTTTTTAGGGTTAGGGTTTTAAGGTTAGGGTTTAGGTTTTAAGGGTTTAGTTTTTAGGGTTAGGGTTTTAAGGTTAGGGTTTAAGTTGTTAGGGTTTAGTTTTTAATGTTAGGGTTTAAGGTTTACCTCACCATAAAAAAGTTATAAAAAAAAAAAAAAAAGATCTGTCTCTTTTTTCGTTTATGTTTTTTAATATTCTTCTTTCTATTTTTAGGGTTTAGGGTTTTAAGGTTAGGGTTTAGGTTTTTAGGGTTAGGGTTTTAAGGTTAGGGTTTAGGTTGTTAGGGTTTAGTTTTTAAGGTTAGGGTTTAAGGTTTACCTCACCATAAAAAAGTTATAAAAAAAAAAAAAAGATCGATCTCTTTTTTCTTTTATGTTTTTTAATGTTCTTCTTTCTATTTTTAGGGTTTAGTTTTTAGGGTTAGGGTTTTAAGGTTAAGGTTTAGGTTGTTAGGGTTTAGTTTTTAGGATTAGGGTTAAAAAGGTTAGGGTTTAGGTTTTGAAGGTTTAGTTTTTAGGGTTAGGGTTAAAAAGGTTAGGGTTTTAAGGTTAGGGTTTAGGGTTTAGGGTTTAGGTTTTAGGGTTTTAAGGTTAGGGTTTAGGTTTTTAGGGTTTAGTTTTTACGGTTTAATTTTTAGGGTTTGGGTTTTAAGGTTAGGGTTTAGGGTTTAGGGTTTAACTAAAATAAAAAAGTAATAAAAAAAAAATCTCACTCTTTTGTAGGGTTTAGGGTTTTTAGGGTGTACGTTATTTTGGGTTAGGGTTTAGGGTTTATGGTTTTTGCTTGTTTTTTAGAGTATAAAGTTTCGGGGTTTGGTTTTGAGATTAGAGTATAGGGATTTTTGTATTGGTTTTGATTTAGGGTTTAGGGTTTATTGTTTAGACCTTTGTTATAAATTGAATAATAAAAGAAATTATTATAAATGGTAGACGGTGGCCAAATTTAATTTTCTGTATCTATCCAATAATTGTTGGATACGATCATTTTATTATAAAATGATGGCGAGTTTACTTTGAAATGTTTTTTTTTGTTTGTAAAAAAATTACCTGAAAATGAACAATTAAACTTTTTTTTTTTTGTTCTTAAAAAACCCAAAAATTGTTGAAATAGTACCGCATACTTATTTATATTTTATTGGTTTGCATCATTGATTTTATGATGAAGTTAATAAAATAATGGTGAGATTGTTTAATCTGTTCAAATGTTTTAGCATAAATTGCCACAAATAATAATCCACACACCAATTCGTAGTACAGTAAAACATATTACAAAAAAGAAAAATAACACAACTGTACGAATATTTTCCATGCATAACGACCAACCACATCAAAACACATAAAATTACACAACAATAGATATTCAAACCCAACAAAATTAACAGCATTGCATAGACCATTATTAATTGCTAAATCCACAATTATTATATGAAACTATTAAAACAATTAGAAACAGATTTTAAACAAATTAATTTAAATGCACCAAGTTTATTATAGCCAAAAATAAAGAAAAAACATTAATGCCAAAATTACTCACAAATATTTTTTTTGGGTGTATTTTATGCTCCTTAGCCAAAATGTACCTGCATTAAAAAATATTATTCCCAAAACAATATCCCAAAACAAGTCCCAAAATAGCAATCACGTACAAGGCAGAGAGAGAGAGAGAGAGAGAGAGATGTAGAGAGAGATAGAGACAGAGAGACGGATGTAGAGAGAGAGAGAGGTCCGGACCTAGGGTTAGGGTTCCTACTGTGGTTCGGTTAGAGAGAGAGAGAGAGAGAGGGAGATGTAGAGAGAGATAGAGACAGAGAGACAGATGTAGAGAGAGAGAGGTTCGGACCTAGGGTTAGGGTTCTTGGTTCGGTTAGAGAGAGAGAGAGAGAGAGAGAGAGAGAGAGAGAGAGAGAGCATGCACCTATAGGTTGGTGCACGCGTGGTGCAGTGACGGCCGGAGAGGGACCTGGCCGGAGAAGACAGCGGAGGGCGGTGGTCGATGCGGACGTCCGTGATCGAAGGAGAGGGAGAGAGAGAGAGAGAGAGAGAGAGAGAGAGAGAGAGAGAGGGAGATGTAGAGAGAGATAGAGACAGAGAGACAGATGTAGAGAGAGAGAGGTCCGGACCTAGGGTTAGGGTTCTTGGTTCGGTTAGAGAGAGAGAGAGAGAGAGAGAGAGAGAGAGAGCTAGAGAGAGAGACAGAGAGATAGAGAGAGAGAGAGAGAGAGAGAGAGAGAGCATGCACCTATAGGTTGGTGCACGCGTGGTGCAGTGACGGCTGGAGAGGGACCTGGCCGGAGAAGACAGCGGAGGGCGGTGGTCGATGCGGACGTCCGTGATCGAAGGAGAGGGAGAGAGAGAGAGAGAGAGAGAGAGAGAGAGAGAGAGAGAGAGCTGAGTGGATCAAGAAGGGTAGCTTCAAGCTACCCTTTTTTTTTTATTAAATTTTTTTTATTTAAAAAATAGGCCAGGTGGCGCGCGGGAATTGTCCCGCGCAGGTCACCTGGCCAAAAATTGGCCACGTGGCGTAATACCACGCGTCCAATTAGAGACGTGTATACCAATACACGTCTCTATCTGTTTTTTTTTTTTTTTTGAAAAACGAAAAATTAATATATATATATATATATATTTGTATTTGTAAACGCAAACACAAACACAAACCCTAATCCGACCCTAAGTGTATGTAATATATAAAGTGTTAAGGTTTACATAAACTCTAACCCATAAAACTAAATCCTAAACGATAACCTTAAAACTAATTCTTAAACCCTAAGTCTGTGTTAAGGTTCATATATATATATATATATATATATATATATATATATAGGGTTAGGGTTTTATTAGATTAGTATTCTATTAACGCAAATCCTAATTAGAGTTAGGGTTTACTTATAAGTATACCATACATATGTAAAGTACTCAACACGTAAAACATAAATATACTATAAACATATTGCACGTAGCCCATAACCCCTAACCCTATGTCTATATACTATATATAGCCATAAACCCTAACCCTAATTGTATGTACTTTGTTATGTTGCATATTTTTTTTTGTTCCTCGCTGTATAATTATGCATATATATATAACACAAATTTGGTTTAATTATGCATTTAGTACTCTATATAAACATAAACCTTAACACTAAGTGTATATACTTATTATATATATATATCTATAAACCCTAACCCTAAGTGTATATACTATATATAGCTATACTGTATATAGCTATATAAGTATACTATATATATATATAGCCATAAATCCCAATGTTAGGGTATATACAAGTAACTATAAATGTATATAGTTTCGGCACGCCGTTTACATGCATGCATGCATGCATATATTATATATATGTATATACAAATATGACAAGATAGTTTTGAAATACAAATACAAATACAAATACAAACACAAACACATGCAACCCTAAGTGTATGTACTGTACAAATTCCTAAACCCTAAGCCATAAAACTAAACCGTAAACTATAAATTAAAACTAAATCCTAACCCTAAGTATATATATATATATATATATATACTATACTAAACCCTGACCATAAAATTGAACCCTAAAACCCATAATCTTAACCCTAATCTTAAGTGTATGTACTATATGTAAGCCATAAACCCTAACCTTAACCCTAATCTTAAGTGTATGTACTATATATAGCTATAAACTCTAACTCTAAATATATATACTATATATATAGTTATAAACCCTAACTCTAGGATCAAATGATAGTTCGACCAAGTTTTGAACATTGAACTGGATCAAATGATAGAGGCATGCAATTTTATACTTGTGTAAGGTATGCTATAATGATCGGAACCACAAGGCCAACACATTTAGATGGATGTTCTACGAACCCTAACCCTGAGAGTATGTACTACATATACAATAAATTAAGTCATAACGCATAAACCATATTCAAGAAACTCAACCTGCATGTAAACCCTAAAACATAACCATAAGTACAATACATACTAAATATAGCACAAATTTATTGTTGGGGTATATAATAAGAATTTTTTATATAAATAAATTCAAAAAAATTTAAATACAAGTACTGTACAAAACTAATTAGTTTATAAACTCTAATTTGGTACAGGGTACATAGTAATATTATCATGTACATACTATTTGTTTGTTTGTTTTTTTTTTTTTTTTAAAAAAAAGAATTCCAAAAATATTTTTTCAAAAAACACCAGTTGGCCACATGTATTTTTATACACGTGTCCAACAGAATGCCACGTGTAATTTATACACGCGGCCAATTGTTTCTACGCCGCATATGGCCACGTGGCCAGAAAAACACGCTGCCATCTGGCCGCGTGTCTACAGTAACCGGTACTGTAGACACGCGGCGATTTTCAGTGTTTTTTGTAGTGTTTAAGCATTTCGATACCTAAAAATTGCAAAATTACCAGCGGTGGGCGTCGGTTCAGAAAGCGATTAAGTCGGTTCGGTTAAGTCAATTAAGTCAACTTTGTCGGTTAAGTTGGTTAATTCACCGATTTCATTCCGACAAACTCTATCTTAAAAAATTTCGGTTAACTCGATTAAATTAATAAATATTCATCACAAAAGTAACAATATTTTTTTTGCGCAAAAATGATTTCAGAGTCGTCATAAAAAGGAAAAAAAAACAAATTAACTTAGAGAGCATCTGACAATGTCATGATATAGCTAGCATACCCTAATCCAATCTAGACTATATTCGTTCATCACAAAAGAATCATATTTTTGTGCATACACGAGTAGTTTTGTGCATACATGAGTTCAGAGTCCTCATCAAAATCAAAAACAAAAACAGATCGATTCCATACAAAAGCCTCTGCACACTTCCTCCTTGCTTGACTTTTCCAAATCCCCTGCAAGTTTCAGACCCATTAGCACTTACACAAAAGACTAACAGCAATGCCATTCTTTGTTAAAGGAACATTAATTATGCTCAAGAACTACGTACATTAATTAAGAGAATCATAGGTTAACTTTTTAATAAACGGTAGCATCTAATTAAGTATATATATCCTGCAGACTCCTAAGATCTTGTAAATACATGACTAATTATGCGTGTCTTTTCTCTAATTAACATAATTTCGATCAAGAGTATTTCCTCTAACTAAAGTCACAAATTATGGAATTGAAGAAAATGTCATAGACAAATAAAAAATAGAAATAGCTAAGAATGTTTTTCTAGCTTAAGAAAATTCTATGCAAACATGCTTATTTTGATTATCAAATCCTAGCAATTAATAAAAACTATTTAAGAAATTCATAAAGCCCTTGAAATACAACAAAATATGAGACATATATCTCTTTTCCAGGAGACCAGCCCAAAGGAGAAGGGATGAAAAGAAGAAGAAGAAAGAAACAACTATACCAGCAGGAATATGCAAAATTGTGATATGGCGGACAAAAGTAAAAACAGATTCACAAATTCTTCGCAGGCAGACAGGGTGAGCTAAATTGGAAGCTAACAAAAAAGATTTGATCAATAACTTCTTTCCATATCGTTTTCATTTGTTATCATTCCCTAGCACAATAGAAAAGACAACAAACTACTGGTTTTTAACTGCAACAAATATATATGATGATGTATATATGTAAACTAGGTTATATCTTGTAAAAATTTTTACTTCATAACAATAAAATTTTATTAACACAAAGCATTGCACAGGTTTTTCATTAATAAGAATTAAATGTTAAAAAAACATAAATTAAAAAGAAAAGAGGCTACAGACTCAAGAGAGGAATTTATTACCAACTAAAAAGCATTGGGACTGTAGCCTTCGGAATGGAACCCTCTCGATCGATCGTTGAGTATTGCATAAAACTTACCGCAATTCCTTCCATCTATGTGATCAAAAAGGGCCAAAATGACATCAAATATCTTGGAGCAAATCCCTGGAAAACACTCATTAAGCTCTTGTTCAAATGATTGTCGAGACTGAAATGACAAAGAGAAACAACAGTGAATTAATATCAATTGTACATTTCATTATGTCAATTGACAAAATTTAAAACAATACCTTTTGTGAATCATAATCGGAATAATGACTGTGTACATTCCTTATATATCTTGGAATGGCAGAATAATAACTCCATTTGTCAGTCATAGTACTCTTCCTAAAATTTTCAAAATCGAGTATGCTGAGGAAGTGAGGGTTCTGACAGATCTTTGTATCCCAGTCATGTAAATCATATACTTCATTCCACAACCCAAAAGTCCATTCAAAGTACGATATGTTTTTCTTTCGATAATCAACAACAGCCTGCATAAAATTAATCCTATCTTGGCTATCGAAAAAAATGGGATGACAAAACTGCAAGAAACATGCTTCTCTTCTATTTTTCACACGCGAACAGCGTGTAAAAAGTCTGGAAAAGAAGTAAATAAAGTCTTCAGGAAGCTCATTATACTTAATCTTTACAGTCTTGATTAAGAAAGCCACCAGGAAACGAAAGTGTACAATATCAGCTGTCACACCTTTTTCTAGTTTACCGATATCTAGAATAGGAGCAAAAGGCAATGAAACACTCAAATCTGGCCTCACAAATATTCGCACTCGGTTGTAGAGATCGCCACAAAAATATGACGACGAATGAAATGACCGAATCCTTCGTGCTATTGTTTTAAATAGAGTGCGACCACCCAAGCCTAATCCTATTAATTTGCCCTGAGGGCTCCACTCCCATAGTTTTAAGGAGTTCGCTAATATTCGATTATGATCATTCTTCAAGAGATTGATCCACTCCTCATAGGACTGAAAAAAATTAAGTAAAAAAAAAAAAAAATTAAAAAAAAAAAAGAAAAAAAAAAGAAAACCTAGTCACATAAATTGATAATAAGAAACCAAAAAGAAAAAAGAAAATAAAAACTCACATATCCAGTATCATTTGCAGAGCGAAGAAGCTCCTCAGGAAGATTAGACGACATAGGCGGAGGTTCACCGCAATTAAACTCCTCGAGAGTGTGCAGGGCTTCTTTAGCAGGTATTTGGTTAGGAAGAAGGTCAGGTATGGGAAGTGTGGGACATTGCATGGTTGCTCTAGTGTGGGGTAGGACGGTAGCTGGCCGGAGAGAGAGTTTACCGGCGGTTAAGAACGAACGAGAGAGAGAGATGCGGGCGGTTGAGACGGCACCGGAGAAGACGGCCGAACGGAAAGACGGAGTGCCGCAGAGAGAGAGAGAGAAAGAGAGAGCGGGCGTTGGGGGTGACGGCTGCGAATAGGGAGGAGAAAGAGTTGCTTTGTTTGTTCTCTTTCTGTTTTGTTTAGGGTTTACGTGCTGCTGTTTTGTTTCTGTAATAAAGGGTTGCTTTGTTTGTTCTCTTTATGTTTAAACGAGACCGTTGATTAATGCAATAATTATTTATTTGTGGGTGTGAGCTCGGCAGTCGCTACGCATGGAAAATTTTGATATGTCTGTTGTTGGAGATTCCGACCGGTGACGTGGAAGCTGGTGTTGAAAGATACTTTCGAGTGACCTACAAAATACAAGAACACACTGTGGACTCCTCCAGTGGTTCTCCTCCGACTTCCAAGTTAGACAAACGCTTGTGTGAGAGAGAGAAAGAGATCAAAAAAAGTCTCCCAAAAAAAACTTAATACCTTGGTTCTGCTATTTATAGGCCGTTGTAGGCCCTGTTCACTAAACCCCTTCCCCCCTCCCTCCCCTCTCCTCCACTCATTTTTTTCTGCTTGCGTCGATACAGATGATCAGACTACTGAATGGTTGGCCAACATTTTACTTTATTCTCATTTTACCCCCAACATTTCAGTTTATTCTCTTGTTTTTGTTCTTTATATTAAAAGGTTGAGGGTAAAATGGGAATAAGATAAAATGTTGGCTTCCTGAAGAAGCCAACATTTATTTCTATTCCCATTTTACCCCTAACCTTTTAGTTTATTCCTTTTTTTTTTTTTTTCTTTTCGTTTTTTATATTCAAAGATTGGGGTAAAATGGGAATACAAAATAAATGTTGAATTTTTTTTTTGCAGACTTCACACTTTTCGCACAAACAGGAAAGAATGATTGGAGGAGAGGGGAAAGAGGTTAGTGAACGAGGCCACAGGCGCACTTCTCTGTTACAGAGTTAGATGAGATTGTTTCGGTTTTCAAGGGACATCATTTCTCCTTACGTAAACAGTATTTAAGTACACTTTCAATAATGATTGGCAGGTTGACTCCCCGCTGATGAGACATGGGCTTTTATTAAATCTCGAATTTTCAGGGTTCAGCCACCTAAGCGCACTTCTCTGTCAGCCTCATCATCATTACCCCATGTCCGTTAATGAAGCATCCGATGCTTCGCTGCTCGGACTTCTTTGGCCGGAAAAAAAAAAACGCATCCACACGCGCACTCACAGTCACAGTCACAGACTCACAGCAACAGCAGATCAAAGGATCTGCAATTACCGAATCGAAAGAAAAAGAGGATCCGCAATTGCCGCTGCAAAGGTTGAGCTGTGCCTTAAAACGACACCCCGTTGTGTAGAAGAGAAGAGGAAGGGACTCAAAGAAAGGTTTGTTGAACAGGTTTTGATGGCTTCTGTGTTACAGATCCAAGGGGACGAGTCGGTGCTCTTGCGCGTAACCCATTCCAACCTCAAGAGCTTCTCCGCCGAGCTACGCTTCTCGCTCCAGGTAAACCCACCAGCCAATCAAACAAAGCTCGCATTTTTCTGGGTCTCTAATATTCTCTCTGCCTTGTCCCTCTTAGACGACAGTGGAATCGGCGAAA
Organism: Alnus glutinosa; assembly: GCF_958979055.1. Classification (NCBI taxonomy): domain Eukaryota; kingdom Viridiplantae; phylum Streptophyta; class Magnoliopsida; order Fagales; family Betulaceae; genus Alnus; species Alnus glutinosa. Next base: position 1,110,372 of record NC_084892.1, read on the forward strand.
GAAAAGCTCTGGAGAAAATGTGGGACTTCTCTGAATTCAATGTGCCTCGAGCTCTACGACGATACCAACACCAAGGTTTCGGTTTTGACCGACGATTCGAGGCCGCTCGGTTTCTGTTCTCCGCTTGATGGGTAAGCCCAATTCGCCTTCCTTCCTCGTTTTTCTTTCTTCTGTTCTTGTTTAGTGTTGCTAGTTTGATTAAAGCTGTTGAACGACAGGCCGTGTTAGTGTCAAACCGCAAATTAGCCCAGTACACGAATGTATATGTCTCTGTTGGATTTTGTGCCTTCTGGCTGTTGCAGAGCGCAAGCTAACTCATATTTTTTTTTTTTTTTTTGTTGTTGTTGGATGAAGAAGCTAACTCATCTTCATGAACATTGCTTCGAGGTTTTGTCTGTTTGGCATAATTTAGCATGACAAGAGGTCCCAACATAAAATGGGTCGGCACTTGTAACGTTTACATGTTATACAGGAGTATTAAGTGTGTCTGCCATGGCGAGAAGAGTTCTCTGACGTTTATCTTTTTATTCATGGTCTAGGATGTTATGAAGGGCCTACTTTTGCTTGTTTTCTTGATAAGACCTTTCCCTCTTTCCTTTTTTTTTTTTTTTTTGGATCTTATCTTCAATATTTTGTTTTTGTTTATAATCAAAGTTGCATCATAACATATCAGGGAAATGTGGAGTTTAAATAGTACTAGCTTGTAACCCGTGCTATGCACGGGATTCTTCCTTATAATTTAGTTTTATGATAATAATAATAATAATAATAAAATGGAAGAAGAGAAGCATAGAAAATATAGATAAAAAATGAAAATTGAAAAACACAATATAATATAATAGGGACAAAAATTTCTTATAAACTGGTTTATAGGAAATTTTCTACGACTCACAATTAAAAAAGACACATATCCTTTAAACATGTGAGAAGCACATGTTTTTTTTATTAATGCTATGTTTGTACATGCTATTTAAATAACATATGTTTCTCACATGCCAAATGACACATGTCAATCTTATATGTGAATTGTAAGAAATTTCCTACAAACCGGTTTGTAGGAAATTTCTGTCCATATAATAGTATTATCTTTTTTGTATTACACAAAGTAATAAAAAACTACTCAATAAACATAATACTCTAAAAAATATCATACCTTGTACAAAAAACAACCATAGGAAACTCTCTCTCACCTTCATTTTCTTGAATTTAGTGTAAAATTTACAAAAGATAAAATAAGCAATATGAATGAAAAATAATATATTAATTACATAAAAAAATAAAGAATAAATTAGAGTTTTCTTTTCCATATACTTTTCCGGTTCATATGAAACCTTGAAAATCAATATTGTCTATCAATTAAGCACGTTAACAATATGCATTATACAGGGAAAAAAAAATCAGTGAACAATGTAAATTAAAAAATCATCATACCTTGTACTCAAAACAACAAAAAAAATAAAAAAAATATAAATTATCAATGCAAAAATAAGGATAGAAAATCAAATCAGAAAAACATAAGCACATAAAATAAATACAAACATATTATTTACAATTCTGTTGAACACAACCCCGACAAACTTGAAAGGCAAATTAAAAAAAAAAAAAAAAAAAAAGCTATAGCAATATTACAAACAAAAAGGTTCCAACAATAGCAAAAACTTTGCTCTCTTTGCTTTGAGCATCACTCTCCGATAATGTAAACAACATTGCAGTTTTGCATAGCCACAAACTATTACTTCTCCATATATTTATTTGAGAAAGTGAGAAATATTGGAGTGACTTTTGACATTTCCCAAATAAAAAAAAAAAAAAATTGACATTTGACTCTTTGAGGTTTAGTTTATAACAGACATTCAGTGGGAGGGGAAGCGGTGTTAGAGTAAAAGATTTTACTTAAAGGAAGAGAAAGGGGTAGAAATTAGTGATGATTTAATGACAAAAAAAATTGACGTTTCTATTCATTTTTTATTCAATATAAGATAGTTAATTAGTGATATTAAATGCACCATTTATATGATATATAAAACATTTAAATGAATTAATACATAAGACTCTTATTTTTAGTTTAATTCATATAAATTAAAACATGTTAAAACATTTGTTCTCATAGGTGTAGTTTAGAATGAAAATAAGTATGAAGAAGAAAAATAGCAATAAGAAAACCAAGATTTTGATTATCAAAATATAAAATAGAAAATTAGTAGGAATTTTTTTTAATGTTGGTGTGATACCTATTATATTTCAATCATATATAATTCTGAACATTCGAAAAAACAAATGAACGAAAAAAAAAAAAAAAAAAAAAATCTCATAAACATTCACAAACAAAATGGAACCATATTTAGATTTCAACCAAAAATATAAAAATACCAAAGAGTCATACTTATATCATTAATTGAGAGAGAGAGGCTACTTGTATCATTAATAGAGAGAGAGAGAGAGATTAAATAGATCGGTTATATTTAGAATACAACAAAAAATATAAAAATACCAAAAAGTCATACATGTATCATTAATTAAGAAAGAGACTATTTGTATCATTAATAGAGAGAGAGAGAGAGGGAGAGATTAAATAGACCGGTTCAATTTTATTTAAAATAAAATGAATTAATACATAAGACCCTTATTTTTAGTTTAATTCATATAAATTAAAATATGTTAAAATATTTGTTCTCATATGTGTAGTTTAGAATGAAAATAAGTATGAAGAAGAAAAATAGAAATAAGAAAACCACGATTTTGATTATCAAAATATAAAATAGAAAATTAGTAAGAATTTTTTTTAATGTTGGTGTGATACCTATTATATTTCAATCATATATAATTCTGAACATTCGAAAAAACAAATGAATGAAGAAAAAAAAAATCTCATAAACATTCACAAACAAAATGGAAACATATTTAGATTTCAACCAAAAATATAAAAATACCAAAGAGTCATACTTATATCATTAATTGAGAGAGAGAGACTACTTGTATCATTAATAGAGAGAGAGAGTGAGAGAGAGAGATTAAATAGACCGGTTATATTTAGATTACAACAAAAAATATAAAAATACCAAAAAGTCATACTTATATCATTAATTGAGAGAGAGACTATTTGTATCATTAATAGAGAGAGAGAGAGAGTGAGAGATTAAATAGACCGGTTCAATTTTATTTAAAAGAAAATGAATTAATACATAAGACCCTTATTTTTAGTTTAATTCATATAAATTAAAACATGTTAAAATATTTGTTCTCATAGGTTTAGTTTAGAATGAAAATAAGTATGAAGAAGAAAAATAGGAATAAGAAAACCACGATTTTGATTATCAAAATATAAAATAGAAAATTAGTAGGAATTTTTTTTAATGTTGGTGTGATACCTATTATATTTCAATCAAGAGAGAGACTATTTGTATCATTAATAGATAGAAAGAGAGGGAGAGATTAAATAGACCAGTTCAATTTTATTTAAAAGAAAATGAATTAATACATAAGACCCTTATTTTTAGTTTAATTCATATAAATTAAAACATGTTAAAATATTTGTTCTCATAGGTGTAGTTTAGAATGAAAATAAGTATGAAGAAGAAAAACAGCAATAAGAAAACCACGATTTTGATTATCAAAATATAAAATAGAAAATTAGTAGGAATTTTTTTTTAATGTTGGTGTGATACCTATTATATTTCAATCATATATAATTCTGAACATTTGAAAAAACAAATGAACGAAAAAAAAAAATCTCATAAACATTCACAAACAAAATGGAAACATATTTAGATTTCAACCAAAAATATAAAAATACCAAAGAGTCATACTTATATTATTAATTGAGAGAGAGATGCTACTTATATCATTAATAGAGAGAGAGAGAGATCAAATAAACCGGTTATATTTAGATTTCAACCAAAAATATAAAAATCTAAAAAATCATACTTATATCATTAATTGAGAGAGAGACTATTTGTATCATTAATAGAGAGAGAAAAAGGGAGAGATTAAATAGACCGGTTCAATTTTATTCAAAAAACCGGTTCAGTATTTAAAGGACCGGTTTAGTCACTAAAAAGTATGGGTTCATGCCACGTGTCACTATTCTATACCATTCTAAGGAAAAACTCGGCTTTTATATATATATATATATATATATGATGTGTCAAGGGAAATGTTACCATAACTGTTCCAAATTGAAAACACGTAATTGATTCAAGTAATTTAAATTTCATATATTGTTATTTATTTTTTTTATTGCGTCTTTCAGGCACTTTTAGAAAATTTAAGGAAAAATTGGCCTCTCAAAATCCATCAGCTCTTGGGAAAAAGGTAAGCTCCTGCGCTGTTATTCGTTATTCTGGTGGTAAGGGACCATTCCCTGGTTTTGTAAGTTGTGTTAAAGGCTCTCTATTCAGCGAAATTTGGTTTTCTATAAGCATTGTTTAGTTGTTATTTCCATTAACTCGGCATTAATTTACAGATACCCGACAACTATATGGAAGATCTTTGTGCCAATATCAAGGTTAGTTAATTGTCTTTGTGCGTCTAGCTATTCCGTAACCACTAAATTATAATGATGAAAGCTTTGTCCATTAGTGTAAACTTGCATTAGCTTAAGTGAAGTTGCACGTCAATGAAGTTAGCTTTATGGATGAGAAAATAGGAGAAACTTAAAAATGATAAGAAAAAAGAATGGAAATAAATCACTGCTTATTAATTTTATCTTATGTGTTTCCATTGTATGGTCATTAGCATCTTGTTTTGGGTTTTTTTTTTTTCTTGGAAAAAAATGCATCGAGAATTCCACTAGAATATGTTTTCTTCCTATGATGGTTATTATATAAAATCAGGAGAATGCTCCATTTTTTTTCAAGCGTTATTCAGCACTTCTGAAAAAGATAATCAGTCATATTTTTGGCATCTCTAAATACAGAGCAAAAGAAATTAGCTAATCTTTTTGACACATTGATCCTATCGTTAATTATGGTGGACCTACTAAGCTTTGGGGGATAGGCAAATGACAAAACACATTGCATTTGAAGGATCAACTTACATGAATGATTTTGTCTTTTCGTGTGTATGTGCATCCATAATTAATACACCCAACATCCCATTTTATTTGTCCCGCTTCATACTTACAACTTTTAAGGGACATCATTTATTACTTTTGCTATGTCCGTAAAAGGCCCTTTCCAAAACTACTACTCCTGTTTTGGTGCTTTTTTATATTCTCACTAAAGATATTAGGATAATATAGGGAAAACATATTCTTGTTTGTAGTTATTGTGGGACATCACCAAATGGAATAAGCGACAAGTAAAACTTAATTTATAAATTGTCCCAATAACAAATTGATATACACGGTACATGAATGGTCCATTCAAATTTGAACTTATTTTCTCTCTGTCTTCATTTTCTATTTTTACAATTAAGGTAGGAGATAGATGTGAAGTTGAACTGGGGGCAAAAAGAGGTGTTGTAAAATTCCTTGGTCAGGCAGAACCTCTGGCACCTGGTTTCTGGGTTGTAATTCAATATGATGAACCGTTGGAAAAACATGATGGCATGTAAGTTGGCACTTAATGCTCATTTCTGTGGTTGTTCTTGGATAATTATTATTATTTTTTTCCATTGTTCATCTTCAGTTTGATATCTGTAATATTATTTGTGATTTCCTACAACATCCTATCGAAATTATATTGTATGTTGTTCATAGTGCTTGCCCGCACATAAAAGAAGAAGGTGTTTGAAAGAAAAAATTTAGACGTACTCTTGCCGACGGTTGTTTTGGAATAACTAGATACAAATTCATTTAGATTATAGAAATGCATGAAGAGTTATCCATATAAATATTAAAAGTAAATTCATAGAGTTAATTTAATAATAATAAAAAAAAAAAAATTATAACTATATGTAGCTACCTTGGAAGAGATCCTTTCTTTGCCCTATCATCTTTTGTATTGTTGGATTTCGGCTTATGTCCATCCTTTGCATATTTCTTTTTCTGACTTTCTCACTCGCTCTTCTATTTCTAGTTAGGTGTTTTCCATGTATACTTCTAGTACACTTTTTCAATAATTGCTGTGAGTTGATATATCATCAACAATCTGGATAACATTCATATATATATTAATGTCACAATAGCTTATGATTTGGGCTCAACAACTTAATAGCCAAGATCGATAACCATAAAAAATATATATGAAAAAAAAGAAGGGAAATGGAAGATCTTTGGGATTAAAATGCAGAACTTTAGGTCATTATGGATGAACTGTGTAACAATCTAATAAACTTTGAGAACCACAACCACTAGTATATATATAAGCCATCCTTAATAACCTAAGAACTTGGAGGCAAGCTCGGGGAGAACCTCAAATGCTTAATTACTTCGATTACTGTGATTTCGCTGGTTTGAAGCCTGGAGAAAGTAGGATAACCTCAGTAGCATGATTTGTTATTAAGCAATTAGATTTGATTATTCTGAAGTGCTCTTATTTTGTCTGAAACTTTGGAGGTACAACCTTGTACCATTCTGAGATTTGTGTCCGACTGTCCGCTACTTGGGCTTCATTTTCTTGTATAACTAAGTCATCACTCATTTTGGAGTTATTTCCAAGTTTGAAGTGTAATCCTTTCTTGTGTTGGGACTCTACTTTTTAAGCTCAGCGAATACCTGCTACTGCTTACTTGCCTTTTGGATTTTTGATGAAGTGCCTCACTCTCTTAACAGATTGTCATGCTATGTTGCCCATATGCCATTAGTTAGAATTTCTCTTGGTCATGTTGCAGGGCGAAAGGAGTACGTTACTTTAATTGCGCTCCTCTTCACAGTGCAATCATTAGGCCAGACAAAGTAAAGGTTTGTATGCAATTTATTCTTGTTCTTCAGGCTCAAATCTGTTGGACTAGATTTAATTCAAGCCGTGCTTTTTTCCTTGTCTCATTGCAAGCCGTATTTTTATAAGAAACATACTTTTTCTTACATTCTCTGTATAGGATTAGACTTGTTATCCGATAATGATAAATGTAAAGTGTTGAGAGTTAGATCAAGATTCTTATAAAAAAAAAATAAAAAAATCAAGATTTGTCCTCTATGGATATTCTTTAGAATAGTTATATTCTATTAGTCTAGGTCTCTTTAGTCTTGTGATAAGGTAGATAGTTATCGGTACTAAAGCTCTTCATGTAAAAGATATCGAGTGTAACCTAGATGATCTATTCTCTATAAATCTGTTGGTTAAGTTTAAAACTTTTTAAGTTATCAATTCAAAGTCATACATCACTCTATTTACTTTTTTTCATTTATTTGATTAATTCAAATCTCGATTATTCTATGAGACAAAAAATTTATAAAAATAAAAAGACAAAAATATGGAAAACCCAATTTTTCTTTTTTCTTTTTTGTTTTTTTGTTTTTGTTTTTTTTTGTTTTTTGTTTTTTTGTTTTTTTTTTTTATCATTTATTTGCTTCTTCTTCTTCTCTTCTTTTTTATTTATTTATTTTATTTTATTATCATAGTTATTTTTTTCACTATAGCACGGAAGAGGGAATTGCAACCCCAAAAGGAAATTGGAGGGGACAATGTAAAAATTAAAAGATTGGGAGACATGAAATTATTTTGTATTGATGTCCCACATTCCACAATCCCATTTCACATGATTATTTCTCATTAAAATGATTACATTTGTATACTTTGTGTATTAAACAGGACTTGCTATTTAAGTTTTCACATACATTCTTCCATCCAGGCAATACTTCATATTCCACCTACACATGAGAACACATAAATCAAGAAGCCCCCCAAAATTATAAAGCAATAAAGACGGCGTGAATCATTTTACAGAAGTCAGGCAATCAAAAATCAGTTTTAACAATTTGAGAAGTCACATATGAAGCTCCACCCTTTTTCTTTGTCTTAAACAATACTTTTAGATTCTTGAGGAGTGGGTAGGGTGGTCTGATGTTGTAAGGTTAAAAACGAACTGCCCTCACAAGGCCGTATCCCTGCATACCCAATCTGGAACGGCTTCCACGTTAAGTCCACGGCAAGCACAATCAAAGCAGTACCAAAAAATACAAAAAGGCAGCTAATGGATTTGTCAATGACTGAACATATACCCAAACATAAAATTCAATAAAGGGGGTTTGGGGTGGGGAACTTGCCTTCAATTGCTCAAGAAGACGAAGATCTGCAGGGACTGATTTAATTAGTGTACCATCAACATGTTTATAAGAAACCCCCAACTGAATTTCAGGGAGATCCGACAACACATCAAGCTTGGTGAGATTCAATGATGAAAAGCCATTGATCTGGCAACAGTATTTCAACGCTACTATATATCAAGCCAACCACATGCAACATCGAGGACGACCTGTAGTAGTGCCAAACTCCTGACCGGCAAACCTCGAGAGTTTACCCCCTTGACCCAATATTTATTATTTCCGTAGGGAAAGGACCAGAACCAACTCTTGTATTATAGGGCTTTCACCTGCACAGGATATGTTCCAGTTAGGAACCTCAACTGGCTATGTCAAATGTTCTTAATTTATTTCAAGTATTTATTTAAATTTGGCTCCATCGAGTATTTGTTATAAGAGGGCTGTTGTTTGTGAGGTGTAGGGAGGATGGTGTGTGATGAAGGCGATATGAGATTTTAGGGTTTCTTTTCTTCAGACAATATGTATGGGGGTTGTGATACATGCACTTCACGTACAATTTCAAGACACATTGGAATTTTAGCATTTTTTTTAATCACTTTTTTTCTCTCTCTTTTTAATTACACGTCCAATCTCTCCTTTATCACGCATCAGATCAGCACGAGAGAGAGAGAGAGAGGTATATGCCTTTCCGCTTCCCCCACACGCCAAAGAGGCTTGTGACCCAAGTCTGCCCTGCATTTCAGCTCGTTCAGTCAATGGATTTGACATGTTTGCTTGACTATTTTTTATTCTTTCATTAAATAAACAAATAAATTGTCAATTAGAATAAATTACTACACGTTTCCTTTTCAAACAATATATAATAATGCCCCCACAAAATCAAATTCCAGGGATTCGAACGATTTTTTTTTGCAGGATTCGAATCTTTAGTTTTAGGATTTCAGCTGAGCATTTCATTAACCGAGGCACGCGGCTTTTTCTAACAATTATATTACTATTATTTTCTCTATCAAGTTTTTTTTTTTTTTTTTTTTTTCTCATCACAATATTAAAAAAAAAAATGTCATTTTTAAATTTTTGATAAGTAAAATTTGATGAAATTAATAGAAATGATTTTAAGCGTGACCCATGTTTTGATTATTTTATCATAATTTTAATTACAATTTTAAAAGTTAATCAATTTTAAAAAGACACAACAAATACACGGTCATACATTTAGTATTACTTCTTAATCAATTTTTAAAAGACAGCATCTTGCCTTCATCATCCCGCTGCTGGTCTCCTCTTTTGAATACATTCTAGTTGCTACAACTTTTTTTTATACGAAAATTTCTCTTTTTCATTTTTGTCCCGAAGAATATTTGCAGTTACATAACCATGTAAACGGGACAAATATATTGACGCTATTAAAGTTAATGCATGTTTGATAGAGGAACAACGATAAGGGGAGGGTATTTATAGGGTGGAAAAAGGATTATTATCCAGGAGTAACTAGGTGCTGGTTGCGTGGAAGATTCACCGAATATTAGAGTGATCCTAGTACATGTATTCGCCAAATAGTGATCCCTCACATCAAAGTATGATATGCACCAACATCGAGAAAATAACAGGTGCTTAGGAGGATAGTACAAAATCTAAAAAAATAAAAAATACCAGAATTCGTGATGTTACCAAGAGTCCAACAGTTAGAAAAGAGTCAAATGCCGACCTAGATCTCGGGAATGATCAAATGCCGACCTAGGTCTCGGGAAGGATCAGCTGCCAAAAGAAAAAAGAATCCATGGGTGGAACATAGATCCAATCATCAGTGGGATTAGAAATGTTTACCTTCCATACATCGAAAATTTCGTTTGGAACCAAATCAATAAAATTAAAGAGAATGCCACGAAAACAGTATAGATCAAGGCCTACCAATGCAAAGGTAGATTTCACATCTAGACACCATTGTGCCCAAACTTCAGAGATCGACCCTATTGTACCGTCGACGGCGTCCGCAGGAATCTTCATGGTATGCCACCTATCAAGGTTGCGCCTTTCCTTCCAGTCCCAGTCAAAGATAGGCATACGGATGAGGACAACACAAGGAGAAGGATTAGAAGATGGCGATGAACCATCCGTTTTTCTCTTCTTATTTTCTGGGAGTGATGATTGAACAGCGAGATGGCCGCCGATGGCTCCCTCCATTGAGTATTTGTTATAAGAGGGCTGTTGGTTGTGAGGTGTAGGGAGGATGGTGTGTGATGGAGGCGATCTAGGATTTTAGGGTTTCCTTTCTTCAGACAATATGTATGGGGGTTGTGATGCATGCACTTCACATACGACTCCAACTGACGTTGGAATTTTAACATAAGAAATGATACATACACTACAACTGAACAACTCCAAGGCCCATTGAAGTAGGGCACTACTAGGGCTCATACATAAAATTGGTAACCTATCCAGTCAATTGAGAAAGAAAAATGCATAACCAGGTACAGAAATAAGCTTGAACAAAAATAAATAAAATAACTCAATTATGTTTATGTTATCTCATATCTTCTTTCTATTGCTTTTCTTCTTTTCCTCTGGCGGTGGCTGTGTCATTCGAAATGAATAATAAGAAACTTGTGAAACCTCGTCACCACTCTTAGAATAAACTAAAGACATCATATGTCCAAACTACCTATTCAAACTGGATTGTGAAACCTCAAACAATTTATTCCAGGACTCCTTTAATCCATATTCTTTCATCACCCATGCATCAACAAAATCATTACCGTAATTGCAAAACATGCACAGGCACCCTTCCAAGACCCTCAGATCTATTTCAAAACTCCTCAACCACAAGATGAGAAGCAACAATCATACAGTACAATCCAAACCCTCCATAAACCACCCAATGCAAAGCACCACCAGCAAGTACACCAGACACTCTTCTAACCAAGCTGAAACAGATATCGAATATAATAAGGCATGTTCTTGATTCCTCTCCGAGAATTGGCCTTCAAGCTATAAACTTTAACCTCAGCAGAGAAAAACCCATTACCACCAACAAACTGCCCCATCGTCACCACCTTGTAATCGTCGCTAATGGCGTCGTACCCAAATCTATAAAAAGTAAAACGTTGAGGTTTAACATCACCTTTAGGATCCTCAACCAGCATCACATGCAGTCTCTGATGCTCTCTAATTGATGGATTCCACAGAGCTATTTCTTCTTCAGAGTTGCACAGCCACCAAGCCATTGATTTCCATGGCGGTCACAGACTAGCGATTCTGGGCATTTTAATAGGCTAACTTGCCCTGCGTAGCTTGTGAATAGGAGGCATAGGGCTACTATATCGCTCTCCTTTTCTCTACACTTGCACCATTACGTGTTCTCACGAGTAATGTTCCGGATGTCATTGATCTGCACCCCAAGCTACTTCGTTTTACTTCTTTATAATTTCATATTTAGGAACCCAGTTGAGCAAACGAAAGATACAACACAGAGGTGACTAAAAAGGAAAGACCCTCGGAATACAAGCAGCGCACTTGCAGGCCTACACGTACAAAATGACATTGTTTTAAATTTGGTAAGTTTAAAACCTTTTTAAGTTATCAATTCAAAGTCATACATCACTCTATTTACTTTTTTTTTTTTTTTTTTGGATTAATTTAAATCTCGATTACTCTATGAGACAAAAATTCTCTATAGCTTGATAATCGTGAGTTGTGTAACAACTAAAATAACAACTAAAATCTTAATTTATTTATGCATACATATAATAATAACCGCATTATTTAATCTTAAGCGGGTTTTAAAACCACAATTGAATTAAAATCCACAATTACGGAGAATCATATTACACTTACACCCCTGTAATTAGAAACATCAATGTTAAATTATGGAAAATAACCTTGTCCCCGGATTCACTAATTTGAAATAACCTATTACAAATTATTAATTCAGGATAATATCTTCTACGGTAGACAATAATTTTCCATACAAAAGCAATAAACTTCAAATAAACATTCAACACAAGTATCCTTATCCAAAAAAATATACCGACTCGGCCTTACAAAAACATTGGACAATGTCATGATATGGATACCTAATCTAGACTATAACAGTCAACTAACACAGTACCGACTTCTCATAATTCCCTGTGCTCTTTGCACTTTCTTTCCCTGTGCTTCTTTGCACTTTCTTTCCCTGTGCTTCCTTGCACTTTCTCCTTGCTTGACTTCTCCAAATCTACTTACCCCTGCAATTTTCATACCCATTAGCACTTCCACAAAAAACTAACAGCAAGTGTCATTCTCATGTGCACATAAAATAAACCCTATAGCATGGTCAAGGGAGAAAATTAATGCAGCAACACATGTTCTATTAGAGGAACATCGTGCTCAAGAACTACATTCAGAGTCATAGGTTAACTTCTTAATAAATGGTAGCATCTTAGTACCTAGCAGACTCCTAAGATCTTGTATATGTCTAAATTTTCTGTCCACACATTTCTTGTAGATTTTAAGGGTCTTGCAGAAAACTAGAATTTCATGTAGACAACCATTTCTGCAAAATTTACATATCAGGCACGTTTGGCAACCAAGCTGGTAGGTGTACAACACTTTCAAACTTTAAATACAACTAGGCAACTAGGGAAGGAATGATATGCTTCACAGTTTAACAGGGACAAGAACTCAGCGAAAGCAACTGCATTTAGACAAACTCGATCACCTAATGCAAGACCACAACAAACCCAACTCCTGCAAGACAATATAAACCGTAAGAAATCAACAACAAACTCACCTACAGCCAGACTATATGAACCGTAAGAAATCCACAATCTAGTGTCTGGCTACATGCTTTGTTGACAAAAGGATCCTATCAATCACTTGATTAATATAATTGACATCAAGAGTCCTAACTAAAGTCACAAATTTTGGAAATTTTCCACCTGAATTGAAGAAAATGTCAAACTGAAAATTAAAAAAAAAAAATTATAGCCAAAATGTTATGGAAGATGGTTTGGTAAAAATACAGGAAGAAACACTTACATTAAAAAGGCATCCCTGACGGAAGTGGTCCGAGCCGTCTTATATTTGATGGTGGAAACAAAGGATATACGCACACTCTTCAACTCGGGCATATGAAAGACATCAAATAGGATGCACTGAACGTAGCTCTCAGGTGTATAGCGATCAATTTCAGTGGTGTGTATAACGCAGAATCTTTTCTTCTCCAAATGGATCAAACAAGGAAGAATGGCATCAAGATGTTTATTGGTCGAAATATTCAGACCTTTCAAATCCCCTGTTAGCCACAAATCCGACTCGAAATTGTAGGCCAGCAAGTTAGCTTTATCTAGAATCCAATATAAATAATTTCCTACCGCAAGAGCCTTTCCAAATTCACCCAAAGGACATTTCGGGTGAATCTTGCGAGGTTCAGAGCCAAGAATTTTCCAACAACAATTCTGCACGTCGTACATAATGAAGTTTGCAAAAATATCTTTATGTTTATCTTCATCTTCATCTTCATCTTCACTTTCATAATCTAAAAATGGAAGCGTAGCAACGAGAATCCTGTTTGGATTCTCAAGAGCTGCAGAGATAATATGATATGCCTTACGATATGGAGGCTCAGGCAATGATTCCCATACTCCAGTCATGGGGTCATAAACCTCAGCACCCCAACACAGAGAAAAAGGACATTTATTTAAGACATATAATTTATCGCCTACGACTAAGTTGTGAGCACAGCATCTTGGAAAATCCAAGGGTGGAACATGGATCCAATGATCAGTGGGATTAGAAATGTTTACCTTCCGTACATCGGAAATATTGTTTTGAACCAAACCAGTATAATTAAAGAGAATGCCACGAAAACAGTATAGATCGGAGCCTACCAATGCAAAGGTAGATTTCACATCTAGACACCATTGTGCCCAAACTTCAGAGATCGACCCTTCTGTACCGTCGACGGCGTCCGCAGGAATCTTCATGGTATACCACCTATCATAGTTGCGCCTTACCTTCCAGTCCCTTTCAAAGATAGGCATACGGATGAGGACGACATAAGGAGAAGGATTAGAAGATGGTGATGAACCATCCGTTTTTCTCTTCTTATTTTCTGGGCGTGATGATTGAACGGCGAGATGGCCGCCGATGGCTCCCTCCATCGAGTATTTGTTATAAGAGGGCGGTTGTTTGTGAGGTGTAGGGAGGATGGCGTGTGATGGAGGCGATCTGGGATGGAGATGGAGGCGATCTGGGATTGTGATGGAGGCGATCTGTTTAGGGTTTCCTTTCTTCAGAGTCCAGACGGTATGTATGGAGAATTGGGGAATTGCCAATTAATGTCGGTGGAGTGAGGTGTCGGTTAATAAGAGATGTGTAGGTGAGGCGACGATCTGGATAAAGGAGTGTGGTTTAAAATGAATGGAAAAAAAAAGAAGCTTTAAACTAACTGCCCAATTTTAAAATAGTCATTTCAATTTTTAAATGCATTAATATAATCGTATCAAAAATTTCACTTTTATTGGAATATTCATATAATACCTTTATTTTCATAAAACCTAAAATAAAAGGCTACTTTTGTTGAAATATTTTATGAAGCGATGATTTGTTCTTCTTTTTATTTGATTGAATCCGACGTCAAAGTATTCTACATGTAATTTTCTTTTTTCATTAATTCAAGAATCAATAATGTTCTTCACTTCTTCATTTTTCATTTCTCACGTATGTGCATTCTTTTTTTTTTTTTTCTTTTCCCTCTTTCCAAAACATTATGCAAAGCCACCGTTCTGAGTCGTTTTGTGCACCATGTATTGTCGTCTTCGACCTTGAGATGTCCTAAAGTGGGGCGTAACGTGTTGGAGAGAGATTTCAGGCGCCGAGGGGGCGGCACTGGGTGTGCAAACATTTTCAGCTTATTTGAGCTGAGCTCGAGCCGAGTGCTTGAGCTCGAGATCAGCCTATATGATTGAGCTCGAGTTCGATCTAACACAAGGTTCATCCCTTGGCAAGCCGAGCTCGAGCACAGAAACATGGCTCGTCACGAGCTCTTGAAAAACTCAAACGAACCAATCTTGCAAGTACTACTCGCTCAAGATCGGTTTGTTTACATCCCTTATGCATAGATAAGGTGGTGATATGGAGAAGGGAGTTTGGTTTGCAACACTATTTTTATATGTTTTTTTAATAACTATTTTGATCCCCTTTAATGAACTCCTAAATTATTTTAATAAAAAAAAAACACGTCATTTCATTTTTATTTTTATTTTAAAAGAAAGCTTTTTTCTTTTTAATTACGACATTTTCCTGGGACTCTCATATTTTTAGTTATAACATGTGACTTTATTTATCAACCTTGAGGTTTAAAAAACACATGAAAGAATAACTAAATAATACAAATGGTAAATTAAGGAAAATGACAGAAACTGTCAGTCATCTGGAAAAGAGTGTAGTTGTTGTGTCAAACAATTTATTTCTGCCTCTATTAAAACAATTTGTCAGCTTAAACTACTAATGGGGTAAGATAAACTAATCCTATTAATCCTTAATTGAAATATTATGTATGGTAAGGTTTTCACTTTGTGCCAATTTTCTGTCATTCTCTTTTGCTTGCAAAGCCAGTTTAAAGCCTTTTGACAGGAAATCTTCCTGCAAAACAATGACCAATCCATCAAAGTAGAAAGTTAAACTAAAACAAAAATAAGAAGATGCTATAGCTATAGCAGTCATGTCGAGTGATTCAAAAAGAGTGAAAATACATCAATTTATTTTTTTTAAAAAAACTTGAATTCTTAAGAGAACCAGAAAATTAAACTAAAGAGATCAACTGTTCACATAAAATTGGTAACCTATCCAGTCAATTGAGAAAGAAAAAGGCATAACCAGGTATAGAAATAAGCTTGAACAAAAATAAATAAAATAACTCAATTATGTTTATGTTATCTCATATCTTCTTTCTATTGCTTTTCTTCTTTTCCTCTGGCGGTTGCTGTGTCATTCGAAATGAATAGTAAGAACCTTGTGAAACCTCGTCACCACTCTTAGAATAAGCTAAAGGCATCATATGTCCAAACTTTCTATTCAAACTGGATTGTGAAACCTCAAACAATTTATTCCAGGACTCCTTTAATCCATATTCTTTCATCACCCATGCATCAACAAAATCATTACCGTAATTGCAAAACATGCACAGGCACCCTTCCAAGACCCTCAGATCTATTTCAAAACTCCTCAACCACAAGATGAGAAGCAACAATCATACAGTACAATCCAAACCCTCCATAAACCACCCAATGCAAAGCACCACCAGCAAGTACACCAGACACTCTTCTAACCAAGCTGAAACAGATATCGAATATAATAAGGCATGTTCTTGATTCCTCTCCAAGAGTTGGTCTTCAAGCAATAAACTTTAACCTCAGTAGAGAAAAACCCATTACCACCAACAAACTGCCCCATCGTCACCACCTTGTAATCGTCGCTAATGGGGTCGTACCCAAATCTATAAAAAGTAAAACGTTGAGGTTTAACATCACCTTTAGGATCCTCAACCGGCATCACATGCAGTCTCTGGTGCTCTCTAGTTGATGGATTCCACAGAGCTATTTCTTCTTCAGAGTTGCACAGCCACCAAGCCATTGATTTCCATGGCGGTGTGAAGTGAATCGAACTCAACGGAGTAGAGGTACCAATTTTTGAGAACGAGGCTGAGATTGGATTTGGTGGCAAGGTAGAGGCTAAGTAGAAGCTTGATGAAATCTGGGCCATCTAACAGATTTGAGACTTACAGAAATACCATCTCCGACACATAATCTAACAAGTTGACTGTTACTGCAAATATACCAAGGGATAAAGAATATAAAATTAAAACTCTATACAGATCCCCCGACCATATTTTTTATCCACCAGCTATCTCAAATAGAAGAGAATGAACCATCCTATAAGTTGTCTTCATGGAAAGAGTAGAAAATGCAACTCATTATTCACTGCAATGAAATAAAAACTCCCAAGACATTTACCATAGGAAAGAAAATTTGTTACACAGAAACCTACACAAACCCTTAAATACGACAATTACATGGTAAAGGAACCCAGGAGGACGGAGAGGAGTTGATGATGTATTGATATTGCAATGATTAGGAAGCAGGGTGCCAACTCCTCACCCAATCTGTTAAACTCTCAACATTTCTGGTAATGTCTTCAATAGTATCGCTCTTCAATGCCACAACAATGTCCTCTTGATAACTTTCCTTTGCCTCCTGAAGCAAAACTTGAAAGATTTCACACTCAATATTGTTTGAATGCTTCGACCCTGTGTAACCTCTGTCACATAAATGGTTTTTGAGGGTCAATAAGATTAGAGAGAGGGACCAAAAACACGGGAAAAAAAAAAGGAAGATCAAGTGACAAGGAAAAAAGCAAAGATGGCAGGCACTACCTTCTACTCAAGCGATCGTACAACACAGAGTTGTCAGTCTGAAGCACAACAACTCGATCAAACCATCGCTCGGGAAAGAAATCACAACCATGGTAGTCCACTAGGTTCCCTCCTCCTTCCATCAAATCCTCAAGCTCATCGCAAACCTGCAAAATCAGCACGCTGTAGTTGGACCGGTCACCAATACAATGTGCATATCTTATGCATTACCAATTTTTCCTTGAACTCAACCCACACATAAAGGATTCAACCACACCTCACACTCCAGACCTTATTTTAGGGGAAGGATATGCACCATTTGGTCCAAAGACCATTGGCTAATCATACATTGCGAGTTATCAATTATATATTGTAAACCCAGGAGACTCGCATAATGATGTCCACTATTCATAATCATAAATTGGCAAGGAATGCGATAAAACCTCTCCAACCAATAAAACTAATGGTTGGAGAGATTTTAACGCATTCCTTGCCAATTTATGGTTGTGAAGAATAGAAGTTATTTTTCTTTACATGGTATCTTTGGACAGCAACTTTTGTTTTTTCTTTGGTAATTAGTTATTACAATTTCAATTCATTGTTTTCTTTTCTCCTTCTAGTTAGGTGTTTTCTCATGTATACTTCCTAATTTCCTATACACCTAAAGCCGCCTTCCACTTTTAATGATATCTCAATTACTTATAAAAAAAAAACATAAAATAAAATCTCTCCAACCAGTACAACACCATAAACCATGCAAAAGGTAAATTCAAACATTTATGTAAGGATAACGAAATCAAATATATTACTTAATTCATTCAGATGAAATCCATGCTCTCTGTACTATTGCAAAACAAGATATAGCTATTTGATTAAACAATTTACCCCAAATTAACAAGGAAACATCATACACTCATCAAGAACATGAACATATACCTCCATCAAACGAACAGCAACTCTAGTGTAGATGTAAAAATTTCACAAATATTAATTGTTTTTACCCAGAACATATTAACCAAAAAACCTTAACATGCAAAACTATGTTTTTAAAGTACCTCCAACTCGAACCCAACAATTCATTTTAAGTTCATAATTCATGCCAAATAAAACCCACAACAGTATCTAATCCTCGAAATTGAAATTTCTTTTCTTTTCTTTTCTTATTTTGCTTCAAAATGAAAAATCAACTGCCATGTATGTATCTACATCCTTATGTACGTATGACAACATATTAACATAAAGAACATAATTTAAACGTAGCGAATATTAAAAGGTACAATGAAACAGAAACAGAAATAGGGGTGGGTTTGTGGGGAAGTACGAGGTCTTCGTTGATGAGGTAACACTCGAACTCGTTGTCCCAGCCGTCGTGCAGGTTCTTCTCCCTCACCAAATCTCCGACGCAAATGTGGCGGAGCTGGGTGGCCTCTGCCAGAGCAGACGACGTCGTTGTCTTGCCCGTCCCGGGTGTCCCTGTCACCAGTATGTTCGGCTGCCTTCTACCTCTTACGCTACCGTTTTGCGCCATGGAACCCTTCTGTCACTTCTTCTTCTATGTATGATTACGAACTTACCAGGGTTTTAGGGATTTGGCTTCAGTGCAGTTATATAAATGACCGGGTATCTGCTGTTAAAATTTAAACGGTCAAGATTTGATGTAGCATTTTTATAGAAACGACATCGTCAAGAGACAACAATTTAAAGCAAAACAGACGTCGTTGTTCTTCACGTTCTTTTCCACTGATACTTTATGAAAGTTCTCGTCTTTGAAAAGATGTTGCACCAAGAATTACGCAGCTCCTGAGCTCCTCACCAAATTCAGCTTTCCACCTGAGCAATTAATCACCGCCGTTAAATCCCATCTCACAGGCAAGGCAAGGGAGCTTCGATTCTCCAAATGTAAAGTTTTTTTTTTTTTTTTTTATTATTTCCTTGAAGTGTTTCAAAACAACATTAGGGGAATAGTAAAAGAAATTGTTAGAATTGAATTTTAATTATGGCTAGTTTAGAGGAAACGAAATGATGAAGAAACTGAATAGGTTTTGTGACCAAATTACTTACCACAAACTGTGAGAACTTTTATGGGGAAGCCTTGTTGGCGTGAGTTGTAAATAGTCAACAAGCGTGAGTTGTAAATAGTCAACAGTCAAAGAAGGGAAAATCTAGGAGATAGACATGCAGTGATTACAGGCGTAATACTAGGCATAATTTGCGTATAGACCAAAATCAAGATAAATGTAATTCTATTTAAAGTGTATTCGATTAAATGAAAAGTGGAGAAAAACATTTTATCCCTAATTGTTGACAAGCCTTAATGGCCTTGATTTTGGATTAGGTCAAAAACGAGAGAGGAAAGAAAAGGGTGGTGTCGATTTGGGAAGAAGAGAAGCATTGCTGAAGATAGAAAGGCATCTGCTTAAACGCTGACAACCCATTTATCTGTCACTTAAAATAAGAGTTACTCTTCTTTTGATTCAAAATCACTCATATCTATCTTTTAATTTTTTTTTTTTTTTTTTTAATAAAATGAGATACGCAAGCATTTTTAATAACAATGACAAAAGTTTTTTTTAACATGTTATTTAAAAATGCACGTTCATCTCACATGCAATGTATTTATTGAATTTCTTCTAAAAATAATATTAAAATAAAACTAAAATGAAAAAGCTAACGTGCTTCGCCTTCTTAAGCCCAGCCCAAGCTTTGACGGGCCCTGTGTTAGGATATCCAAGTTAACCATAATTGTAACTGCAATTAATTAGATTGGACATCTCTTTTTATCAAAGATTATGAGGATTAAGGGAACCAAATAACTCTTTTTACAGATAACTTGTTATTGCATGGATAGATAAGTTTCATAATTTATCAAAGAAAAATGTTTGTAGCATATGATTGGACAGTAACAAATTTACACGGTAATTAAGTGAGGTTATGTGAGTGTAGGAAATGCCGAAATGGTTACTGGACAGGTGTTTGGACTGTCCGAACAGAGAGGATTCAAGCTATTTGGACACGTGTCCGAACAGGTGAGGTCCTTCCCCTTCACTCAACACCTGCCGTTTTGCACGGATCTTAATATATTTTGACCAAATAAATATATAGGAGAACAAGTGTGATATATATTGCACGATATATATAATATAACCAAACTTCATATTCAGAAGTCAGACCCCCTCTCTCTCTCTCTCGCGCGCGCGCGCGCGCGCAAAGCAATGGCCGCGACGATCTCTCAGCTCTCGTGCTTCGCTGCAGTGAACGGCGGTGTGAGGCTACGGAGGAGGCTATCATTTGCAAGCCCATCGCTGCGCTGCTCCAAGGTACTTCCCTAAGCCCCCAGCACCCACAAAATTGAGCCAAATAATAAATAAATAAATAAATAAATAAAATGGAAGAAATGGGATATATGGAAAGGGTGAAAACATGAATTTTGATTTTTGTGTGTTGCCGTGGTAATTGAGAGACCCTCGTAATTCACCATTCAATGAGCCAAATTGGGATCAATACGGCGTCGTTTGAAGGATTTTCCAAGTACTTTTCTTGTTTTCTGGTACCAAACACTCGTCATTTTCTTGACTGAATTGTTAACTCAATTCAGTCAAAAAAAAATTGTATTTATGTATAACTGTTACTGGATTCTGATCCGCGAAGATTTTTGAAGAAATTTTATTTTGTTGATTTCTTTTTTTGGGTTGGCTTGGACTAGAATGTTAGTCTGTCTCGGAATGATATCTGCATCCGGGTCCAGAGTTTTGTATTTGGGAAAGATTGGTTGCTGAAACGTATTTGTAATTGTGAATATTTTTGCCGGTAGTGTTTGATATGGTGCTCTTTGGTTTCATTTTTGTTATCTAGTTTACAGTTTTTATGAGCCTTGAAGGGCGCCGGACAGATGCTTCCAGTCCTGACGTTAAGAGTACTCTAAGGTATACAGCGGATGCATCGGAATTGAATGTCGGAGGAACATCAAAGTCATACCCGGATTTAGTAGAAGATGCTGCTGGAAAGTTGGGAATGGATGAGCCAGTTCTAGAAAACGATATCATTCAGCCAAAAAGAGGAGCAAAAATCCATGATTTTTGTTTTGGCATTCCCTTTGGTGAGTGTGTATCGATTTGGTAAACACCTATATTGTTCACTTTGCTGCATCAGAGAGACTTGGTAGATAACACTCACTTTTATTCTTTTGAAGAATAATAATTTTCATTGAAAGAAAAACGCAAAGCCCTCGTACACAAAGTATACAAGAACACTCACTTTTATTATTGCCACTTAATGGGTCAAACTATTTCCAATTTAATGAATAAAACATGAAATCTATTTTAGGGTTTGTTGGGCAATGATTTTGCAGGACATGTTAAGCTGATCTACTTTTTTTTTTTTAAAAAAGAAAAAAAGAAAAAAGAATGGATGGATGGATTAATTTGATCCTCTCTTCCTATACCTTAGACAAAATATGTGTTATATATTTATATGAGATCCACCCATAGTTAGTTAATCCCAATCAATACACATATTTATGTCAATAATAAAATTCTAGATATTGGCATTCAGTTCTCTCTCTCATTTATGGTATTTGTTGACTTGATTTGTTAAGGTGCTTCAAAATTTAAGTTCAATTGCTTATCAAAAAAAAAATAAAAATTAAGTTCTTATGCAGCCCAACTTAAGACCTTAACATGCACTTAAACACGCTAAGTAAGTAAACTTGAATTGACCTTAGCTACCATATCTTTGTAAAGTTGTAGAGATGTCCACAAAAGCATGTTAAGAGAGAAATAGACTCAAAGCAAATAGGGGGTTTGGCTTCAGTATCTTTCTTGGAGTTTTTGGATCTTTGTAATTTTAAATCATATGCATATTCTTTTGTTTAGTTTTCTCTTGCGTATCTTTTGTATACTTCCCATCTGCTAGCGCTAAACCCATTTTTTTACTGAGTGAATATTGTTAGTTATATAAAAAAAGAAGAAGGTGAATTAAACATCATATTTAAGTTGTAGGATAGTGGAGGGCGAAGTACTTATGCTGTGATTTATAATTTGTTTCCATCTTCCATTTTATTCCGATTTGCATATTGAGGGAATTGATTGAATTATAACACGAGGGAAATAGAAATTGCTGCTTATTTCAATTAAAAGAAAGTATTACAAATTTACAACTAAAAATGAAACTTGGAGCGGTATAGCGAACTGCTTGTCAAGAAAACTTGGATGACCTCTTGGGAAGTCTTCGTGTTGCCCCCTCCCTTTTATTAAAAAAGAAGAAGCGGTGAACTGCTTAACATCTTTAATCAAGCGAAAGGACCAGAAGACAAAGCAGTTATTGTTGGGCAAAAACCTTTCAATGTATAGCTTAGTGATTTCGATTAGAATATTGCCTAAAAGTGATAGATCTTTGTAGGTAACCCTGTGGGTGTGACATGGGGGATACAAAAGCTGTGAAATATTATGTCCTTGTTTAATTTAATTTATTTTCAACTCTGTTTAGGAAATGGTTAGCAAAATATACTTGGTCAATGTTCTCACACCCTTGTTCAAGTCATCCCAGATGTTACTATCAGATATGAATGACTGAATATACTTGTGTGGAATCAAATCACTGAAAGGCAAGCCCTCAAGGTACAAGTTTTGCTAAATGTTAGGAAAAGGAACCTTGAGGTAATTGAGTTACTATCTCGATAAATAATGCTCTGTAGGCTTTAACTTTGATTATGGAGGATGTTAGCCAAATCATGGAAATCCGTGGGATAATCGATAAAGGATGTTATTCTAGGCTTTAGATTATCAAGAAGGATTTAAGAATGTTGGAGGTTCTGTCGCGGAACTAAGAAACATTTCCAGGAGTTGTTTTGGGTTCTAGATGATTTAGAAATAAGAGTTGGTGTTTGATTTTGGGTTAAAAAAATGGGATGGTTGCCTGAATTTCATGTTATCAGCAGACTTCGATCGATTGAAGTTGGAGTTTGATTGATTGGACCTGTGGCGCTAAAAGAAAGAATGATGTGGCAGATGAGCACTTATTGAGTCTGACCAAGTCAACTTGATCGATCGAAGTAGGGTTTCGAACAATCGAAATGGAATCTACACGTGGCAGAATCACGCATGCGGGTAGGTGAGAAATGACACGCATTAAATGGGCATGACATGTTGCGATCGATCGAACCAGGTTTTAATCATGCAAGGGAAGCTTCATAAGAAATCAAAAGAGAGGGGGTTCCCCCCCGCCCCTTCAAAGATGCAGTGACAAGAGAGAGTGAGGGAGAAGGCATAGAGAGAGGGTGCGTGAGAAAGGAGGAGAGGAGCGCCAAACCTAAAAAGCTCAAACCTCTATGCTCTTTGAGTTTCATTTTGGTTATGTGGGTATGTTGTTAGTTTTGATTGTTGAGATTGGATGATTTCGTTGTTGTGATTTTGATTGTTGGAGTTTTGATTAAGGGAGAGGTTTTTGTTGCATGAGAATTTGTTGAGTTGGAGAAAAGTAGCGTTATTGAGGTTTGAGTAGAAAAAGGGAGGATTTTGAGGTGGGAGGATGTTGTTTTATGTTGTTGGTTGATTGATGAAGCTTGGCGAGGTATGGAAAAGGAGAAATGTGGAGAGGGAAATTAGGGTTTGGGTGTTTTTTGAACGTGAAAAATGCCTAACAGCGTGATTCGATCAAACAAAGTTGGGTTTCGTTCGATATTGAACTTAGAACAGAATGGTTTGATCACATTTTGATTGATCGACCCAATAACAGTGTTGAAGTATGTCACGCGTGTAAGTAAAACTGTGCATTATGGGTTCGATCAATTGAATGAGGGACAAAATGATTTGATTGCAATCTGATTGATCGAACCAGAAACAGAAAGGTTCGATCGATACTTCGATTGCAGTCCTATCGATCAAAGTGAAATAGAAAAGCTTAGATGGGCTTTAAATCAGTTTTAATTATGAGGTAATATTAGGGAGTTTAATGCAATTAATTTCAATGTAGGAAGAGGATCAAGATATTGAGGAATTAGGTTTAAACCAAATAGAGCACTTGGGGGTGTTACAGATATACTTTAATTGGTTCAGATTTCTGTTTATTCATACGATATAATGAACGATTTTAAAAAAAAGAAAAAAAGAAAAAGAAAGATTCTTAATTTACTGGTCTCCAAAACATAGTTTCTTTTGTACAATGCATTTTTAGGTCACAAACTGTTCGAGGTTGGTCCCTTGGTCAAAGCAGTCCTATAATTGCAGTTATGATTGTTATTACAGTCAAATCTGTTGGACCACTGGTCTTCGTGCAAGTTGGTTTGCACACGCTTTGCATCTGTCCAAATTGCTAGTGATAAGTATGCTAACTGTACAGGTACATGCCCATATGTGTCTTTTTTTTTTTCTTTTTTTTTTTTTTTCCAATTGATGTTGCTTTTTTCTTAAATGAAGACTGACTAGTGCAAACTTTTAACTTTTGTCTTGTTACAGGTGGACTTGTTTTAAGTGGTGGACTTCTTGGTTTTGTTTTCTCAAGAAATCCTGCAACTCTGACTACTGGTGTGCTCTACGGAGGTGCTTTGCTAGCTCTCAGCACCTTTAGCTTAAAGATCTGGAGGCTAGGAAAATCCAGTTTACCGTTCATTCTAGGACAAGCAGGTTCTGATTTAATCTCACTTGAGACATTTTGGGTCCTGCAATATCTTTTGTTATTCTTAGATTTTAGTTACGGATTTACTTCTCTTTTTGGGAGATCATCCTATACTAAGTATGTGTATACTTTTAAAATTTGCAGCACTGTCGGTGGTCCTTCTTTGGAAGAACTTTCAGGCGTATTCATTGGTAATACATCAAGCAGAAAACCCTTTTTACTCATTGGCCGATTGATTTGATCTTTCTAACTTTATAATGGTACTGTTGGTGCAGACGAAGAAAGTATTTCCAACAGGTTTTTACGCTGCTATTAGGTATTGCGTTATCTGACTGCCAATGTTTTTTTTTTTTCCTTTTAATTTACTTGACAAGAGAGTTAACTTCTTTCTTTTTTTTTTTTTTTTTTATTTGACAAAAGAGAGTTAACTTTCTTGAATCTGGTTTGACTCCTTTGTATTCTGTTTTTTGTCTTTAGTGCTGCAATGCTTTGCTTCTATTCATATGTGCTGATTTCGGGGGGAAACCCACCACCAAAGAAGTTGAAGTCATCTCCAAGTGTTGCATCATGGTGAGAACCCCCAAGGGTCTGAAATGAAAAGATATTAAAGGTTAGGACATTTTGAGATTAGATGCTGCATTGTGATTTCAAGGGTTATAGGTAAATAAGCCCCAAGTTGCTTAAATAAACAGAAATTAGGTGAACTATGAGCTGAGCAAGTGTGTATTTTTTCTTTGTATGGTGAGATACTCTATTGACAATAAGTACTATTTCTTAATGTAAACGACCAGCAAGATTTTTTTTTTAATTAATTAATTAATTAATTATTTTTATTGATAAGTAATAAAAATCAACAAGATTATGTTTCTCAGGGTATAATGCCACTAGTGAAAAACCAACTCGTTTGCTGGGTCAATATGTGACCTTGTGAATTGTGTGTGTGGGTTTTGAACCCAAAGAAGGATAAAAGGAAAAATAAGTAAATAAATTCAGTCTTTCTTAAAGAATTTGGTCAAAGGAAATTAGCAAAAGGGGAATTTCAGTGCTCATTGTAAATAACCTTTTGTTTACTTCGTGTAAAGCGATTTTGTTGTAATATGGAATCCAACCTTAGAAGGTAAAGTGTCCTGACATCGATGGATTTGGATCTTAGCAATTTATAATTCGGACAGAAAATATGAGAAAACTTTTATATGGCTTACTTGTCCAACAAGTAAGCAAACAGTCTAACACTTGTTCGAGCATGTAAGTCAAATTTTTTTCACATTTATTGTTTGAATTATTAGTAATCTGGTTAGCAAAATCTCAATCCGCAATGTGCATTTTTAACCTGAAAATCGTCTCCTTGTAGCAATGTTTTCTGTGCACCAGGATTTATAAGTCGTTGATATTTGCTGCATGCAACACGTGGTATTATCCGCTTGGCAAAACGTTGTTTTTCTATGCATGATTTTTGTCCCTCAATTGCAACAAGTTAACAACTTTCAAGAATGGAATTTCTATGACGTTTGTGGGTAAATATTTGGGAATTTAGAATGTGTGCGCTTATGCAAATTATGTGGGGATAATCACGGGCATTATGGTTATGTTTGTACGTGGAATGATTATTCCAATAGGAAAATGAATAATTTTTATTGAAAATTGAAGAAATTTGGCTCATGAAGGAATAATCATTCACTCGTGTGCAATGAAAGTAGCTATTCCAAGTGTTAGATCATTATTATTTACTCTAACACTAAGGTTATTTTATTCCCCACCTTCATCAATTCTTAATAAAAGATATTCAATTTTTTAAATAGAATAATCATTCTACGTACCAAACAAAACTTAAAGCAATAGTTTTGAAGTGACTATTTCTTCATATTGGAATTCCTAATATTAGGGCAACTTAAGAGAGTGGCTATAGGACCTACTTGTCTTAGGTAATTAGTAGATCCTGCATCCAACACTATCTAGGGTAAGTGGCTCATGCAACCCCCTTCTTTTAGGCGGCTCAAATTTCTATAAAATTCAAACAACCTAATAAGAGGGGATCCTCATCCCTATTTCGAAGCCCTATTTCAAGGATTAAGTCTCCCATGTGAGAATTAGGAACCCCACTTCCTGATCTATGGCTCTTATTGCAACACGATCATAGGAAAGATGCTAAGGCAGCTTTTTCTTTCCTTTTTGGGTTATGTAACATAAGGAGATGAATAAAATGAAGTCTAGAAACCCAAGGTTCAAGTTCACTCAATAAGAGTGCATTAATGCAGCATGTTACGTGTAGTCATTGTTAAGTAGTAGCCGGCTCTGTTAGGAAGTATTATATGTTAGGCTATTCGATCAGTTCTTTAATGTTTTATTGTTCTATTAGGTGGTCAGTTCATTAGTTGTTTTATTAATTAGTTTACGATTTTTGTGTCGGTAGAAGTATGTCTCCTGTTTATCTTTTTATATTGTTATTTGGGTAGAATTAGGTTTATCTCTTTTATTTTTTTTAGAAGTCCTGTTAATAGCAGGTTAGGTTGTTGAGTTACAAGTGAAGTTTTATTTTATGTGGGACTCTATTTTCTATTGTATTCTATTCTTTTAAATACTATTTCATTATTGAATAAAATTTATCAATCAGGTAAATTATCAAACATTGTGTTTGTGAGTTGAGAGTACTTCTAATTGCTCAACCAACGACGTCCAAGATTCCTCACCTATGTGACGTACGCGAGTAACACGTACATAAGTTATTTGATAAAAAAACAATGGTAAAGTCCTCCCCCTGGTCCTTTATTTTTCTTCTTAAAACTGCATTTAATTTGCAGATAGGTTCACGTTGGTGCACATATCTTTACTCACTGCTTAAGGAACATGAAACAGTTATCAGATCATTATATACATAATATATTATCTTTTATATAAGGGTTTTTTTTTTTTTTTTTTTTTAATTTTTTTTTGTGGGGGGGGGGGGGGGCGGGGCGGGGGGTGGAGATTAAGTGAAATAGAGAGCATTTATTTTATGGTCTAAATTAAGTTTTGTAGATCTAACAGTATATATGTTATCACATCGTGAATATGTTGCAACGTAATTTAAATTTTGAAATAGTGTAGGCTTATGTACGTACACCGTTAGATATATAACAAAATAAAATCTTGATCATAAAATAGATATTTCTATTTCGTTTAAAATGAAGAGGATCGGTATGATATATATATTAACTCGAATTCGGATTCATAGGAATTAGCTACCCAAATTATTAGAAAGTTTATGTGGGACCCAACTTCCCAAATAGGCGGCCAAGACAACACAACACAACTCAAAATTCAAATAAAACAACCTCGTAAATTTATTAAAGAAAATCAAGCCATTTTGAATTGAGGCTTCGTTGAGATCTGTCCCAAAGAAGTTTTACTAAAAATCTCAATTGCTGTCTTTTGGCAAATCTTAAGGTACAAAGAGCTTAAGACATTCATCTCATGGCAAAACCATAAACACAAGCAACTAATTAAATACAAAAAGAAAAACCCACCATATATATTATTGCAACAAAAGAAGATTGAACTGTAGCGCACATACGACGACGTTTGAGCCTTTTATAGTTTTCTTTGGCATTCTCCTAAAAAATGACACTATATATGGATTGGAGGAGGACTCTCCTCCAACCATACACAATTAACCCTTATGAGATAAAGCAAATTTTGCTAAAGTATGAACTGCATTATAATTTGCAGTCCTACGGCAGTGCCTCACGGTGACTAAATCAAAAGCTATTATATATATATATATTGCTCTTATTGCGAGAAGAGCCGCTTGTAATTGCTTCGAAATTCCAGTCCCGATAATAATATCTTATTAATATAGTAAATGGTAAAGAGACTTTTGTGTAAGTGTTGGGGTTAGAGATATTTTTCAACGTACGGTTTAAATTTATTTATTTATTTTTTCTGATCATATAAAACTTTAAATTATATCTAAACTAATAAAAAAAAACTACAGAACGTAAGTATATATATGTTGTAGTCTCGTTACATCACCCAAGTAAAATCCCTTATTTTGCACTTGTATATATAGCTAGCCACATTGATTGTTTCTTTTTAGTTTTAGAAGATCACTTTGCTTTGCCTCTTCTGATCATACGCATGCACACCCTTTTAAGTTTTAACAAGGGCCAACATTTCCAAGAGAGAAAAGTGGTGGGGGAGGGGGAGGGGGAGGGGGATAGGGGGGAATATTGCGGCTGCCACATGCAAGCTAAGAGAGAGGAGACGCATGGGTCGTTGGATTGATCACTTTTTAACACATGGCTTTCATTGATTTAAAAGATGGGAGATAATGGGAGCTTGGAACTTCAATTGGAGGTGACTCACCTCTCCCTGAAGTGGATGACCAAATTTAACAAACTGACGCCGGCCATCACACCACCTTATTGGAGAGAGAGAGAGAGAGAGAGAGAGAGAGCTTTCAAAAACTTCGACATATTACATCAATCTCAGCATTTTTTTCTTTTCAAAATCTTTGGGAGGTCAAGGGGAAATATTTTGGACCCCCACCCCTCCCCTAGCCCTCTTGGATTCATCCCTGAATACACTAATAAATCATTATTAATTCTAAACACTTACAAAGTTGAAGCATAATGGGGATGGAACCAGCCACTTTACAATATGATTGTAGAAAGCATTAATTACAGCAGAGAATCGACCCTTCCATATATATATATATATGTCTATTTCAAACGAAGCTTATTTGTGGAGCTAGACACATAAACTAATGATGTTTTATGTCATAAAAATCCTTGTATAGTTGTAGACAAAATGAAGACTAGCTTATAGCTAGGGTTTCGTTTTTTGACGTTCAAAAAGGAAATATTGTTGGGGATCGAGCCAATCTATACGTTATCCCCCCCACTATATCATGTATGTGGGTGGAGTATATTGTGAGCCACCATTTTCACTTACGTGTAGCTGGCAAATATTCAAAGACAGGAGAGGGGGGTCCAAATTCTTGCTTGCCCATATATCCGGGCTGATGAACATGTGCTTCGCTAGGGTTTTCTTTTAGTGCATGATCACCAACAAACAACCCTTTGGATATTGCATGCGCTAGCTAGCTATGAAGCGACTGAATTCTACCTCATTTTTCACATGTCATCTCACCTTTAAGAAGTCCCTTCATGTTTTCTGAAAGACAATAATCGATGATCGATCAATACAGTTTGGTTTACTTCTTCTCAGTGCAATTTGGTTGGAACCTTATCAGACTCCCACACATCAATTCTTTTTCTACAGACATTTGGGAAGTCTTGTCAAGTTTTCAACTGATCGATGATCATGAGAGTAGTACTGTTGAACTGGCTACTTATCATGTTAATTGATGGCTGCCTTAATTCGCCTATGTGTATCTAAATTAATCTGTCATGAACAAGTTACTACTGTATATATGCCTTGTTAAGATCAATATATAGGAAAAAGAAAAAGGGCATAGAATAAGTAAGTACATGAAGTTGTGAAAAAGAGAACTTTTAGGCTAGGGTTAAACTTTGTGAGACTATCTCATGGTGTAATTCAAAATTGTTCCAGTTTTGTTATTGCTCGATTTTGGGGTTCTTTGTCAACATTAATTCTTCGACAAAGATATCCGTTCTTAGAGCATATATGCGAGAATTATATGCTCTAAAGACAATGTCGGTTCAATATATTGAAATAAATTTTTTTTATCCAAACTCAATTACGAGAAAAACTATTTTTCTTGAACATGCTTTATTTACATAGACTTTAGATGAATAAATTTTCTGTGGTTTCCTTCACGAGAAGCTTTTTAGATTCTTAACTAATTAAATGCAGATAAAACTTTGTCTTTGTCAATAATAAAAACCTAATGCTTCATTTCAAACCTTATGCTTCCCATTAATTTAGGGTTTCGATCGCCGAAATAAGCCTTTCACCGTTTCCTTTGTTAGGCTGATAGGAAATAATAAATTTAATTACTTTAATTAATATTCTAATACTCCCCCTCTCACTTATGGGCTCAAATTTCACCTCATAAGTAAGGTTTAACATGCATATATGTGAAAGATTTAATTAAAATGAGAGGTGAATAACAGAGACAAAGTTCGAACTCATTACCTTTACTCTGATAGGATGTTAGATATCAAAAATATAAAACCAAGAAGTAAAAACAAAGAAAAGTTTCCTGAATTTATTACCTTTGCTTTTAAAAGAATTTATTCACTAAAAGAACTGTATATTTTCTTGATGTTACAATGCAATCTATTTTTTTTTTTTTGAAGCAGACAATGCTATCTATTTATACACAAAGGATGAGAGACAAATTACAAATCCCGTATCAACACTAATTAACACGACGAAATTGGGTATGGAAAGATTGCATTGAATATGGAATATATATATATATGTTGCCTTATCTAGCACGCGTGGTAGCCTGGTAGGTGTTTGAATATTGATTGCCGCTGTGAATTCTTTGGTTTCCTTGTTTGGCCGATTGGTGGCATATGTTTGAGTTGCCTTTTGCTTCTTTGGTTGATAGATCGATTTCCTTGTTGGTGTTGATTGCCTTCCTTAACACCCTTAATTACAAGGAAACTTTCCTTTCAATTTTTTTTTTTCTTCTTTTCAGAACAATTAAATAATTGTTCTTTCCTTCTTTTCAATTCCCTAGCTTCCTTTTCTTCTAGGTTCCATCATAAAGGGTCCTATGAAGCCGATTGATCGACAAAGAAAATTCATATCAGAGACATCTCGTGCTAAATGTGACTCCCCAGAGAAAAAAGATCAGAACCCAAAAAAGATATGGCTAAGATATGCCTCCAGAAAGAATATCAAGCATTAGTGCATGCTTGTGTTTTACAACACTAAAGGCATCACTTCTTATGTGTCAAGCATGCTAGACGCTATCAGCTCTTACACCATATATGCTTTATTTCATAGTCAGGATATATAGCAATTGGCATGCATCCCAGGGCCCATTCAAAGTTTCTAGACTTATTGAAACTTCCAAGCCCTTGTAAGTTGAAAACGTTGGGCATTGGGTCTACACCTAATTAACCTCTAGGTAGCACATGGATCGATCTCCTAATGCCGAATGATGTGGCAAGAAAGTGACAAATCAATGTATACCAAACACACACATATAATGATGTCAGAGAGAGACAGCTTTTGGTGAAGATGACTGGAGCAAAGTCATGATATATCATCCCAACAGCAAAGAGTTGTTGTATAGATGGAGCATGCTCTCAGAAAGACTTTCTGCTTGTACTTCAAACACTTGTGAACATCCTCCTTTCTACTCTCGGCCCATATATGTAGTTCTAATAATAATGACCTCCCTCTCTCTCACACGCACACCAAATCCATCCTCCACTAGAGAAAACCCCCTTGATGTGAAAGTAGTCCATGTTGGTTGCAGCATTTTCTTGCTTGCTTGTTTCTGTTTTGAAGTTGCCAAGAAAATGATACAAGGAAGTAGCATTTCTGTTAGAGGTAATTAATCTTTTACTAAGAGATAATGTGTACTAAGATGATGTGGAGCTTATTCATTGGTACCCGTAGCATTTTTTTTTATTAATTGATTTGATCATCTCCAATGAATAAGCCTCACATTATCTTAATTAATACCCATCTCTTAGTAAAAGATTTAGTATTCATATCTGGCCGTAGACTAGGCTATAACATGGATATATAACCCCTATTGATGAGTCATACAAGGCATATTCTCCCTTCTTTTTTATTGGTTTATATTTTCACTAAGGCATGCATATATATTCTCCCTTATATGGTATTAAATCACAAGTTATCTTAAGCGGATAAAAAAGAACATCTCCTCTCACGCGTGAATTCAAATTCTACTTAGTAAATGATCCCAACATGTAGATATTTAATTAAAATATGAGGTAAATTATGAAAATCAATGTTCGAACTCAAGACTTTTAATCCTGATATCATGTTAACTAATTAATTATAATTTATCTTAAAAGTTTAAGCTCCCTAACTTCGTCATAAACTCTGGTGGGTACTCTGGTGGGTTGCTGTTTGAATTGCTTATTGACATTCAATAGAACTAGCCAAAGAGTGAAAACCTAGCTAAAGGTACCATCCTAGCTATCATCTTTTTGACGTTCTAGCAATTTATAGTACAAAAGAGATGGTTGCAAGCCACATGGGTAAATGTCATCAGTTCACACTTATACTCACATAGTGTGTAAAATGTGAGAAAATAGTGGAAGCCTAGCGGAAAGGATCGAACACAAAGAGAATTTTGAGGCCATTGAGTGTACACTACCTTAGACACCTACGTCTACAAATAGAAATTGTCCTAAGACCTACATTATGCTTTTGTTACTTTATTATATTTTACAATTCAAATGACCCATATATATATTTATAGGGGAAAGATGATTGGTAAAAACAATACAAATAAGGTATGATTTGATTACAATCACACCTATGAAAAATAAGCTTCTAAATGCTTAAGCTAGTAGAAAACGTAAAATTTTATCATTTAATTAATATTTTAACACACTCCTTTACATGTGGGCTCAGACTCATTCTTAATAAGTGAGGTATAACATGTGAAATGTTTAATTAAAATGAAAAGTAAATAACAGAGTCAAGGTTTGAATTCAAAATTATATTAAATTATCATCACAAAAGCTTAAGTTGATATGAAAAGATGAATTTAATTATTTAATTTATATTCTAACACACAGGTGACAGTACCATTGCTTGATGCTTAAGCTAGGTTACTTCAACTTTGTTTTTTGTCTTTTATTTTCTGTACGTTGTCAAGTCAAAGACGTCATTAACAAACAACTATAAACACAAATTACTTATCGAAACACAAAAACCTATTTCACCATTAAGGATCACTTCAAAACACATTTTTAAACTAAAAACAAAGAATACTCTTCAAAACATGTTAACAAAGATCTGTGTTCTTCGGCTGGGTCCTTCATGACACGCGCCTCTCTATGGTGGAGATCGTTGGAGATTGGTGGTTTTGGCGGTTGTCTACTGCAGAGGGAGGTCTCTGATCGATGAAGGCTCGTGTTTACAGTTTACACGCGCTAGTGCCGATGACAGCTTTTTCCCGACGCCAGTTTCGTTTGATTTCTGTTTGGGATTTTTGTTTGTTTTTCTGTTTACAATCTGCCTTTGTAATGCTCAATTGTTACTGGACTATTTGTTGGCATAGTAGCTAGATTAGCCATCTTTTTCTTTGTTTAGATTGTGCTTAAACGTAAAGAGTGGCTCAAACGTTGTTCATGTAATGTTTGTGTGTTGTTTAGATAGCTGTTTTAAGTCAGATTATTCTGGCTTAGGGTGTATAGGGTCCTGTACCTCTATTCTCTGTAATTGCTTTCGAGCGTTCTTCAGTAATATATGGTGACTCATGTTATCTGTTCAAAAAAAAAAAAAACAAATTCTACACTCCATCTTGTTTCTTTCTAACAAGCTAGAGAACTTAATTATCATATTAAGTTGGCTTTTCAGAATAGTTAGAAAAAGTTGTTTGAGATGTGAGAAACAGAATTAGGGGGGGGATCGGAACAGAAAATTAAAAAGAATGATATGAATGTAGATCAGATTTGTAGCAATTAGCCATGGGGTATAGTTCAACATGTCTAGCTTGTATTGATAGAAAGACAGGTTTGTTTTGGTGTTAGATGCTTTAATTTGTTTTAGCATACGTTGTTCCAACTTAATTGGTTGCTGGAATGGGTTGTATATATATAACTCATATATTCATCCAAAAAAAAAAAAAAAATTAAAATGGAGGATCTATAATCGCATATATGAAGATTTACAAAGGGTTTATCAAGGGCCATGGTTAATTCTCATAATAAAAAGATTTGTCCAAAAACTTATGATTAATTAGTGACAATTGATAATGGCATTAATTAGTACTGCGTTTTGCTTTCTTTTCAGCAGTGATGATATATACATACAATCATCATTTGCGGGAAAAAAACGTTTAGCAAATGTTGATGAATAGCATATATTATACAATGAACCACTAACCAATGACATTGACAGTTCGGGTGAGTTGGTCCAGCATATATACCAGGCCAATTGCTTAATTATTGTTTTGAAATGACTCTACAAAAGACCAAATAATTAATGGAATATATTTATATATCAACGGATTCAACTGTCTCTGATCTTGAATGAAACCGTTGCTCATTTTGTCAAGTGACCTAGACAGCATCATGACTCCCTTCAATTCAGTGCCTCACTGCAACGGATCCGGATTCTCAGCAATTAATTGTTGTTCGAATCGTTAGCAAGTTAAACAGTAAATTTTTTAAAAATCTCTATTTCACTATAACACCGAAAATTAAGAATTGAAATTATTTATAATTGGTTGTGCATGAGAGGCTAGGGGTTCTTCTGCCGAGAGGGGGCTTAATTACTTGAGAAACCCTTCTATTCGGGCAGAGCCTCCTTTCACAGATCTCGTACAATTTTTTTTGGCCCCTCAATCCTTTCTAGGCAAGGGGATTCTAGGGGACCTGTATCCGAAAATTAGAGCTTCATCTTTTCATGCATTTCCTTTTTTGTTGGCATGATCACCCCAACCATATATATATATATGTTATTGAAGTCTTCAATGGACCCCGGCCATATATCCTATGTCTTACTTATCATATTATTCTTTGACTTACTACACCATAGCAGAATTCTTTTTCTTGCAGGATCAATTGTCATGCTTATATATAGAACCTTAATTTGTGCTACGTTTGCTTTGGCATCTAATTTACACAATTCTAATATATACAAGTTTTTCAGTTTACATTTATCTGAGCATGAGCTAGCAGGCATCTCCTACCCACCATCTAGTTTATGTTATTATAAATTCTCTTTCTTTCTTTTTTCCTAGGGTATAATATTTTTTAGATGATTTAAGTACCATCTACATTTCCCCCAAAATAATCAAAGTTTGAGAAGGCTACCAGCCTATGGTTAAACCTACTTCCAATATGATGGTTATTTTTATTTTTTATTAATATACATGTGGCACAGTGGCCACGTGTATTTAGATACACGTGGCGAATTGTACAATTCGCCACAACCGGATCTACCACCCCCTGACTGAACATGTGGTCAATTACACGTGGCAAACTGTTCGCCACGTGTACGGAGCATGTACACGTGGCGAATTGCAAGTGGCGATTTGCTGAATTTTTTGTAGTGACATGATGGTATTTACTTGAGAATGTTTTCCAAATACTAAAAAAGAAATAAGTTTTCCTTCAAACTGGGTCAGAACAAATTTCTCAAATACAATGTATTAAATCAATATCGATCGGTTTAAAATGCATATGACTCGATCTATTAGCGTTCTCTATTAGGATCACATGCCTTTTGGACAGACATCATTTTAATAGGCTAAGTTGGATGAATTTCTTTCAAATTGGTTCCTCCAATTCAATTTGGAGGAAAAATTTATTCCTAATTAGAAAGAGGCATTGCAAAGTACATTATAATTTGAAGCTTTTGTGGTCTTGCTATTTGAGAATTAAGATCTAGTTAATCCAGCCAAAGGAGAGGGCATTGGGGAGTGCTAGGAGGAGAGGGAATTAAGGAGGTTCTAAGTAGCTCAATATAGAAATTATTGGATCTGTGAGTTTCAACTTTTTTCTATAATTTAGAATCGAAATATAAAATACGTACAAAATAATTTCTCATAGAAAGAATGACTTCGAGGAAAAATATTGGGAAAGAAAGGATAGCCTCTCCTTTTTTTTTTTTTGTTAATTTCTTTGCCTTTTTCCTTTTTTTTTTTTCTTTTTTTTTTTTTCTTTTTTTTGGTTTTGGTTTTGGTAATAGCCATAATCATGTTTTTAGGATTTAATTATTTTCATGGATGTAATTAAAAAAATCAACCCAACAGAAGTACATGGATTGAAGTAACTAGCTAGTATAAAAATATCATTAATTTTATGAGTATCAACTAGCTTAGGTGGAAGAAATTAATCTTATGGATATGATTACTTTAATCATTGCAATTTGATTAAGGACATTCTTGTTCGTTCAAAAAAGAAAAATGTTATTTTGTATTCTTCTAGCATATTTAGCTGACACGGCATGCTCAATTAACCATTGATTTTTTATTTTTTTTAACTTAAAATTAATCTAATGATGAATTAATTATGTCACGTCAATTACGTATGCTTAAGAAAAAAAAATTAAAAATTAAAAAAAAATGACTTTTTTAATATTTTATAGAGTTTGAAACCAGCCGAGTGGAAGGAGACTGACAAGGTGCCATGATAGAAATTGTAAAAAGGAACCTTGCCCTCGAATTCCATTAAGAGGCCAATAGAAACCATTTGATTATGATTTATGCAAATCATTTTAATAATTAATTCGATGATTCGCTTGTCTAGTCATTTTGATTGTTTGTAATCTTTTGAAAGCTTCAAAGATGTCCCATCTCTTCCAAGTCCAATGCATCTATTTCCCAAACATGTTTGGTACATGAATTAGATGAATGACTTTGTTTATATGTATCTGAAAATGCATGACATTAGAATGACAATAATGGTGCGTTTAGTCTCGCAATTTCGCAGGTCAAACGTACGTTTTTAAATAAAATTATAAAAAGTGTTTCGTTTGAGAAGGAAATTTGAAAAGGTAATAGTAGGCAATGGAATATGTTTTGAAAAACGCACGATTTTATAGATCGAACCACAGTTTTAAATGCCAAATCGCAATCTACGTTTTCATTAACTGCATTTAAAAACTGTTATTTTTTTTAAGCCATATGTTTTGAAACCGCTAAAACATATAGACACTAATACATTAATTAGTTTACATTTTAAGAAAAACCTCTATCATGAGATTTTTTTTATTATTTTTTTTTAAACAAAAGATCTGAGTATTTGATTGATCAAAGATCACGAACATAAAGCTCTTACACTACAAAACATAAAGCTCTGCAAAATCATAGTCACATGCTATGAGGTTACAAAGTCATAGATACAAACAAAATTCTTACAATAAAGTGTTATTTATGACTTTCATATTCTGTTATCCATGTACAAAAATAGTTAAAAAGAATACATGCTCCTAGCAGACTAGATCTAATACAATGGTGGCTAAATATCCTATAAAAATTTATTTAAACTGGCCGTGAAAGATACCCCCTCACACCTGACTAACCTGCATCCCATAGATTGTTCATGAGGGCAGACCTATGGAGAAAAAAACTATTATTCAAAGCAAAAACTCAATCAGCAAACAACAGCAACGGCCATGTAGGATATGAATGACACAACACGGAAGTAGATGGACGGATGCATAGCGGAGAGATCAAAATTGTTAATCTGGTCGGAAAATACATACAAACAAAAAAACTAGAATAAGAAGGGGAGGATAGGAGCGGAGAGTAGAAAGAGCCAGCTGAGAGAGATATATAGTTCAAATTAAAACACTTATCTTCGAATCTTGGTCTATCATGGGATGTTTTAGTATGTTCTTTAATTAAACTCTCATTTTCTCATTAACAAGAATCCAGAAACAGTATTAAATTAAAACAAAGAGTGTAAGATGATGTGTTAACTATTTATTTATGAGTACCATGAATCAAGACTCAATAGCCTTACAAGACTCTATTTTATCATCAAACTGATAATCATTCATCATTTTTTATTCTCCTTCTTATCAATGAAAAGGTAGTTTTATTCTGACAAAAAATAATAAAATTAATTTTTTAACAAAATTAAATAACACGTATAAACATTAGACTGCAAACAAGAGGTCTTTAAATAGAGCCCATTGAAGCTCCGATCCTCCTTCTAGTTCTGCAAACACAGAAGGCAT
Source organism: Alnus glutinosa (assembly GCF_958979055.1). Taxonomy (NCBI): domain Eukaryota; kingdom Viridiplantae; phylum Streptophyta; class Magnoliopsida; order Fagales; family Betulaceae; genus Alnus; species Alnus glutinosa. Next base: position 1,149,332 of record NC_084892.1, read on the forward strand.
TAATTATTAAAGAGTGGGAAGAATTAATCATATTTACTCCTTAATATATTATTATAATTAAGTTTCTCTTTTTGTTTTTTAACAAGTAAAAAGGTATATATATATATATATATAGGCATGCATGTATATATTATCGACATGAAGAAGAAAGGGTGAAAGCAGAAGCGACAAGAAGACAAGAAAAGAATGGAATGTAATTGAAACGGGGAACACGATAAGAACACAATAGGGGTTCATTTCTAATCTATAAAGGGCTTTGGGACATGTAGATCACCTAACCACCTGTGTATCCTAGGCATATCTCTCTCTTTTCTCCTTATTTTGCAGCATGATGTTGACCAGGAATGCAACCAAAATGACATCGTACGTGATTCATTGCCCTTTCAAGATTACTAGTCATTTCTTTGATTGTAGCCCATGGAATTTTTTAATTGAAAATGAGGATAAACGGAAGATATATACTCATCCTAAAAAGTTTAAGTGTACGTATAAAAAAATTATGGACTTAATTAATATTCTAATTATCGATCTCCATAAGAATTTATGGTTCCGTCCTTAATTAATTTTTATCAATAGATAGAAGCCAAAGCATGAAGACTACTGAAGAGCAACTCTGCAGCTAGCTTAGGGCCTCGCGGCAGTACTAAAGCTTCTCTTCTTTTGTGTACTGTCTGGGTTTTCTTTTTAATTTCTTTCTTTGTTGTCAAATAACAAATAGAAAACATTCTAGTATGCAATTAATTTGTCAACTTACGTGTGTTGATACACATGATAATGTGTTCCACGTTGTGAAATAAGACCCCATTTTGTTTTCACAAAAACTAATTATACAAATTATAAAAACATTTGGGTGTAAAGAGGCTAAGATTGGATTTTTTTTTATTTTTTTATTTTGGCCAAACTTAATATTTCGGCCTTAATTTTAAGATATATGTAACTATGAGATCATCCTCATCAAACTCTCTATTTTAAACTTTTCACCAAATATTAGAGAAACTTCTCAAAAACCTCCATGCATTGAGCTCTCTAATATTTCCCCAAACTAATTCTTGTCAGAAACTCTCTCTAAATTTAACCCCATTTGGTCTTACGCTATTCACTTTAATATCATTTTTTTTTCTCTTCCCGCGCGTCTTCACTTTTCCTCCGCGCCTTCAAGCTTCCGCAATATCAACTCTCTCTGGCGCGATGTCTTTTAATTCCATGGAGGACAGTTGCTGAAACAAAGGACTCTGTGGCAGACGGCGTTGCTGCTTGGAGAATGAGTGGGAAGAAAGAACTTGTCACGGGTTGATTCCTCATAAGGCAAGGAATGCGGTTATTGTGGAAGGAAGCTAAAACTAGAGTGAAGGGAAGAAACAAACTGAAATGAAGACTAAGCAAGAGAAGAAGTTCAAGAAGTCTTGAGAAGGTTTTGGAGATAATGTCATTGCGTCATCTTCAGTATAGGTGGTGGCTTTTGGATGGAGCTGAGCAGTTTGTATTTTACAGCTGGAGGTCGGTTTTGTGTTTTTTTTTTTTTTTTTTTTTTTTTTGTAAATAGGCCGGTTTAGTGGTGCAGTGTAATTTTGAGATTGTAGTTATGTGCGAAGATGATTGTAAAAGGGGCTGTTTTTGGTAGGAAAATTTGATGTTCATATAGTTAAATTAGTTGGTGTCAAAAGTAATAAAAAATAATATATAATTAAAATAGAGAAATATTTAAAGAGTTTGATGTAGAAAGGGTTTCAAAAGTAAGAGATAAAATCAAAAAAGTAGATTGTTTAGGTTAAGTTTAGAGAAAATTTTGGAGAGCTGAGGATGCTCTGAGTAATGCTACATACTATACTCCTATCTTTTCAATTTTTACTTTGTAGATGTGGCGGTACCTATTAACCATTGGTTTATTTATTTTTTAAATAATAATTTATGGACACTACCACATCAACCTAATGAAATGTGAGTATAATATACTATATAGAAGAGGGGGAGAGAGAGGTCATGGCCCTATGACCCCTCCCTTGGTTTGTCTCTGTCGATGAGGTAAAATATTTTAATTGAAAATACGGAATAAACTGAAGAGTCGGGGTTTGAATTTAATATTTTTGTTCAGATATCATATTAAATATATATATGTTTTTTTTTTAAAAAAAAATTAATAAATTAATAAATTTAATCATTTAATTATCACTAATAACTAATTAAAAAAAAAATAATCTAGATATGTTGTCTCCTATGGTTGTCAGAATACCAATAATTTATACTTGGTGATAGTCTTTTTTTTTTTCAAATAAATGAGGCTTAGGGTTACATATAATATATTATAGGCTATACGTGTAAGATTTATAGGAATAAAAGATTCTGCTGTCGGGTGCTGAATAGAAAAAAGAAAAAGACTATGAATGTTAGACTACACTTGACCTAACTTGGTCTTTTTTCGACAAAATCGGTCTCCTTCTAGACAGCACATTTATTTTATTATCTAAGACCTCATTTTCTTTCTTCAAATTAGTTTTTTTTTTTTTTTTTTTTTTTTTTTTTTTTTTTTTTTTTTTTTTTTTTTTTAACTCTTAGACGAAGACTTTTTAGTGGAATTTGAAGACCAAATCATTTTTTTTTCTCTTCCCGCGCGTCTTCACTTTTCCTCCGCGCCTTCAAGCTTCCGCAATATCAACTCTCTCTGGCGCGATGTCTTTTAATTCCATGGAGGACAGTTGCTGAAACAAAGGACTCTGTGGCAGACGGCGTTGTTGCTTGGAGAATGAGTGGGAAGAAAGAACTTGTCACGGGTTGATTCCTCATAAGGCAAGGAATGCGGTTATTGTGGAAGGAAGCTAAAACTAGAGTGAAGGGAAGAAACAAACTGAAATGAAGACTAAGCAAGAGAAGAAGTTCAAGAAGTCTTGAGAAGGTTTTGGAGATAATGTCATTGCGTCATCTTCAGTATAGGTGGTGGCTTTTGGATGGAGCTGAGCAGTTTGTATTTTACAGCTGGAGGTCGGTTTAGTGTTTTTTTTTTTTTTTTTTTTTTTTTTGTAAATAGGCCGGTTTAGTGGTGCAGTGTAATTTTGAGATTGTAGTTATGTGCGAAGATGATTGTAAAAGGGGCTGTTTTTGGTAGGAAAATTTGATGTTCATATAGTTAAATTAGTTGGTGTCAAAAGTAATAAAAAATAATATATAATTAAAATAGAGAAATATTTAAAGAGTTTGATGTAGAAAGGGTTTCAAAAGTAAGAGATAAAATCAAAAAAGTAGATTGTTTAGGTTAAGTTTAGAGAAAATTTTGGAGAGCTGAGGATGCTCTGAGTAATGCTACATACTATACTCCTATCTTTTCAATTTTTACTTTGTAGATGTGGCGGTACCTATTAACCATTGGTTTATTTATTTTTTAAATAATAATTTATGGACACTACCACATCAACCTAATGAAATGTGAGTATAATATACTATATAGAAGAGGGGGAGAGAGAGGTCATGGCCCTATGACCCCTCCCTTGGTTTGTCTCTGTCGATGAGGTAAAATATTTTAATTGAAAATACGGAATAAACTGAAGAGTCGGGGTTTGAATTTAATATTTTTGTTCAGATATCATATTAAATATATATATGTTTTTTTTTTAAAAAAAAAAATTAATAAATTAATAAATTTAATCATTTAATTATCACTAATAACTAATTAAAAAAAAAAATAATCTAGATATGTTGTCTCCTATGGTTGTCAGAATACCAATAATTTATACTTGGTGATAGTCTTTTTTTTTTTCAAATAAATGAGGCTTAGGGTTACATATAATATATTATAGGCTATACGTGTAAGATTTATAGGAATAAAAGATTCTGCTGTCGGGTGCTGAATAGAAAAAAGAAAAAGACTATGAATGTTAGACTACACTTGACCTAACTTGGTCTTTTTTCGACAAAATCGGTCTCCTTCTAGACAGCACATTTATTTTATTATCTAAGACCTCATTTTCTTTCTTCAAATTAGTTTTTTTTTTTTTTTTTTTTTTTTTTTTTTTTTTTTTTTAACTCTTAGACGAAGACTTTTTAGTGGAATTTGAAGACCAAATCATATGTCTTGGAAAATTTTACCACGTCCCCCCACCCTCCCGCCCCTTACACGGTAAGCAAAGCCAGAATAGGTGCTCATGAGTCATGACCACTAAATTGATGATAATTAATCAAGCTCCCCTTTATGAGAGCAAAGGGACTCCCATGATAACCGATTTGAAATATAGAAATGGAAAATGTCTAAAAGATGTTATACTAATTTTTTATTACAATCTTTTACAAACTGTCACGGTAGTTTACGTAGCATTTATCACGTCAGTTACAATCAAATTTAACTGTTTAGTGACTAACATAGTAAGTGTTCCGTGAGCTGGCCATGGCACGTCAGTTTATAAGGGGGTTGTAGATAAAGTTGTAGCACCCATAACAACGCTTTATAAAAATGAAGATTCAGAAAGTGATCGAGGATAATTAAGAGTCAATTTTTGGCATCAAATGTCTATGCGCGCTATTGTGCTTTAAGATCAATGCATGTTTGAAGCACCTAATTACACGTTTTGTTTGATAACATTCTTTCTTTCTACATTTTTTTTAAAAAAAAATAAAAATACAAATATTAACAAACAACACAAAACATTTATAAAACGCTCAAAATTACTTTCAAATTTATGTCACAATATAACATTTTTTTCCCACACTCTCTAAAAAGCATTAACAAACAGAGTATAATTTCTAACTTTTACATCTGGGGGCCGGGATGCCCTCAACGAAGCGTTGTTCTTTGTCCATATAGTTTGTGCGCAGTCTTACACATACATTTGTAATTATTTTTATGGATGAAATCAAATGCACAATAGTTACGTATTTTGGATTTGTAATCAGCGTATTGTGTTGCTTATCAAAATAAGTAATGTTATATATCATATTTTTATTTCACAATATTGATGTGGCAATTACAATCAATAATTAAATTTTGTTTTTAACAAAGACTTATTCAAAAGTTGATTAAGATTGACACTATCAAAATTAGTTGAAGACAAAATTCAAGGCCTAGGTGCCCCTTGGTATCGATCAAGATAATATTGAGTCATTGACATATGCAATCAAAACTCACCCTCATTTGGATTTTCCCAACATTGGAGGGAACTATTTGATATCTTAGAAAGCAAGATTTTTCTTTTGGCTTTTAGGGGAACAAACCATTTCAGCAGTTTTTTTAACTTTATGTACAATTGAGAAGTAGTGTTAAAATATTAATTACATATTTAAATTTATTTATTTATTTATTAATTTGAGCTTTTAACATCAATGATGATTTAAGATCATGATTTATCAGAGCACAAAATCATGAAAGATAAACCAATAGTTTATTCCACACGTAAAATAAAGTAATAAAATATTAACTAAATCATTAAATTTACACTTTTTGATCCTTATAAGTAGACAGATTGATAACTTAAAAGAATAAGTTGTTTTTCTCGTAAGACTTTGTAATTTTAAAATATAAAAAAGGAATCATTTTGCCGTGTTCGTGCTTGGATCTTGGACCCCATGGCCATTCTAGTTTTAAGATTAGCCTTTTGCCTTTAATTAATTAATTAAAGCTTTGTTTACATTTTGGTTAGCAGGGTAAAATAGTTCATGATTACCAAATTGAAAGCAAAAGTTGTCTACGTGAATGTGCTCTTCTTTTTTATTTCCACTATTTTTATTCTGTCATTTTATCCGTACGAAAAAAAGTAGGAATATTTGAAAGGTGGTGACCTTATGCAAGAGGGATTTCCTTTCGGTTCAAACGAATGGGAAAGGGAGTCGGTCCTTTATATATAGGGGGTAAAATACTCTTAAGTTGAAACCAATAGGAAAGGAGCCGGTCTTTTATATGTGAATGACAAAATAGTTATTTTGTCCTCTACATATAAATGACTGGCTCCTCTCCCGTTGGTTTCAATTGGAGAGAATCTGTCTCCATGTGAGGGTAATTCTTGTGTGTACCAACATTAAGAGCATTTTTATATGGGAGCAAAATGAATCTCTCGCCGATATGTTAAATACTAATAATAATAATCTTTAACATTTTATCTCTCTTCAATAAAGAATAAATAAAAAATAATATTTAAATAAAATAGTTAAAATGGCAGTACTAGTGGGGCCATGGCCCCCACAAAAGTTGATATGCGATGATATAGAAGGTAAGGGCATGTTTAGGTAGCATTTTATTTTATATTATTGCATGTTTGGGTAGGTTTTTTAAATTCAATTTCTACCAAGTTTTATCCAACTTTTTTCAATTCTGTCACAATTTCTCTAAACTATTCAAACATAATTTTAAAAAATAAATTTTTTCGTTATTCGCAATTTTGAATATATATAGTAAAATATAATTAAAAAAAATCCCACATCCAAACAAACCCTAAATGTCGTAAGATGAGTTCCTAACTTCTCCCATTCATATTTTTTATGAATTTAATTCTTTCTAGACAAACTATTTTGACACATTGCAAAGACAGACCATTGGCTTACGTTTTGTAGTTTTTCTTTATCATTTGTTGAATTGCCTTTCATGATTTGGAAATTCACAAACTTGCATCTCCTATTTCATGTTTTTCTTTTTCTTTTTTTACAAGTTTAATATATTTATCCTTATTCAAATTTGAAAGAAAAATTGTTGAGAGCTTCAATTTATATATTTGATAAGTAATGATTTTAGTACTCTAAAATAGTGTAGTTTGCAATTTCAAACACTTTATTTTTGTATTTTTATTTCTTTTTATACTTATGCATACATGTTACCTTACTAATATATCATTCTTGACACATTTCTGAAGTTCAATAGATGTATTCTTTGTGATGCACATATTGGGTTATAAAAAGTTACGTATTCATTACATTTTAATTATGCCCCTTCAAAAATGAATTCCTATCTCCGATACTAGAAAATAGATAGCTAAAATAGAGATTGAAATATATGTGCTTTTGAAAAAGTTGATAGTTAAAATATTAACATAATAATAATAATAATAAATTGTTGAACCGAATGTGAATGCTCTAATCGAAATAACGACCCAAGAAATACCTAATGAAAACCAAACAGTGACCTAACAATAATTAAAAGAATATCATATTAGCCACCAAATTCTATGGGATTGGCCTAAAACCACTAAAACTCAAAAGTTTGGATTAAAACTATTCAATTTGGATTTCACAGTTCACACAGGGCCTCTTTAAGCCCCTAATTTATTATATATATATAAATAAAAATAAAAAGTGAAAGAAAGGCCTTAAATAATAATAAAATGAGAGGAGACCATTTGACATTTTTTGAGTTTAGAAAAGAAAAAAAAATTAAATAATAAAAGTGATGTAGCAGGTTTAAAATCTTATAAGATTTCAAACTAAAGCATGCACTACAAAAATTGCAGCAAATAGCCACATGCAGTTTGACACGTGTACAGTGTCGTACACGTGTCAAACATTTAGACACGTGTAGTTTGACACGCGTATTACGCGTGTCAAATGTGCATGTTACAAACTGCACAATTTGACACGTGTATCGGAATACACGTGTCAAATTTGACACGTGTATTCCAATACGCGTGTCAAATTGTTTTTGACACGTGTATCGGAATACACGTGTCAAATTTGACACGTGTATTCCAATACGCGTGTCAAACTGTTTTGACACGTGTATTGGAATACACGTGTCAAATTTGACACGTGTATTCCGATACATGTGTCAAACTGTTTTTAATTAAAAAAATAATAATTTTTTTTATTGTTTTTTAAAATTTATTTGGGTTAATTAAAATTTTTTTTGAATTTTTCAAATTTTGTAATTTTCGACCACAAATAACGCAACATTTATTTTACCCAAAACCAACACGAAATCATACTACACAAACAAATAATTAATAACATATTCGTTAACAAGCAAATATTTACGAACAAAAAATAATTACACAAAATATCTACAAATCTGAAAGGCGTCTCTGCGAATCACGAGGTACCGTCCCAGGCGTGTTCTCGCCCACCGGCGATTGCTGCGCAATGAATGGTGTAGCGGGCGAAGGTGTAGCGACAGTGGAGTGCTGGCTCAGCTGTCGTCCAACAGGCGACAACGTACCAACCGTTGTCGAATTACCTGCAAATAATATAGACAATTAAAGTATATAATATTACTTGCAAAATTAAAGGGGTAATGAAAACAAATTGAAATTAATTTTGTCCTATACACAATATAAATCATACATGCAGATGCACTACCAACGGACGACGTACTACCTACGTGTGCAGGAGAAGACTGATTACCAACACATGGTGCTGGTACTCCCATGGAGGACATGAAGACCTCCATCTCTCGCAAGCGCTGCTCTATGCCGTCGAACTGTTGCACGCGCTGCTCCAACCGGTCATTCCTCGCTCGCTCAGCCTGTAGCTCCGCTTGCATCTCTTCCATCTTCCGAGACTGTTCGGCCCAATCCCGAGACGTCCCCTGAGATGGTCCCCCCTGTGACCGAGGCCTATATGAAAAACATGTCTCTCGAACAGGTGTGACGTTCGGCCCAACCTGCCGAACCCTCCCTGCATACTCAGGCCTCCCAATCGCCTGTTCGTAAGCGTCGTTCGGTGCCCAACGCACCGTGTCTGCGGAGACGCTTTGCGTGGCGGCTGGATCACTGGCTAAACTCTGCGTCATCCTCTCTTGTACGTCGTCAACATGAAAAAGTCATATATTGAATAATGACATATCACACATAATTTAAAAATATTAGTAAACTAAATCAGTAGCATACGCATAAGACCCGTGTACGGTCGTTCACGAAAGTGCCGTCCTTCCTTGTGTGGGTCTTCACGAACGACGCGGCGCGAGTGGGGGGCGTGCCAGATGTACATGTCTGTCGTCATGCAGTTGACATATATAACAAACAGATAGCGATAAAAATAGTTTAAAGAAAAAGAAAAAGAAAAACAATTACCAACAAATATTAAAAACATAAACATATATATTTAATTACCTCCTCGTGATTAAATCTGGCATAACTTTTAGATCCCGCACAATGGGGTAGGTCATTCCGCTCCCGCAACCTCTTCATCCGTTCAGAGGTTGCCTACGCATTGAACATGAAAATAAACATATAACAATTGACACACTTAAATTAAAACTAAAATTAAATGAACTGTTATTAAAAAATAGTTGACAATTTTTTGGCCTACATACGATTTTATGCTCTCTGCACCAATCTCTCAGCAGGAATTCTACATCTTCTGCATCATACTCCTCAAAAAATTTCTCCGGCATTCTCGCACGGATACTCTCGGGCGTGTCACTGATGAGTGCCAAAAAGTGTATATTTGGACCCCTTAATTTACATTAGTTAAACCTTTAGCTTTGTTATTTTCTAATGCTTTGGTTAGTTTTAGTGTTTTTATATTTTGTAGGACAATAAGAGAGAAATGATATAATTCAAGCAAAATACAAGGAAATTCGGATGCAGCAGACCACTACATTTATACTGATCATAACAGGACCAAACGATATCCGTTTTGGGAGTTTCTTAGGTCTAAATTGAAGTTCAAGATGTCAGCTTTCCAACGCAACAAGTTTCAGCCAATTTGGAGATTCGTGGAAAAAGATATGGCTGTTTGAATTTCAGTCATCGGATCATCCCGAAAATCCGGAACCATCTCTCTTATTATTTTTCTTTTGCTTCATCCCTTGTCTCCCCAAAGCTAGAGCCAATACACGTTTTTCTCCACATTCTCAGCCACTTAATCACTTTTTTTCCACTCAACATCATTCCATAAAACACTCACCACTCATTCCATAAAACACTCACCACTCATTCCATAAAACACTCATCACTCATCTCTCCACTCATACACCCACTCACCCATTCCACACAAACCACTTGGCTATAAAAGGAGACCAAGGCTGAAAATCAAAGGGAGGAGGAGAGGCATGAGCCTCTTTGTACATAACTTCTTGTTTCTCTTCTTCTTGTAGCTTATTTCTTTCCTTTTGCAACTCTTTGATTTTTATGCTTTTAATTTAATGTTTTAAGTTGTAGTTATTTTATCATGTGTAGCTAATATTTTCGTTTGGGGTTGAGGATGAAACCTCACCATTGAAGAGAAACCGAGTTTCTTGCTTGTTCATGCTATTTGAGTTTATGAGTTTGATTTCTCATTGTTCTACTTCGATTTTTATGAGATGATGTTTTGATATCTCTTGTGGTTTCCGGATACAAGTGATGATGTGGAATAAGTCTCATTAAAATTGATTGCTTGGTGTTTGATCTATCTAAACATTGGATATTCATTGTGCGTCGTTCGACTAATACATTGTTTTATCGGTTTGAATGATGATATCCATTGTGATTGAATGATACATTAGATGTTTTGATTTCAATTGGTACTCTTTGTGATTTGTGCTATGAACGGAATCATTGAATGTTTCAAATGATTTTTGAAGCAATGTAGAGCATACCTAAGATTTGAATGTGACAACCTCAAAATATGTGTGATGAGCATGAGATTATGTTCTTGTGATTTGGTGAGTGTGGATTCCGAAACCCTAGACCCCTTTATCTTCATTATTTTTGTTCATGTTTTCTTTTATAAAAAAAACCCCTAAATTTGGAACTAGGTTAAAATAGGATTAGTTTGAATAGAGATTAATTTTCGCAACACAATTCCCTGTGGGATCGACCTCGCACTTGCATAACGCTATATTGCAAAACGATTCGTGCACTTGCGAGTAACTATTTTAAAACACATCAGTCACCGTCTCCAATTCGTAGTTGGGTTTTGAACCTCGACTTCCACGAGCGGTGCTTACGTCCAATATCATTTCACGCCTCCTGTTGTGCCCTGCGCATGTCTACTGATACAGGTAGATAGAACTCCTCCTGCACATTTCAATCAAAGCATTATAGGTTTAAAAACTTCAACCTAAACATTAAGCTCAAGTTTAATTCAAATAAATAATTAAATTATATTCATAAACATACCATCAGCGCGTTCCACATTGCCTGCTTAATCTGCCTATTTACCCTCGCCCATTCATCCCGCATGTGTATGTAGGACCCACTCCTGATCATCTTGCCCACTTCCCGCCGAAAACGATTGCAGGCTCGTCCTACAGGTTGTATAGCAGCATTGTACTGCAATACAACCTTCTTCCCCCTCGGGAGCACCCAGTTTCTCGCTGGGTCGTCAATCACCTCATAATAAATGGTCCCGTCTGGGTTGTACCCTAATGAAAAAATATATTCAACATTAATTTAATTGGTTAACACACACACACATATATAAACAAAATGTAATCAAATAGTTATTTTTTTCCAAACCAAAAAAAATATTTTGGTAACATAATATGAGTTTTAAGGATGTCTACATATGTACTTACCCATCAACCGAATCTGCCCAGTCCCTATGTGCTGCGTCGCTGGGTCGCCTGCAACCTCCTCGCCAACCTCTCCGGCTGGTGGAGGATGCTGATCATCATCTGAATCCATACCCTGGGGGCTACCGGGGGCCAACTGATCGGTACCCAACATCGCAACGTCCTCCTCATGGGTAGTCTGGCTCCCCCCCACATCTGGCATCTGACTCTCACCGGAAAGCGGCATATGGGTCTCACCAGGTAACGGCATCTGCCTCTCTACATGCCCCGGGCCCTGACTCGCCCCCGATGCTGGCATCTGTCTCGGCCCCAAAATCTGGCCCTGCATCGCCGCCTGTGTCGGTATCTGTCCCAACCCCACAGCCGGCATCTGCATCTCCCCGGTCTGTGACAGTGGAAATCTACCATCCTGCGTCTCACTATCAGGGTTACACGTCGACGGTACACTATACGTAAACGGATAGTACGATGCATAACCCTGTTGACCCATCCCCTCTCGCATCCACCATCGATAGGCGTTACCCGGATAGGTGAACCCTAACTGAGATAATGTCGGCGGCTCCGACAATGGAGAGCTGCCAACTCCAGCTGTGCTGGTCTGCCCGTGATCTGACGTGGGCACGGCCACCATACCCAGCAACAATGGTCTGTAAGCCCCGTCTGGGTGGTGTGGCCACGCCGCAGTATATACTGGCGTCGAATCAGTGGGCGTGGTCATGGGGGGCACGGGTGGGCGAGGTGCCCGATATGCATAAGGATGGCGTCCCTGGTCCATCAATACCTGCGAACAAATGTAGACAAATTAATTAGAATATTTTTTGTAATATATTTTTAATGAATATGCAAATTATACAACGAAATTTATGCAAATAATAGAAATTCGTACTCAGTTCAAGCGAATTGTACAAACAATATATATATATCAGTCAAGTGTGTTGAGTTCAAGCTAATTATACTCACAAGAAATACATCAATCATTGTATCACGGGAGCTTCAATCGGATCAATGTCGGGCCTGTCGTACTCAAATTCATCATTCGTATCGGGTAGGTCATCAGTGGCTAGTACGAGCGGTACGCACTCATGGTAGGTTGTACCATCCTCATTACTCCCATCCCCCTGGCCAACGTCGTACACGTTGCGCGGTTTGGTCCTAACCGCACAAACCCAATTTGGGTTCCTTCCATCTTCGACGTAGAATACTTGATCCACCTGAGATGTAAGCACGTACGGCTCGTCCTGAATCAATTCTCCCCTGTGGACGAGGTGATTGAAGTTGACAAACACTAGGCCATACTCGTCTATTGTGAATCCTCTTTCCATCGTGGGGTCTGCCCAATTGCACTTAAATAGGACGTACGTGGTCCTGTCATAGTACTCGACCTCAACTATATCGGTTAACTGCCCGTAGTACGTTTCGCCTTCAACGGTAGGAACACATACGCCGCTGTTCTGAGTCCTCCTTCCCACATCATGGGCAAGCGTGCGAAACAATTTCCCATTTACCACGTACCTGTTGTACTTGACCGCTGTCTCCTTCAGCCCTCTACAACGCATAACCAAGTTGTGGCCCAATTCCTCCCTACGTTGATCGTCAAGGCCATCGACCTATGTTATAATTACAAATATTAAACACGTGTATTGGGTAATTATATTGAACCCGCATAAATTTATCCAACTTAAAAATTACAACTATTTTCTTACATATGCAGGGTACCATTCGCAGAACTGCTCATGATGTTCTGCTTCAATAAGAGCCTCCGTAATGCGACCTCTAGTGCATGATCGCCTAAGCGCGTCTTTGTGCATCCTACATTCAGCGTATACAATTATGTAGTAAAATCAATTAATTGCGTTATTCGAATTCTGTTAAATATATAAACACTACTTACGTCCGCAAATTGTGAAGAGTTGAACACAATATAACGATGAATCTGGTGCATTATCAACCGGTTCAGGGTAACACGCGTGCCCGCCCCTTTGGATCCATCAGGATTCCTCTGAGGTCTGTTGTGGAATGTTGGTGTGTTATTCAGATACCTTGAACAGAACGTTACCAGCTCGGTCGCTATGTACCCCTCCGCAATGCACCCCTCAGGAGCCGCTTTATTGCGCACAGTAGACTTGAAATGCCCCAGACTCCTGGTGTACACACATACACGACAATTTAATTGTCGTCAATTATGGTTACATTTAAATCAAATTATATATTTACATATTACGCCGAATTTTACCTCTCTGCCGGGTACATCCATCTATACTGCACGGGTCCGCCGAGTCTACACTCGCGCACAAGATGCACGACCAAGTGGACCATACTCGTAAAAAACCCTGGAGGGAATATCTGTTCTAGTTTGCACAAAGTGATACAGACGTCACCCTGTAGTCGGTCCATATCTTCTTGTGATAGCTTTGTTGAGCATATGCCTCTAAAAAATGCCGAAATCTCCACAAGAGGTCTAACAACTTTATCAGGCAATGACTTACGCAGTGCAATTGGGAGAAGCTGTTGCATCAGTATGTGGTTATCGTGGCTCTTCAACCCGGAAATTGTACGGTCCTTCAGCCGAACACATCGTGAAATGTTCGAGGCGTATCCGTCCGGGACCCTCACATTTCGAAGAACCTTCAGAAAATTTTCTTTGTCCTCTCTAGTCATGGTGTGACAGGCAGCGGGAATATACGTTTTACCATTGGCGGCCGTGAACGGATGCAACTTAGGTCTCAACCCCATTTCCTGCAAGTCCAGCCGAGCTGCCAAGTTGTCCTTCGTTTTCCCTTTTATATCCAAAATAGTGCCAAGTATATTGTCCATGACATTTTTCTCTATGTGCATAACATCAAGATTGTGCCGAAGCAAATTGTCTTCCCAATACGGCAATCTGAAAAATATACTTTTCTTCTTCCATATAACATCGGAACTCCCTGCACCCTTCTTCCGCTTCTTCCGTTTCTTCTTCTTACCCGCGGTCTCATCCCCAAACGCAACTCCGTCCAACTGTTGGAGAACCTCGTATCCGCATGGCACAATCGGGGCGCTGTCAAATTCTTCAGTACCGTCAAATGTCCTCCTATTAAGCCGCCACAGATGTTCAGGCGGCAGATATCTCCTGTGCCCCATATAGCAAAATTTGCATCCGTTCTTTAAGCGTATAGAACGCGTCGATTGCATACAGCAAGGACATGCCTTCGCACCCCTGTTAGGCCAACCAGATAAATCTGCATACGCTGGCAAGTCGTTTATCGTCCACATCAACTGAGATCGCATAATAAAATTTTCCTTCTTTGAAGCATCGAATGTTCGTACCCCTACATTCCACAGTTCCAGCAACTCATCAATCAATGGCTGAAGGTAAACATTAATATCCATACCTGGTGAGCTCGGTCCAGGGATAACCATGGAAAGGATGAAGGACGACTGTTTCATGCACATCCAAGGTGGCAAATTGTACGGCACAAGCATTACGGGCCATGTGCTGTGGGATGTGCTCATGTTCCCAAATGGATTAAATCCATCTGCTGTCAAACCAAGCCGGACGTTCCTACTCTCTGCCATAAAATCTGGGTGTAAAATGTCAAACGATCTCCATGCCTCACCGTCGGTCGGGTGCCTCAATACGCCATCCCTAGTGCAACCTTCTGCATGCCATCTCATATGGGGCGCAGTATGCTCAGACATGAATAACCTCTGCAACCGTGGGATGAGTGGAAACCACCTCAAGATCTTCACCGGGCGTTTTTTTCTCGCTGATATGATCTCACCATCATCATCTACATGTGTATCAGCCCTCCACTTAGACTCTCCACATACGGTACATGAATCTAATTCTTTATTGTCTTTCCAGAATAACATACAGTCATTACGGCACGCCGGAATCTTCTCATACCCCAGACCCATGCCACTTAGGAACTTTTTCGCCTCATACGTGTTATCTGGCAATGCCTCATCGCAAGGAGGCAACAACTGATTGATGAATTCGAGAATGTAACGACCCGCTTTTTACAAAAAAGCGTAAGTAATTATATCTGGATAATTACGTGTCATTAACCATTCAGAGTTGATAAATCTGGCAGCGGAAAAATACGAATATCTTTTTTTTTTTTAAAACCTCACCGATAGGGACAATTCCCTTACGATATATTCAGAGCTTTAACTGACATCTTCTAGAAAATACATTAAAAGTCTTTACACTATTTACAAAGAAACATATGTCACATATGACACTAAAGCATGCATGGAACTTATTAATTACAAGTAAATGTCTAGTCATATTACAAGCAAATGGTACAAATATCTACGAGTACAAAGTACTAAAATCCTAACTACACAGCTTTAAATCTCTTAAGCTAGCAGTTAATCCAATCCATAATCTTCAGTACCTGCGCAAACATCTATGAGAAGGTGGTTACCGCCACAATCCCATAGTTCCATAAGTGAGCTAACTATCATTCAACAACATCATGATTTATGCGTTATTTTAAGGTACAGATATGACATAATGATGAGGTGATAGTTTTCATGCAAAGTTTAACAGTTCATATAGTGATTACACTCCTCTCTTGTAAGGGCCGTTCCCCCGGTCAGCGTCTTTCTCGAGGCCGTTCCCTCTACATTACATTTTAATTAACTTGTTTTCGCACTATCGGAGACCTCCCTCCTCTAGTACTTTGAAAGCCGTTCCAATCAATATGATTATTATTGTTTTCGGTTCAACTCTATCATGAACCTTTGGGAGACGTCGCGCCCAATATTAATAGGTTGATTATTAACAGTATGCAATAATCAGTCATGCGCATCCAATTAAAATAAAACATAAACACAACACTATTGAAATCCAGTACTACCCTCAGTAAGTATAAAAATACTTACAGCCCTTTTGTGCTGTCTCAATTCATCATCTGCATCAAATACATCCACATGTGCATACTAGGTCAATATCATTACTTCTAGGAACTCATGCCTAAACATGAATTCCAAAGTCACATACATACATAAATGGAAGCGATCATCATGACTAGAATTCAACATGTAAATTTTCAAACGTTAATACCTTAATCCATATTTCCATAAAATACTAAAACTCCAAACAAGACCTAATCCTTTCTAGGGAGCATCAATCCAAATACCAAACTAATTAATAAAACATATTAATTCTAACAATTATCATATATTAAAGAACTCGCAGTAAAACATTATGCTCAATTTCCATAATTAATTTTATACTAAAGTAAACTAATATATTTAAACCTTACATATTAATTCTAACATCCAGTTTTTACTCACATCACAGTCTATTCTAAACAAACATCTTTTCAATCGTTCTAGCATGTTTTCTCCAAAGATAATTACTTTAATCAAAGAAACATTTAGAAAGAATACTACTAATAATTTATTAACTCATGTCTCGTAAATAAATGCTTAATTTAAAAATATGATTAAAACATCTATTTATTATTTAAACACACAATATTGGTTAAAATCATAAACATGATATACTTTAATAAATACCAAAATTTAGTTCTTTTAAAAGTACTAATTTTATCACTATTTTTCACGTATTATAAAAAAAAACATTCCAATGAAAATTTTTTACCCTAAAATACATTACTAAAACAATCACCAAAAATCATGGTTGTTCACAAATACTCTAACGAGCCAAAAGCAATCCACTAACTAAAAATCCAGATTAAAGCTCATAATTAAAACCTAGAATATTATAGGCAGTTGAGTAAACAGTGTATCATCGATTAAAAAAAATACTGCATATAGCCAAAAACACACACCAATAAACTAGGACAGTATTTGGCCAAGACACAGTTTTAGTGCAGGTTATTATTTTAATACAAAGTAATCGGGTTTCATTATTACCTACTGTGGAGAATCAACTTAAAATATTCATATTTGAAAATCATTAGTCAATAGAATATTAACTAAAACTTAACTATTATTCAGAGAATACGGCCAAGCAAAACACTAATCACTGCATTGAGTAAACTAGACTATCTTCAAGGATTGCTTACTCTAAGGGTCTCCGTGTAAACCAGGAATTTTGTCCTCTAAACGGCTGGGAGTCAGCTTCGGGTTTGCCAGAGATCGCCACTCCAGCTCACGAGTCACGCATGGTCTGGGTTTGCTGGGTTCATGCATGGCTTGGTTCGGTCACGGTGGGGGTCGAGTTGCATGGGCACAAGCACGGGTTGAGCTGAGCAGCTGCCGAAAACTGGGTAAGGGTGCGGGTCACTGGCTCTGTTTCTGGGTTTGCCGAGTCTCGGTGGTCATGCATGGGCTCATGGCTTCGGCTATGATCACGTTGTGCTACGGGTTTGGGTCTGCTGGAAGCTCGGCTGGGTTCATGCCGGATCTGCTATGGGTTGATGGGTTTCGGTAACACTGGGTTGCTGGCTGGGGTCGTGATGCTGGGTCACCGGATGGCTATGGGTTCGGTTCCAGTATGGGTCACGGCCAGTTGAGCTCTCGGCTTGGGATGGGTTCGGCTGCTCGGGCTAGGCTGGACTTTCGGTTTGTGTCATGGAGCTAAGTTGGGTTGCCGAGATGCATGGGGGTCACGAGTTCATGGTCCATGCACGTACTGTCGAGGTCTCCTCCAGTTTGCATGGGTTTGGGGTTGAGCTGGGACGTTGGGGTCGGCTTCACTGTGGGGCCAGATTGCATGGGTTTGGGCCGGAGGTGGTTCTTGGACTGCATGGTTAGAAGATTTTGGCTTCAAGCTTGCTGGAAACTAGGCTAGATGGTTGCTGGGTCATGCCTCTGCATGGCTTCCTCTGTTGGTCTAAGAAGAGAAGGAAGAAAGAAGGTAGGGAGAAGGAGAGGAAGACTGGTTTCTCATGTCTGCTGGTCTCCCTCTTGGTTGGTTTGGTGGTCTTCGGCCAAGCTGGTTTTGGTCACGGTGGTCCTCAACTTTCACTCTCAGCTTTGCTTCAAGAACGGGCGAGAAATAAGGAAGAGGAAGGAAGAAAGAAGAATAAAGAACTAAAAGTAGAAAGAAGGTGCTGAGAGAGAGAAACATAAAATAATGAACATAAAGCATTCCATATTCGCATCTCTCCCACTAGGTTAGTGCTCTAGCATGATAGACGGACAGCAGAAAAAGGAATGATATAAAAATAAAATAAACAAAACCAGCTTGTCAAGTTATCATTTTGATGCCTTTCAACCAAATCGGCCACCGCATAAATATATGCATTATTATGCTTGAAGTGCCGACTGTCTGTCGAGGGAATAAAAGAAGAATAAAAAGAAAGGAAAAAGAAGACGTCGAGTGGATTGAGTTGGTGAAGGCACTTCAGCGATTAGTATAAATAGAAATGGAAGGTTTTAATAAACCAAGTGGGAAAGCAAAATAATGTGCGACTGCTTAAACGATTTAAAAATAGGTTTAAATGGAATAAAACGGCTAATCAATTTTAACACTGTGTTATAAAAACTGGGTCTTTATCAATTTAATAATTCACTAGAGTGTATTTTAAATTCGTTTTGAGTTTATAAATATATTTTATTATGAATAATAATGCTTTTATTATTATTACAATAAATAATAAATTGTCAAAATCATATTTGCATAATTATGAAAATAGGATAATTAATCTAATGATTAATTATCTGTCTATTTTATTAACTCAGAAATAATCAGTTTTATTAAAACACAGCTTTTCAAATCAATTGAAAATATTTATAAAACAACTAAAATAATTATTTTTATTCTTTAACGTATTTTAAAATATGTTTTAAAATCCGGGGCGTTACAGAGAATGTCTGAAAATATCTTGTTACTAATACCTCCAACGCACTTCAAGTTGTACATGTGTACAGTAGCACTCAATTTACTGTGCTTCGTACCAGGGTGAAGGGGCTTCTCGGCAGTCTTTAACAGCTCTTGGTACTTCAATGCGTCCCCGCACGAGGTATCTTCATCAACTTGTTGCAGAAGAGTACTGACCCCTTCAGGAACATCGTGCACGCCGAAGGCGTCACGCAACATGGCGTGCATGTTATCATCCTGTTCCACGGCGACACCCTCCTGTTCTGTGACATGATCACCATGTTCAGTGCTACGGTCAGCGGCCTCTGTGCCACTGTGATGACTCGAACACTGACCAGGAATAGCGGAACCAGTCGTAGTCTCACCGTGCATATACCACAAATTGTATCCCGGATTCATCCCCCGACCTCCAGTCAGGTGGGCAAGAACGTACTCAGGAGTGTGACGCTGGTTATTTCGACAATACTTGCATGGGCAGTAAATTTTTCCATCGCCGGCCGTACAGTTACTAACGGCAAATGCCACAAACGCCCTACACCCATCGTTATACCGTGTCGTACCCCTAGGTGTTGACATCCAAGACTTGTCCATGTTTATCTGTATAGGGTTAAGAGGACAAGACAAATCATATGGCTTACAGTATAAACGTGTACAAATATAGTGCATGTCACGCAACATGGGGTGTACAAATTTATTTCCCTTTTAAAGGGTTTATGGTTAGAGTTTAGGAGTTTTGTTTTTTTTTATAAAGTGTAAGAAATTGTTTTATTTTTTTTTTAAAAGGGTTTAGGGTTAGGGTTTAGGGTTATAACCCTAATTAGGGTTTTATTTTTTAGAAAGTGTAGGATTATTTCATTTTTTATTTTTAAGGGTTTAGGGTTAGGGTTATGGTTTGTTAGGGTTTAGGGTATTTTTTGTTTTGAAAGTGTAGGATTATTTTATGTAGGGTTTTAGTTTTTTTTTAGAAAGTGTAAGTGTTTTTATTTTTTTTATTCTTTTAAAGGGTTTAGGGTTAGGGTTTGTTAGGGTTTAGGGTTAGGTTTTATTTGTTTCTTTAAAAGTGTAGGATTTTGTTTTTTTATTTTTAAGGGTTTAGTGTTAGGGTTTAAGGTTTAGGGTTAGGGTTTTTTTCCTAGAAAGTGTAGGAATTTTTTTTTTTCGGTTTAGGGTTAGGGTATTTTTTTAGAAAGTGTAGGTTATTTTTTTTTTTAAGGTTTAGGGTTTAGGAGTTAGGGTTTAAGGTTTAGGGTTAGGGTTTTTTTCCTAGAAAGTGTAGGATTTTTTTTTAGGGTTTAGGGTTAGGGTATTTTTTTTAGAAAGTGTAGGTTATTTTTTTTTTAGGGTTTAGGGTTTAGGATTTAGGGTTTGTTAGGGTTTAGGGTTTAGGGTTTAGAGTTTACGGTTAGGGTTTGTTAGGGTCTAGGGTCTAGGGTTAGGGTTTAGGGTTTTAGGTTTTTTTTTTTTAAGCGATTAGGGTTTAGGGTTTAGGGTTTATGGTTTAGGGTTTAGGGTTTGTTAGGGTCTAGGGTTAGAGTTTAGGGTTTTAGGTTTTTTTTTTTTTTTTAAGCGATTAGGGTTTAGGGTTTATGGTTTAGGGTTTAGGGTTTGTTAGGGTCTAGGGTTTAGGGTTTTAGGTTTTTTTTTTTTTAAGCGATTAGGGTTTAGGGTTTTAGGTAATTTTTTTTTTTTTTAAGGGTTTAGGGTTTAGGATTTAGGGTTTTTTTTTTTTTAAGCGATTAGGGTTTAGGGTTTAGGGTTTTAGGGTTTATGGTTTAGGGTTTAGAGTTTACGGTTAGGGTTTGTTAGGGTCTAGGGTCTAGGGTTAGGGTTTAGGGTTTTAGGTTTTTTTTTTTTTAAGGGTTTAGGGTTTAGGATTTAGGGTTTTATTTTGTTTTAAAGCGATTAGGGTTTAGGGTTTAGGGTTTGTTACGGTTTAGGGTTTAGGGTTAAGAGTTTTTTTTAAGAAAGTGTAGGAATCTTTTTTTGTAAGGATTTAGGATTAGGGTTTAGGGTTTTCGTTTTTTTTTTCGAAAGTGTAGTAAGTTTTTATTTTTTTTAAAGGGTTTAGGGTTTTATTTTATTTTTTTTATAAGAGTTTAGGGTTTGTTAGGGTTTAGGGTTTAGCAGTTTAGGTTTTTTTTAGAAAGTGTAGGAATTTTTTTTAGGGTTTAGGGTTTAGGGTTTAGGGTAAGGGTTTTTTTTTAGAACGTATATGATTTAAAGTTTATTTAAGGGTTTATTATTGTGTTGGTTTTATGGTTATGATTTTAGGATATAAAGTTTATATATGCATATGAGAGAAATTTTAGTTTTTTTTTTTTTGAGTTTTTTTATCCGAAGATACCAAATTCTTCTTATAAATCTGTAGTCTCTTCACATGAATAGTTAACGTTAAAAATGGAAGATAAAAAACAAATTTGTCGCAATTGATGATTTATGACGTTTGTTTTAAGGTTTTTTTTACGAATATGATTGTAAATGGTGGACAGTGGAATATTTGTTTTTTGGTTTTTTTTTTTTCCCGAAAATACCACAATTTATATATATTAGTAGCACAATTTATTTTCCCCACAATTTATATATATTCATAGCACAATATGTTGATTATAATTTTGTATTTTAATTTTACTTTGCCATTATTGCTCACGATCATATTTTTATAAAATTAAAATGATAGCGGATATTTTTTTCTTTTTGCCACTTCATAAAAATACCAAAATTCACAATAGCACATTAAATTCATAGTAGCACACTAAAATATATCTCAAATATCCTCACATCAAGAGTTTTTTTAAAAAAAAAATTAAATATAATCACCAATAAATTCCATATTTCCATATTCCATATTTTCCATATTTCCACGAACTAGACAATGATTCAGTAATAAAAAATCAGTAATAAAAAATCTACAAGTATATATTCCATATTTCCACAAACTAGACAATGAAAAAAATTAGACAAATATCACAAAAAAAATTAATAAAATATACAAACTTATAGCAAAAAATTCAAAACAAAAATAAAAATAACTCACAGTGATTTTTGTAGTGCAAGCTTGTACGTGTACCTGGAATTTTTGACAGAAAAAAAATAAATAAATAAATAAAGCTGAAAATGTTAGAACATGCACTGTAAACCGAGAGAGAGAGAGAGAGAGAGAGAGAGAGAGAGAGAGAGAGAGAGAGAGAGAGAGAGATTGAGAAGATGAGTGAGAGTGAGAGGAAGTGGAGGGAATACCGGTCCGGACGCGAGGGCTGTGGTGGGCGGGGGACAGTGGCGAGAGCTGAGAGAGAGAGAGAGCTAGAGAGAGAGAGAGAGCCGGTATCGGACAGTACTGGCCGGAACGGGAGGTGAGAGAGCTAGGGAGAGCGAGAGAGAGGGAGGGTCGCCGGCAGAGAGGCACCGGAATGGGCTGTCGCCGGCCAGCTGAGCTCGACGGAGAGAGAGAGAGAGAGAGAGAGAGAGAGAGAGAGAGAGATAGAGTGAGAGAGAGTAAATTAACGTAAGAAATGGGTAGCTTCCTCTGGAAGCTACCCATTTCTTTTATATAAATTAAATATAAAATTTAAAATTTAAAATATAAAATATATTTAAAAAAGTATATAATTTGAATAATATATAATTTAAATATAATATATAATATTATAATTTATCCTCCGATTGGCCAGGTGGCGCGCGGGAGAATTCCCGCGCAGTACCTGGCCAATCAATTGGACACGTGTACGTAGTACACGTGCCCAATTGGGGACGTGTATGTAAATACACGTCTCCAAATGTCATTTTTTTTTATATATTATATATATATATTTAATATATTATATATATTTTATATAAACCCATGCAACCCAGAACGTGTATGCACTGCATGTACTGCATGTACACATTGCTAAACCCTAAGACCTAAAACTAAAACATAAACTATAAATTAAAACTAAATATAAACCCTAAATTTAAATCATGACACTAAGTATAAGTATATATACTATACTACCCTAACCCTAAGTATATGTACTATATATTATTTTGAATTTTAAAATGGCGGCGCGCGGGAGACGTGTAATTAAAATACACGTCCTCCATTGTAGAAATTGTATGTAATTAAAAAAAAATAATTATATATATATATAATTTAACAACGTAAAAAATTGTTAGGGTTTAGGGTTTTAGTTTCTTAGGGTTTAGGGTTTAAGGTTAGGATTTTTGTTTTTAGTGTTAGGAATTTTTTTTTTAGAAAGTCTAGGATATT
The DNA here is from genome assembly GCF_958979055.1 of Alnus glutinosa. NCBI lineage: Eukaryota > Viridiplantae > Streptophyta > Magnoliopsida > Fagales > Betulaceae > Alnus > Alnus glutinosa. The sequence goes on from NC_084892.1 coordinate 1,172,759, forward strand.
TTTGTTTAAGGGTTTATGGTTTAGGGTTTAAGGTTAGGATTTTAGTTTATAGTGTTAGGGTTTTTTTTTTAGAAAGTGTAGGTTTTTTTTTTCTTAGGGTTTAGGGTTTAGGGTTCGTTATGGTTTAAGGTTAGGGTTTGGTTTTAGAAATTGTAGGATTTTTTTTTTTTTTTTTTTTTTTTTTTTTTTTTTTTTAAGGATCTAGGATTAGGGTTTAGGGTTTAGGGTTTTACTTTCTTAGGAAAAAAATTTTAACAAAGTGTAGGATATTTTTGTTTAAGGGTTTAGGGTTTAAGGTTAGGAATTTTGTTTCAGTGTTAGGGTTTCTTAATTTAGAAAGTGTAGGGTAATTATTTTTTTAGGGTATAGGGTTTAAGGTTTAAGGTTAGGAATTTTGTTTTTAGTGTTAGAGTTTCTTTTTTTAGAAAGTGTAGGATATTTTTGTTTAAGGGTTTAGGGTTTAGGGTTTAAGGTTAGGAATTTTGTTTTAGTGTTAGGGTTTCTTTTTTTAGAAAGTGTAGGATATTTTGTTTTTTTAGGGTATAGGGTTTAAGGTTTAAGGTTAGGAATTTTGTTTTTAGTGTTAGGGTTTCTTTTTTTAGAAAGTGTACGATATTTTTGGGGTTTAGGGTTTAGGGTTTAAGGTTAGGACTTTTGTTTTTAGGGTTTAGGGTTAGGGTTTTTAGGGTTTGAAAGTGTAGGAATTTTTTATTTTTTAGGGTTTAGGATTTAAGGTTTGGGGTTTAGGGTAAGGGTTTTTTTTTAAGAACGTGTAGGATTCAGAGTTTATTTAAGGGTTTATTATTGTGTTGGTTTTATGATTATGATTTTAGGATATAAAGTTTTGGGATACAGTTTTTGTTTTGTTTTAAGAGTTGAATGTTCTTTATTTAAAAAACAAAAACAAATACGGGTTTAGGGTATTTCTTCTTTTTATAAAAAGGGTTTATTGTTCCGTGTTTAGGGTTAGGGTGTTAGGGGATTTTTTTTAAAAAAATGGTTTAGGGTTAGGGTTAGGGTTTTTGTTTTGTTATAGGGTTTGGGCACGTGTACTGAGTACACGTGTCCAATCCGGGACGTGTATTTAAATACACGTCCCGAAATGTATTTGCATGCCTTAAAAAAATATATATATATATATATATATATATATATATATATATATATATATATATATATATATATATATATATATATATATATATATATATGTATGTATTTATATAATTTAACCACATAAAAAAAAATACAAACCCATGCAGCCTGAAATGTATATACCGTACATATAGCTAAATAAAAAATAAAAACTAAAACCTAACCATAAAATTAAACTCTAACCCTAAGTGCATAGACTATATATAGCTATAAACTACAATCCTAATTAATGGTACGTATTGTATATAGTCATAAACCCTAACCCTAATCCTCGTGATTTAATATATATATTTAAAAGTATACAATAATAACACATGAAAAATATATTGACATTATTATTCATAAAATGTAAAATCAATTAAATCATAACCCATAGCTTTAAGTGTATATATTATATATACCTATACAACATAAAACCCTAACCCTAAGTGTATATACTATATATAGCGATAAACCTTAACCCTAAGTATATACTATATATAGCTATAAACCCTAACCCTAAGTGTATATACTATATATAGCGATAAACCCTAACCCTAAGTATGTATACTATATATAGCTATAAATCATAAGTTTAAGTGTATATACTATATATATTGGTTTTATTTAATTTTGAACTGCTCATGATTTAATATATATATATATATATATATATATATATATATATATATATATATATATATATATATATATATATATATATATATATATATATATATATATATATTTAAAAGTGTACAATAATGAAACGTGAAAAATATATTGACATTATTATTCATTAAACGTAAAATCAATTAAATTATAATTCATAGCCCTAAGTGTATATATTATATATACCTATAAACCCTAAAACTCAAACCGTAAGTGTATATACTATATATATCGATAAACCATAATCCTAAGTATATATATTATATATATATAGGTATAAACCCTAGCCCTAAGTGTATATACTATATATAGTTATAAACCCTAACCCTAAGGGTATGTACTATATATAGCCATAAACCCTAAATGTATGTACTATATGAGGGACTAAACTATAAGTATTTAATTCATTATGTAGCGCAGAACTCTAAAAATAATTGCATTTACTATATATAGCCATAAATAAAAAGGTTACTGTATATAATTTCTAAACCGTTTACATGCATGCATATCTATATATATAGTATTAATTATAGGTTTTTTAACTTTGTTATGTTTAAATTTTTTTTTTTTTTTTTTTTGTTTCTAAACGTAGATGGTGTACAAAACTGAACCCTAATTTGAACTATTTGGTTTAATTAGATATATAGCACCAAATTTGGTTAATTATGTATATAGTACAATATAGTATACTATATATATATAAATAAAGAACCTAAAAAGTATAAATTTCAAATATAAAATTTACATATAGCATATAGTTTTCAAACTTAATTTTATGTGTATAAGTTATGTACACCGTATTTTCAAAGATTTGTATGATTAATAAGATAATGAGTTTAATTTTTTTTTTTTATTTTAAAAAATTAATACAACACAGATTTTTTTTTTTAATGTTTATTTTGGCAAAAAATACCAATTTGCCACGGGTAAAAATACACGTGTCCAAGTGGACACGCGTATGAAAGACACGTGTCCAATTGGACACGTGTCTTATTACACGTGTCCATTTGGACACGAGTATAAAATTCTCGTGTCGAACTGGACACGTGTCTTATTACACGTGTCCATTTGGACACGAGTATAAAATACTCGTGTCCACTTGGACACGTGTATTTTTACACGTGTCCAGTTCGTCAAGAGTATTTTATACTCGTGTCCAAATGGACACGTGTAATAAGACACGTGTCCAATTGGACACGTGTCTTTCATACGCGTGTCCATTTTTTACGCTTGCACAATTTGACACGTGTCATTTGTGACACGTGTCAAATTTGACGCGTGTCTACAGTAACGGGTACTGTAGACACGTGTCAAACTGCAGCGATTTTTGTAGTGATGACCCACTTCCCACTGTTTTTTTTTCTTATTTTCTTTCACCACTCCTAATCTTTTGTTTTTTTTCTTCAAAAAAAAAAACAAAAAAACTTTTGTTTCTTGGTTATATCATTCTTTACTTTTTTTGATATTTGATATTTTATACTTACTATTAAATGTCGTTGATTTTAATCGGTCATTGTTATGAGTTCGGATCGCTTATCATAATTGTGCCACTGATTTTAATACACAATTAACTAAATCTTAATTACAATCGACTATCTTACAAGAAAGATAAAATAGATTAACTATATTATCTATTGAGAATAATATATTAACAAAACTTGAACATAAAAATTTAATTAATAATTTTACATCTTTCGATGATAATTTTAGAATTAAATTTTAATATTCAATATAAAAATTTATTTATAATAATATTTTAAATTAAAAATGCATCATTTAACTTTTTGCCTTTTTCTTTGATTTGTTCCTTAATACACACCACTCGGTTTTGTAACAAGATTCCCGCCATTTAAGTGAAATGAAAATGAGTTATTTTAGGATCAAGATTTAATGTTGGTATATGCTAACGATGTAGATAATGCCATATAATTATATTTATAACATGTCATTATCTACTTCGTTAAAGACAACAACATTAAATCTTGATCCTTGTCCACCAATGTCACTATCCATTTTCATCTTCCATCATGCTCATTAATTGCATTTTCGCCTACTTTAGTTTTGAAAAATTATTTTATTATTTTATTATTTTATTATTTTATAGTGTGCGTTGGAAAAGATTTGTAAAAGGTTGTCTTCTCTGTGTACTTGATTATAGAAGGGAGAAAGGAGAAAGGGGGGGGGGGGGGGGGGAATTGAGATGAGAATTTTGACAAAATTCTTACAAAATGAAAAGGAAACATTGTTTTACAATAGAATATAATTACTTAAACCCACTAAAATTAATGTTATATACCACTCTAATATCTCACTTTTATCTTGTAATGCTGATGTGGCAAGGTCTAGTAACCATTATATATATATATTGAGAAATGATCCTTACACTCATTTCTCACAACAGCCCCACAACAAGCTGACGTGGCTGGTAATATTTTATTACTTTTTTACAAAAAGAAAAGAAAAGAAAACAAAAAAAATAATAAAATATTACCAGCCACGTCAGCTTGTTGTGGGGCTGTTGTGAGAAATGAGTGTAAGGATCATTTCTCATATATATTTGTTAATAAGGGTTGATCTAAAGGCTACTACACCCTAGCACGTTAACATAGTAGGGTAAAAATGAGATATTGGTATGATATATAACATTATTTTTATATTACAAATATCTTATTCTACTAAGAGATGTATATTCATGAATTACATGTTAAGACACTTTTCCTTTTGCCTCGAGTAATTTCAAGAATTCAAATTTCGGAGTTATAAGGACAGGACTTAAAACGAAGAAAATACATTTTACGGTTCATTTAAAATTGAGATGTGCTATATATCCTCCTAATGTCTTTTTTATTTTTTTTTTATTTTTTTTTATTTTCTTACTTTTGAAAATCAACGTTAGATCTGCAGGACCCCATGAAAAACCTACAGATCCAATAATAATTTTAAAAAATAAGAGGAGAAGAAAATGATTGAAGAATGAAATGAATCATTTCTTTTTAAATGACATGACAACATATATATATATATATATATATATATATATATATATATATATATATATATATATATATATATATATATTTATAAAAGCTTTTAAATACCTTTTCCTTGAAATCTAAATTTTAAGAGTGAGTTAGATTTGTATCAAAATGAAACCCTAATTTTATTTTATTTTAAGAACCTATTTCAAGGCATGTACAATAAATTAAAAGAGTTTTGTTCTTCTTAAACTCTTTTTCTTTTTCACGGCCTTCTATAATTTATAAAACAATAAAAAATATTAGACATATAACTTTTTTACAACTCGTTGACACGGATGAATATCATCTAACTCTTGGATAAGACTGGATCCAAAAGCTTATTAGGTGGAGTTACACTTATGGCCAAAAATTGCCAAGCAATTTGTACGTATCTGACCCCAATAATTGAGACAATGTCACGATGCACATGATTAAGAGAGACAAAAAAATATCAGAAAGAAACGACCAAACTTTTACAGTAATATTATGAAATATATATTACATAGGCATAAACTTTACAATACATGACGGAACTAAGAATTTAGAGTTAACTTTACTTACCAAAAAAAAAAAAAAGAGAATTTAGAGTGAACTTAACTCTAAGGGGCTGGATTGCATTAAAAAAAAATTAAGAGAGCCATCATAATAAGATTAAAATAAAGAAACCCTAAATATGCTAAAAAAAATAAATTAAAACCTTTCTTCTTCTTTTTTTTGAAAGGGTCTGAACTGTCAAATTAATCGAGTTTGAGTCAACCCAAATTAGCCCATTTAATAAATGGGTAAATCCGCCGGTCAACGCACTTAACCCATAAGTGACCCGCATAATCCATATAAATTAAATTAGATTTTTTTTACAAGTAAAAATCAAAACTCTAAAAGGCTAAAATTCATAACTTCATATAATTAAAATTCTTTTTCTTTCATTTTAATTCATATACATGTTCAAATCTCATACGAGACGTATTTAGATCAATCCAACACAATATATTTATTAAATGGGTTATGTAGGTCAAGTCTTATTTAAATAAGTCATGGCAATATTGAAAAGTTTGACTCGTTTAACCAAATGGGTCAAATTCGAATTGATTAATTAGTCAATCAAACCCGAATTACCGGTCCTAAGAGAAGCCATGGCTGCTCCCTGTCCCCCCTTAGCTCTGTCCCTAGTAATATAAGTGCGTTTGGCCCACGATTTCTCAAGCCAAACACGTGTTTTCATAGCTAACAAACTTTTCAATATCTCTAGCTTCGATATGATGGATTTGTTGTGGATTCACATTAGAGACAAATATAAAATAAAAATAAATAAACAATGCTGAAACAGAAAGAGCTGCTGAATGAAAATGGGTGTTTTCTGGTCACCCAACTAGAAAAGCAAAAGGGGTGATAATTTGCAGCATAGTAGCTTGTTAGGCACAAAATGCAGTGCAAGAACATGCATCAAAAGGGGAATCATTTAAGGGATGCCCCACTGTTGGGATCTAAGACTCCAAGGCCAATCTAGTTCTTAGCTTTAATACCTAAACACCTTTTTGTGTTTCCACCATTCAAACTGTCTATACCTTTTTCCATTTTCCACTTCCACTTCCACTCCTTCCTTTACCATTCTTCTCCTACAGAGATCCAAGAACACCCCCCCCCCCCCCCCCCCCAGGGACCCCCACTTTCCCATTACCAGCAATGGATACTACTTCGAAGTGGAGACACTTATTTGACTCATGGATGCACAAAGCTCGATGTTTATTGGGTAAAACAGCAACAACAGGGTAACAAGGAACCAAAAAAGACTCTTTTTCTCACTTGGTGAAAAAAGAAGCAGATTGAATGGAATTTCATAGCTTTAGCTTTTTCAGGTCAAAAGCCACCAACCAAGCAAGCTGTTATCTCAAAGGACCTTTTCTGCAGTATAAGATTATAAAGGTCCTCTAAAGAAAGTACACAGACCTTCGCTTAATGGAATAGATGACAGGGTTTGTACCTCGGAGTCAAGGTCATGACAGTTCCCCTCCTCCACCCGGCAGCCCCCCACTTCTTCCATCCCCAACCTTATGGGGTTCACGTGCTTCAGGACCCACACCTAATATCATAATGTAAACGTCAACATGAGAACACAATCAGTCACATTTTAAAAGGTAAAAATATCAACTCCGTCACAAAGATTTACCTTTAATTTACATCACATCTTTCTAAGAATTTCAGCCAAAATAAATGCCCATCGAATCAAAGTTACCAACTTCACTCTTAAGTAGTGCTCATATAGGTTTGGAGAAAATTCTTTCGATCAAGTTAAATTAACTCATATTTATCCTTAAAGCATATGATTTTCACGTACATTTTAAAAAATGCAAGCAAGAATCACGTGCCGTAAAGATAAATGTCCGTTTATTGGAAGAATTCTCTACATCACAAAGATTTACCTTTAATTTACATCACATCAATCTAAGAATATCAGCCAAAATAAATGCCCATCGAATCAAAGTTACCAACTACACTCTTAAGTAGTGCTCATATAGGTTGGAGAAAATTCTTTCGATCAAGTCTAATAAACTCATATTTATCCTTAGAGCATATGATTTTCACGTGTATTTTAAAAAATGCAAGCAAAAATCACATACCATAAAGATAAATGTCCGTTTATTGGAAGAATTCTCTCCAAAACAGTTTTTTTTTTTTTTTTTAAAAAAAGCTTCATCATTCTCTATTTATATATTGACCGAAGCTGGTAATTAGTTGATACACGCCAAAAAGGACAAAAAGTTTTTGAGGGAATTAAAAAGGAGCACCAATTTACTACTAGTAGAAAGATTTCGGGAGGTTCTTAACAGAGTTGATAACTGTTGGGAATAATCTAACTCCAAGTTGAATTGGGGTAGTAGTCTCAATACGGGTCCAATAAGGACTCTTTGAAAAATTTGGTCAACTGTCCAACTCCCTGTTGAATAGAAATTAGACTTCAGAACAAATCAAACTCCAAGCCCCCCTAATTTAAGTGGAGATAGTAAACCTAATTCAAGTTTGACTCCACCTCTTTACCTATAAATAGGCTCATACCCCAGGTATAAACGACAGACTAATTATTTTATGCATTGAACATACTTTTTTCTCATAAGCTAATTTGGGCATTGGAACGAGACTCCCGGAAGGGTCTTTAAATTTTAGTTGTTTTACAGTATTCTTGAAGAGTTTTAATTGTTTTACAATATTCTTAAGGAGCGTGAAAAACAAGCAGCTCACACCTTACTAGAAATTGTCCCAAACTATAACCATGAATCAAATGGTGAATTTCCTTGATACTCGAAGAGGGCAGGCATTTGAGTGTTACTTGAAATTATTGAAGGCAGCTCAAGGAGAGAAACCTAAACCACAAAACATACACTTCCCAAGAACTCCACTGCAGTGGGACCCAATAATCTGTCACACTCGGCTGTAACAGCATGCAACTTAGTAGGGGCCGGCCCCCCGATCACTCCACGATCAGAAAATTGAATCCCATTGCACTAAAACAAATGCAGGCTTGGGCATCTTTTGTGTACTATTCAATGCTTGAAATAGCAATGCCAGGCTCCAGAAATGGCAAGAAATAAAGTAGAAAATGTGGTTCTAACGAAACTGAGCAGAAAGTGGCATTGAGACGTGAAATCTTCACTTTCATCACATCGCTTTGGAACACAAAAAAGCGAACCAAAAAGAAAAAAAATCCAAAAAACGCACAGACGTACGAATACAACATGGAATACGGTCTAATGTCTATATACAGCGTCATCACTGAATGTGTGTTTGACTATGCCGCCCAAAACCTCCCCTTTAAATTCTTTTCTCTGCCTTTCATTTCCTTAGCCTTTTCCCCACCTCTCCTTTTGCCTTGCCTCACCAAAGAGAGCAATCCTCTCTCTCTCTCTCTCTCTCTCTCTCTCTCTCTCTCTCTCTCTCTCAGCATATCCTCAGAAAAATATGAAGTTACCACCTTTGAGCTTCCTCAAGCAAAATAATGCATACCTCAAGATTATTATGATTTTATTCTTGAGCTGTACAACTGATAGAACCAATCTTTGTTCAAACCACTCTTTTGCCACCCCAACGGCTCCACAACGCTTAAACTCTACCAATACTTTGTCATCATTGGAAACACTTGGTCTAGATGGGTACTTCAGTTTTGATTATATGAACAATCACCATGCCGCCAAGGACTTTGGCAACATGTATCATTTCCTCCCATCAGCAGTCCTACATCCAAAATCAGTGCCTGATATTTCCGCCACGATAAGGCATATTTTCGACATGGGCTCTGCTTCAGAGCTAACAGTTGCTGCTAGAGGCCATGGTCACTCCATCCAGGGTCAAGCTCAAGCCCATCAGGGCATAGTTATTAACATGGAATCACTTCAGGGACTAGAAATGCAAGTTCACAGTGGGGAGATGCCTTATGTGGACGTTTCAGGTGGTAAGTTGTGGATAAATATTCTGCATGAGACTCTTAAAAATGGGCTAGCACCAAAATCTTGGACAGATTACCTTCATCTCACTGTTGGGGGCACTCTATCAAATGCTGGAATCAGCGGCCAGGCATTCCACCATGGACCCCAGATCAATAACGTCCACCAGCTGGAGGTTGTCACAGGTATGTTTACGCAAAATTTGGCTCGTTCACAGATCACTACTAAGGGACATAGCACTGCATTTCACTGAAAGGTCAAGGGTACTCTAGTAAGTTCAGTATTTTGATTCTTGTTGAAAATTGACAATAATATCCCTTCACAGTCCACACACAATAATGAGATGCTTTCAGTCATCAACTTTTAAACCAACCACTAGAAGAGAAATATGCCCTTAAGTAAAGAAGAATAATAACTTGCCGCCAGTTTGAAATATCATAACCATGAAAGGCACAACTAATATAGACTGAGATTTTGAGTGCAGGAAAGGGAGAAGTGGTTACCTGCTCGGAGAAGCAAAATGCTGATCTCTTCTATGCTGTTCTTGGTGGGCTTGGACAATTTGGCATCATCACCCAAGCTAGAATTTCTCTTGAACCAGCACCAAAGATGGTAAGAATGCATCCATTTTCTGAGAACTACTCTATAAAGGCACATTTTTTATAACCAAATCATCTACCCTGGACAGGTGAAATGGATTAGAGTGCTCTACTCGGAATTCTCCATATTTTCCCATGATCAAGAGCACTTGATATCATCTGAGAATTCATTTGACTACATCGAAGGGTTCGTAATAATAAATAGAACTGGCCTTCTTAATAACTGGAGATCTTCGTTCAGTCCTAAGGATCCACTTCAAGCCAATCAATTCAATTCTGATGGAAGAACTCTGTTCTGTCTTGAAATGGTCAAATACTTCAACCCAGATGAGACTAAAACTATGAATCAGGTGAGACTAAGAAATTGTACCTTAGATAAATATGTACACTGTGTGCACTTAGCCAAAATTGGCTTTTAACCTTTGTATTCATATGCAGAGCGTCCAGAACTTATTGTCACAATTGAGTTATATTCCATCCACACTCTTCCAGTCAGAAGTTTCTTATTTGGAATTTCTGGATAGAGTACACGTGTCTGAGAAAAAACTGCAAGCAAAAGGTTTATGGGAAGTTCCTCATCCGTGGCTGAATCTTCTCATCCCCAAGAGCAGAATTTCTGAGTTTGCTGAGGAGGTCTTTGGTAACATTCTTACAGACACAAGCAACGGTCCTATCCTCATCTACCCAGTCAACCAATCCAAGTACTTACTTAATAACTCTAATTATTCTAATTATTTATAGCAAACTCAGATTTCATAATCTCAACCTGAATTTCCCCTATTTATGTGTTGTAGGTGGAACAATAGAACATCTTTAGTTACCCCAGATGAAGATGTTTTCTATCTAGTGGCATTCTTATCCTCTGCAATGCCATCTTCCACAGGAAGAGATGGCTTAGAACACATTTTAATTCAAAACAAAAGGATTCTAGACTTCTGTGCCATAGCCCAACTTGGAATGAAGCAATATCTGCCCCAATACAATACACGAGAAGAGTGGCAAGCTCACTTTGGCTCTCAGTGGGAAATATTTGTACAGAGGAAATCAGCCTATGACCCTTTGGCAATTCTTGCTCCTGGACAGAGGATCTTCCAAAAGGCAATACGCATCTCATAATGCATTGACGTTGGCCTCACAAATGAGCCACATCGTACAGAAAGGGCCTCAAAAAGTAAATTATGACAAGTTATCGTATACGTTTTTGGCTTTCAATAACAATTGTACGCATAACAAGAAGGATGTGGGCCATTTGAAACCTTTGTTGGGAACTCTGGTAGGAAATTAAAAATGTAAAGAGAGCATCGCACTATGAAATAGATGTAACTCTGGTAGGAAATTAAAAAATGCAAGGAGAACATTGCACTATGAAATAGATGTAACCCATCAGCCTCACAGAGGAAGAGTTTAAGCATATGCTGCATATTAAACAGAGTATAGTAATGTCATATTGGTTCCTCATACAGATGACATCTCTTCCACGAAAATAACAGTGCGCGCTAAAAGGAAGATAAAGTGTCTCCTTAAAATTAACCCAGATCATGAACCAACATGTGGTTAACATACCTCAATATCTTATAAGCAAGTACTATGAGAAAAGTCAAGTGCAACAACTTGAGGGTGGTGGTGACAACAAAACTATTCTGCTTCTGTAGCTTCTGTCCAGCCAAGACCCGGTCTGCATATATCCCCCTGTGGTTCTTCATAGTCTCGGGCATCACGGATAGTAGCTTCAAAGTCAGTAGAATCGCTAGCAACGGGAAGAAAGCTACTTATATCATCCCTTGCTCCAAAGCCTCCAGCCCGTATAACATCATCAGTTGTAATGCAGGCCTCCATTTTAACTTCCCAAGAAGCCTCCATCTCTTTGGGAGGTGCATCTCTCAGAACAAGTTCTCCAACTTTCCAATCAGCCATGTCAACTTGTGCAGGATTCACTGGAGGACTTAAAACCGGATCTAGAACATCTTTGCCATCCATCTCACTCCGATTGGATTGAGATACTTCACTCCCCATAATGTTCTCATTCTCATCTGCGCACACAAACAACTTCAATTTGCCAATAAAAAATACCAGCATGTGCTTGAAAGTAATTCTATTCACAAAGAAAAGAAATGGGAACCACCAAACATACTTTATTCCACTAAACAGATATGGTCAGAAATAAGGTTTAAATTCAGTAGACTTCAGCGTCTATGGAAGTAGGATTACAATGTCATAAGTCTATAAACATATTAAACCAAAACATCTGATAGGGCCATGCTTTGACATCAATTCTAGCATAAGTAATAGTAGCTTGTTAGATTTAAAAGCAGTTCGGGTCTCTAAACAAACTGTGCACATAACATTTTCATTAGAAAGAGTTTCAGGCAAAGAAGAGTGATTGGTAAAGTTAGATGTTAATATTCATCTTAAAACTTTGAATTATGTGTAAAAGCAGTTATAGTTTTACTAGTCCAACTATGATAAGAAAGAAAACAATAACATTAACGCCTGAACTGTGCCAAAAATGGTACATGGAAACTTAAAAGTGAAATCCTAGGATTCCAAGTTTTGGTTATTTTCCCTTTCAATAGATGTCTTCTACTTCTGTAACCAAATTTTCAATTTTGTAATCTCACCTTTCTTTAAGTCAGTTGTTTCTCATGTTCACTCTGCTAGAATTCATTCCACAATAATTTCTTATATTTAACTTATAAATCAAGCACTCTCTATCATACATTTGTAACATTTCTTCAATTCATACTATGGCAATATTACTTAAAATTAAAAATAAAAGTCTATTTCTGTTCTATTTTCAGATTCAAGAGGGGTTTTGAGTTGGATAAATATTTTTGACATCATAATTTCCATATGTTGGTCTTACTAGCTTGTCTACAAATTTTAAAAGCTCCTTTAACATAAAGTTACCACCAAAAAAAGTTTAACCACAAATTTTTGTTAAACATTAGATCTTTTCTTGAAATTGAAGTATACTTAGGTTTTCCAAAAAGAATGGAAAAGAAAGGCAAAAGCAACTTTATTATGATTTCATGTTTTTCCATCTCACTTTATATAGAAGCTGTCATTAATGAGTTGGCTTCAATTATAAGAGCAATCTCAACGGTAATCACTAAATGGTTATCAACTTTTGGTCCATCTTTCGAATTAAATAAAACGCATATCCACTTCACTCATCATGCAATGAGGTTGTCTTTCTTCACAACATTGAGACCCCCTTAATGAGTTAATGTCTCTCTTATCGTGACAATTAAGCATGCCGTTGGTGAATGAGTCACCACATAAAAAGGTTTGTTACAATTCTTTCAAATACATTCAACTCATATGGCTTTAGACTGACTAAAATGACAATTATGAAGAGCAATGACTAAAATCTAGACTTAAGGGCAAAGAATTTTTAGCTCAAGTGCTTGTAAAAGTCAAGCACAAGATTTAAGGTACACTGATGCCTCATGAAGGACATACATAATCAAATGCTTTAAAGACAAAGCACAATGGGCATGCTAAGTATATGATCTTTTACTGATGCACTAAATTATCCAAACATAAATATTTAACAGAACCAGCAAACCTTTGGCTCATTTGCTTCTGGCCGCCACAGCTGTGCCAAGGCATGGCTTCATCTTGGGATGGCAATTTGACAGTAACTTTTAAGTATAGACAAGCTACAGGAGTATGGAATGATTTCAGATGGTAAATGTATTTTTGTGATGAAAACCTTGCAGATCCGGAGCACTTTTTTTCAAGATTGTTTGTCAAACAAGGATAACAATATAAGTGCAGAGAACATGACTGACAAGGAGGAAAGTTGAGGAATGGGATGCTGAATTAAGTTGAGATATTAAAAATACTGCTCCAAATTATTTTAAGCCTAATATGGTGAGATCAAATAATTTGTAGTTGGTGGAATCAAATGGCACATTTTCAATAAGAAGTGCTCAGGAAGGCATTCAGTCTCGTGTCCCTATCATCAACTGGTATAGAATTGTTAGGCATAAAAAAGTTATTTCCCATCCTGCTATAGTTCTTTTCGTTATATATTTGGGGTAGATTGAATACTCAAAACAAGTTTCATTTCTATGGTTGTGTCTTTTGAGGGCAAAACATTGAAGATCTCAACTACATTTTTATCTCCTCTCCCTGGTCCAAGAGAATATAACATTTCCTATTTTAAAAAAATTTAATGTTGCTTCTTTGTTACTTAAGTCCGTCTTTTTTTTTTTACGAAAATAGACTGTCACACGTGAGTTTTTAAGAGCAATTCTTCTCAAACTATTCCTTAATAAAATCATTTAAAAGAAATAAAAACAAAACAAAACAAAAAAAGCATAAAAAACAATAATAATTTGGGGCCGACCTGAGGTAGTTTAGCCACCCCATGAGCCATGGGGCTGGTTTGCCACCCCATGTGGCCAAATGGGGGTGGCCGTATCTTATCCGAAAATTTCATCATCCTCCAAGTAATCGTAACCAATAATTTCTTTGTCATTGCATATACATGTTAAAGTAATGCTGCTTTTATGGGAGTTTATTATTTTCTTGGGTTGGTATCGAGCTAGCTAGGCTTGTTCTCCTCATCGTTCTTCCTCAATAGTTGAAATATATACGGCAGAAAAATATTCTGATCGAACGTATCTCTTGTGATCACTACATTGTGGATGATAAAGACCTTTTTTTGCCGTCGTTGAGTTCATACTTTATTAAATCTAAAGTCACCATCTTACATTTTAAAAAAATGTAAATGAGACATCTCTTCTTTGTCACTTTCGTACGTAGAGGGTGTTATAGATTAGTTGATTAATTACTAGTTAATTCCTTGGAGGTAGGTCATTGCTCAAGAACTGAAAAGGGATCTTTGGACGGATACATAGGCTCTGTTTGCTAATGGCTTGTAATCAAAATGGTATTAACCTCGATAACTATGAGAGAATTATAGGAAAGGCCGGGCGGGAATGTCGATATATTATTATAAACAAGAATGTAGTCACTAAAGCATAAGCATCACCATCTTAATTAATTTATTTATTTACATGCCACTGTAAGAACTATAATTACAGGAGTATTTATTCACTACCAAAAAAGATCACCTTTTCTTGACGGTTTTTTTGAAAACCGTCTAGAATTATAGTTTTTCAGTCGGTTTTATAAAACCGCCTAGAAATTAATTTTTAGACCTTTTTTTTTTTTTTTTTTTTTTTTTTAAACCGTCTCTAAATTTAGAGACGGTTTTAATGAAACCATCTATATTTTAATTTCCAAAAAGTTTTATTTTAACCGTCTATAAATTTACAGACGATTTTAAAAAAACCGTCTAGAAAATAAAATTCAGATAAATTTAGAGACGGTTTTTTTGAACACGTCTGCTAACATTTTTTTTCGTTTTCTTTTCCCGTTTCTTTCTTTTTAAAACAAAACCATCGATGGAATTTTCAAAACAAAACCCATGGCTTTTCAAAACCATGGATTTCTCTCGTTCTTCTTCCTCTCTGCGGACGGCGATTGAAGACTGGTGACTGGATCTGGACTGTGGGAGGGATCGGGATGACGGGAACGAGACGACGGCTTGGCTGACCTTGAAGCTGCCCTGGCTTGACGACGGGAACGGGATGACTTCTCTCTCTCTCTCTCTCCCTCTCGTTTGACAGATCCAGCTAGATCCGGCCGAAACCCACACTCGGCCAGATCCCTGGCCGGGATATAGAGAGATCCGGGCGTCGGATCTTTTTTTTTTTTTTTGGGTAAGTGAAATTGTTAGGGTGTGGATTATGATGATTTTTGGGTTTGATTTGTGAAGGATTTGTGAACATTTTCGGGTTTGATGTGTATGTCGGATACTTGATGGTTTTGAGAAAAAGAACAAGAAGGATTTTTGTGCAGAAAGCTCAGTGTGGGTTTGCGAAGGATTTTTCTGTCCTCAGTGTTTCGATAGAAAAGATGGGTGCCGGAGGAAGAAGAGGTGGCGGGGGGTCGAAGAAAAAGCAGGTTTCTTGGTCGGCGGTGGGGTCTCTGTCGATCGGCGTTGTTTCGTGTTTCTGGGTTTCGGTGGGGGGTTTGGTGTGGCTGAAAGGCTGGATTGTGGATGGTGGTAATTGGAGCTGATTTTTTATGGATAAAAATAAAAATAATAATTATTATTATATTAAAAAATAATGATAATTATAATTAAAAAATTATATATTTTTAAAAAATAACAAATTCTGGACAGTTTTGGACAAAACCGTTCAGAATTTTTCTGGACGGTTTGGGCAAAATCGTCTATAATTACGGATAGTTTTGCTCAAACCGTCTATAAATTTATTTAGCGACATTATATTCTAGACGGTTTTAAACCGTCTAGAAAAAACCGTCTGAAATTGATTCCATACGATTTTTCTGCATTTTTGAACGGTTTAAAACCGTCCAAAATTTGTTCTTTTTATTTTTTTTTTGTAGTGATTTATTTACATCTCTTAGTACAAATTATAATGATCAAAATGTTTACAACATAATCAAGGAACAAATTAATATCTTTGAACTGAGCTGCATTAAGGCTTAATAGTTGTTGCATCTCTTGCTGAAGTCATGCCATGGAAACTGCAAATATATATAGACATGTAAACTTAAGATGAGAACATAACAAGTGAAAATACTGGATTAGAAAAGAAAAATAAACAAATATAACTTGAATAAACAAACAGTATTAATGATTGATATTAAAATGTTAGAGAATGCAATATTCTTACCAGCTAATTCTTCATTTTTTTAGCAGTAGAACCCTCGGCATATGAGCAATCTTGGACCGGTCTTCCTCGATCTTTGCATTTCCTAATCAATTCAGATTTCAGGGCAGTATTGAATCAGCAATATTTCTCTTAGTGCAGTGAGACGATCCATCCCTTCCGGAAAAGATGACAACTTGGGAGCAACTGATAATCTCAAGCGTGTGAAGCGACTTTAGACTTGGCAGCCACTCCGGAAAGGCCGTGAGGTTCTTACAAGTTGAAATATGCAGGTACTGTAAAGTACTGTTACCAGATCCTTAGAGCCATTGCGGTAAAACCTCAAGCTTTGGTAAATTAATTAATTATAAATCTTCAATTTTCTGAAGGCTAAACTTGAAATCCCAATTGTCTTCCAACTCTAGATTTTGACTATTAGTTAGGCATTTATTAAATTCACGATCCTTTGGGAAAAGAGAATAGAAGACAAAGCATTGCTTCAAGTTTTCCGCCATTAAAGCGAGGAAAGTGCAATTTAATTGATGACTATTATTTTAGCCGAGGGTCGATGTGGATTGTTCGTGAGCTTAGACCCGTGCGGCTCACGGCACGATTCTCCCCATTCAATGAACCTTGACTTGCTTCTCTCAATTGTTGGAAGACAATTAGAACAATTCTGCGAGTCCCTCCATTACTTGCTGCTGGCCAGTTCACAGGGATGGCAGTGAAGCGATTGAGGTTTTGGGCCCCTATTATGGAGGATTGCATGCGGACAACTGGACAAGAGAGCAAGGATTTTTTTTATTTTTTATTTTTTTTTTAAAAAAACAAACTACATTGAGGGAGCCATGACTCTTAAGGGTGTCAAATCCGGATAGTCAGCAATTTATTGTTCAGAGTGCAAGCAATTTAAATAATAAATGTCAAAAAGTCTTTATGGAGCCCACCCACCTAAGCAGATGGGCAGACATTCCAAAACTTGATTGCATAGGTAGGCCTCATATTAACTCTTTCATATTTACTGTCTGAATTAGTATCATTTCAAAGAACAAAATTGTTGAGGATTACTATCAAAG
Source organism: Alnus glutinosa (assembly GCF_958979055.1). Taxonomy (NCBI): domain Eukaryota; kingdom Viridiplantae; phylum Streptophyta; class Magnoliopsida; order Fagales; family Betulaceae; genus Alnus; species Alnus glutinosa. The sequence goes on from NC_084892.1 coordinate 1,190,388, forward strand.
GTTGTTATGCAAGATGAAAATTGGGAAAGGATATTAAGATACATTTATTAATGCTTGGTAGGGTTCTTATAGAAAAGTAATACAAGCGATAAGGACTCTCTCACAGGTAATTGTGAGAGATCACTTATAGGACTCACCTGACCAAATGCTTGGTAGGGCTATTATAGAAAAGTAATACAAGAGACCTAGTAACCCTAATTTGAGTTTTTGTTTTTATTGGTAGGGGTTACACAAAGTAATTTGTAACACTCCGGTCCCATATTAGAAAGATGAGTAGCCCACATGAAGTAGGTGATTTATAAAGATAATCATAAGTGATAGTCCCACATTTCATAGTTATTAGGTAAAACTGGGCTTTATAAAAAAATTTAGAAAAACTCTAAATTAACTAGTCCTTTTGAGGTGATAGCGCAGATGTGACTAGCGTTTTTTTTCCTACAATTCCTTATGAAGCCTAGTTTCACCTAATAACTAGATAATGTGGGACTTAACACTCATGACTACCTTTATAAATCACTCACTCTATGTGGACTACTCATTTTCTCAATATGGAACCGGAATGTTACATAATTATTAACTCAGATCTCCTTCATGCATTCACTTTCGGAATTCTAAAACCGAAAAGAAATCATGGTCAATATAGAATGCCCGGAAATGGGGGAAACCAGCCAAGTGACCAAGCTGCCGGTATTCTTCTTCAGTCCTGTGCTTACCCTTTGCCCTATAGATCGTCATGACAAAGATGTCTCCTTCTAAGAGGGCACGAGTCCTATGGCTGTCATCAGACTGCTCCGGTAGCACAGGCTCACAGGCAATCATTTTCCCTCCAACTGGGAGTGCCTTGTAACAATTCTCCAGGATCAACTTCACTTCATCATCTGTCCATGTCGTCAAGATCCACTGCCAAATTAATTACACGGTAGAAGATGATAAGCTTTCAAGTACATGTGGTCGAAAAGTGACAGCCAACGTTGTTACAAGGCTACAAGCTAGCTAGGTATAAGTGAGCTAAACAATTTGCTGTGCGCTTGTAAAACTTTGTTAAAGCTTTAAATTTTCCTTTTTTTCTTTTGTTTTCTCTTTTCAAAAGCGGAAAATATAAACAAACAATTTAAAACAAGAAACACTCAAATATTTTAGGTCAAAATACTTAAAAATAAAATAAAAACTTAAATACCTTTTTGTCCCTTGTGGTTTAAAAACTTTATTTTTTGTTTCGTCAGCTTCATTTTTTCATAGGTGGTATTTGTGCTATAGGAAAAGACAAAGATAATACTTCCGTCCATTTTTCCATCTAAAACTAACGGATTTTCACGTCAACGACACGTGATACTATTAAAATTGCGACACGTGGCCCCCTACTTTTTAAAAAAATAAAAAATAAAAAAAATTAATTTTTCACCCTTTAGGGTGGCCAAGCCATTCCCAGGTCAAATGGGGGTGGCTCAACCACCCCTTTGGCCAAAATGGGGGTGGCTCCACCCCCATTTTGGCCAAAGGGGTGGTTGACATACCCCTACAATTTTTTATTTTTTATTTTTTATTTTAAAAAAAAAAACTAAAAATAAAATATATTTATATACATATATATAATATGAGGGCTACATATCGCAATTTTAATGGTGACATGTGTCGCTGACGTGGAAATCAGTCAATTTTAGACAGATGTACTATCTTCATCTTTTCCCGTAACACAGGTACTACTTATAAAAAAAATGAAAACTGAAAAGGCAAAAAATAAAATTTTTAAACTACAAAAGTGTGTAAGGTATTTAACTCTAAAATAAAATAAAAATCTCCAACTTAATAGATAGACCCATGATAAACACAGAAGAATCAATTCATGACACTTTCCTACTCTGTCCTATTTTTAATTGATTTCCCATATTGAACGGAAGTCTCATGCATCACTTTAACCTAATTATTATAATTATTATAATAAGATAATAAGTAATGATTCACTATTATCAAAAGATACAAGTTTTCAACACTTTATCTATGTGATAAGGTGATCTCTCACTTTACTCATTTTATTGAGTAATGATTTACTATCATATAAAAATACTACTTTTTCCCACCTTATCACATAAGACAATGCGGTAAAAAGTGGTATCTTTGGGTGGTGGTGAATTATTACTCTATTTAATTTTAAAACTCAAAAAATAGTGGGGAAGTCACCTTACCACATAGGCAAAGGAATAAAAAGTGATATCCATATGTGGTGGTGAATTATTTCTTTAAGATAATTCCAACTTTTGTTTTTTTTTTTTTTTTTTTTTGGAACAATAAGATAATTCTTGGTGAGCGAGAGTGTGTGGTGGTTGGAGGTTGCACAACAGTCAACAACGCCAAGTCCTCTAAATTTAATTATCAAGAAGATGAATGGCCAATTAAAATTTTTGACAATTTTAAATTATATAGTCTGAAATATATATATATATATATATAATCCCAATTTTTTTTTCTTTAAAATTTAATTTTTAAATAATATGTCACAATCTTATATAATTTATTATTTTTAAAAATGTCATCATCGATCTTATGAAATAATGACACATAATTTAAAAATCACTTTGGGGATAAAAATTTGAAAAGTAAAATATTTTCTATATATAATTGAAAGATCATTACATATAAACTAGATAGAAGGAGTAGATAAGCTTTGTAGAGAAAAAAATTAAAAATAAATAAATAAATAAATAAAATAGAGAGAGTTTTTACAAATAGACACCTTCATGAAGATAGCATCAGCAGTAGGAATTGACTCGAACATGTCGCCGCCAACGTGGGTCACTCCTGCCAAAAGAAGCAACGGTAAAAGGTGTTTTTTATTTTTGAAAATATATTTTGATATAAAATATAAATAAATAAATAATAGTTTGGGAGATAATAGACGGTAATTTGAAAGATTACGAGGAATCTGAGGCGCTTTGGCCACGACCTCCGGTAAATCGAAGTTGATCCCTTCACGTACGTTAGGATGCTTCCGTAGGATCATCCGCAGGCAATCCCCTGCACTCCCGCCCACATCGACCAGTCTTTGCACTCCTTGGAACCCATCGTAGCCGTCCAACATCGCCTTCACGAATGGAACGGATACTCCCGACATGGCCTGCTGCATCAGGCCGTTCATCTCGGGCCTCTTCCCGTAGTACCCGTACGCCGGCTCACCATTAGCCTTCACGAATGGCTCGCAGGCGGGGTCCACCACGGCCTCGTAGACCAGCGGCCACGCTGCCATGAGTGCGTCCTGGTGGTGCTGGAGGACGTAGGGCGCGTGCGACAGGCCCTCGGCGTCGGTGACGAGCGTTTGGCCGATCTCGGTGAGGGAGTACTTCCTCTCAGGGTGGGTGCCGGCGGGGGTAAGGTGCTCCTGGAACACGCCGTAGCTGGTGAGCATGCGGAGGATGCGCTGGAGGTTCTCGGGATCGCCGGAGGGGAGGACACGCCCGAGGATCTGGGAGGCGGAGAGTGGGGAGTTGGAACCGCCTTGCCAGATGGCTTCCGGGATGTTGAGGCGGACGATGGCGTTGAGAGACATGGGCACGCTGATCATGTTGGCCAGCTCCATCATGGCCAGCCGTGCTCTGTTCCTGCTGTCGTCCTCCATGCTCTCTCACTTTGTCTTCTTTTCCTCTCTCTCTCTGTTCAGAACCACGTGCAAACTGCTCCTTCTAGCAACTCTTATTTATGAGCACATGGTGAGACTTACTATCTGGTGGGATTTATTTAATGGTCTTCCTCCACGTGTCTATAATTCTGTATAATATATTTATGATTTTCACTTCATGTTTTTATAATGCTGTATAACATATATAACTGTTGTGTAAAAACATTTTTCTTTATTATTTAATAAAGAATGCGGGGGACTTGGGGGACTTAAAGAGGATGACGCCGAACAATAGTTTATCTGTACTTTTATTTAAAATAGAAAATCGAAAGCTATATTTTTTAGTTAGCTAATAATTTTTTAAATGCATTCCACGTGTAATTATATATGATTATTTTTCTTTTATTTCCTTTTTTTCAAACATATACTTGCTCCTAAAGAAAATGAATAAAGAAAGAGAAAAAAAAATCATAAAAAAAACTTATGCATTCATTTTCCATGCTTTTTTACATTTGGGTAATTACTATAAATGAAATGCGAAATACATTTGGTTTAGAAAATTGGATGAAGATGCTTTTCTAGGGGTTTTGTTAGTCATTTTATATAAAAATTCAAAATGCATAAATTATTATGAATGCTCTAACTAGAGCTTTCCTATACTTTCTTGACACAATCAATGTATTCTTTAGATTATAATATTAAGTTAACATTTTGATGATGGCTTGTCCCACATCAACCAAGGAGCGGCAGTTGGATGAGTTTTAGCTTCACACTGTCTTTTTTTAGTTAGCAATTGTTTAAATGAAGTACATTTGTGAGTTTCGCTTATGACTTAATTAATTCTCTTCTATTTAGCTTTGATAGTGTTGTTTCTTTCCCTTACTCAAATCCCTTGATTTGCTTAAGAAAATGAAATGGGGGCTTGTCCCACATTCGCCAAGGAGCGAGAGTCAAATGGATTTGTAAACTCCACAAGATCTTTTTATAGTTAGCAATTGCTTGGATGAAGTACCTTTGTAAGTCTCACTTAGGACTCATTCTCTCATATTTAGCTTTGATAGTGTCGTTTCTTCCCCTTATGAACATATCTGAACTCCGCAGTTAAGCATGCTTCTGCGAGAGTAGTACCAGGATGTATGACTTCTTGGAAAGTCTGGTTCAAGAGAACCAAAAGCAGACAATATTGTGTTGTTGGGGTGAGTCGTTACACCCTCTACATTAAAATTCATGATTCCACCCCTAACAGTCCCCTATAATTTTGTAGGAGATTCTAGAGGATCCAAATCCTAATGACAAACCATTGATTATGCACAATTGTGTCAAGTCAAGCCAAGCTAAATTTAATCGGCTTTAGAAAAATTAGCAAATCGGTCATTTGATTTGACATTATACCAAATATATTGTCGTGATTTCAAAATGAACCTATAATAAATCTACAACAAAATAATTCATCCGTACAAATTACGACCATTTTTCTTTGATAGGAGTAGGACTTATGACATTATATAATTCTAGTCTCTAATAAAAAATTATTAAAAAATAAAAAATAAAAATTTAGTTTGAGAGTGTTCGGCCATCTGTCTAGCCCATTTTGAGGTGATTGACCAATTCTAGGGACCTTTTGAGAGTGATTCGATCATCTTTAAAGGCCGATTTTGGAGGTAACTAAATCTCAATAATTTATAAGCTCATTTTGAAACCACCAAGTTTATTTGTTACAAAGATAAATTTGTAATAAATAAGTTAAATATGAGAGTTGGTGAGTGGTTTTAGTAAGAGATAGGCTACTCAACTGATATGATATGTGTCATACATGTCTATTGGTTTGAAAAAAAGTCCAAGTACGGTAAAGAAATCATGTATTCCTTTTCACTGCATTGAGTAATTGGATACATTCCCCTGCCCCCAATTAGTGGGGATAGAGTGGAGTATATATATATATACTAATTCAATTTATAAAATTATTATAAGTCCCTTGATATATGAGAAATACATGCATTTTAAATAATATATTAAAAATGTATACTTTTTAATAGACTAGATTATAAAAAATTCTTTCCATCCAATTTTTTTTTTTTTAAAAAAAAAAAACTCTGTTAGACTAATGACTAATACAATGGGCAAAACTCCTTTCCGATACATGAGTGCGGTTCAATAGAACTCAGCGCACATGTAATACAAAAGCTTAAGATGATGGCTTTCATCAACAAATCAATTGAACAAATTCCAAATGGTAAAATGATGTGCAGGTAACAGTATTTAAAATTTGCACCGCATAGCAAGATGAGGATATGATCATGATGCTAATCACTTCAACTTCTATAGTTAGACGTGGCAGCTCATGTTCATATATCGAGTTCAAATCGTGTTGAAATATAAGTTTAAGCTATATAAGTCAACCATAAACCGACAATTTTAATTAAACGGGTCAGACCCTTCAATTTTAACCCACAAATTTCGTGTTGAGTTCGCAGGTTATGTCAAAAATTGTCAGCCTTAAATGTTGCGTGTTAGGTTTGGGTCCTGTCAAGGCATATATATATAAGTCAACCTAACTCAACTCATTTAATTAAACAGGTTAGACCCCTCAACTCTAACCCGCAACTCTATAGTCAGTCAACAATGACAAAAAATACTTCTGTCAGTCAAAAGAATAGAACAATATTATGATTCTTACAAAACTGCACTACTACAACACTTTTTATGCTGAACCCACCTGGATTATCAATTTTTATGTACAACATTACAGCTTACCTAGAAGCCGAGGGAACAAATGCGGGTTTTGTTTGCCGTTGACTCAGTTTCATGTACAAGCCCTGCAACAATAGCGCCATGTTAAAGCACATTCCATGCATCATGAGAGGTAAGCCAGCTCTAATTTGTTGAATTAAAATCTTTTCTTTTTCTTTTCTATTAATTTGGTCTTCTGTTATCTTCAAAACCAAACAAACTTGCAATAATTTATGATAAGATCACACAGAAACCATTGACAGTTACATCTATAAATGCCTATTAAGGTTAAATAAAAATCAACAGCAAACCGGACACAACTCGTCGTCGTTTGTTTGATATGTCACCAACAGAGAAATGCATGATATTGCTTCAGATTTGAATTTCTAATCCAAATCTCAAGCAATTTGTGTCATATGTACTCGTGTGTGCGTTGACTAGTAAGACACGAAGAAAACGTTACGTTTGTTGTATGTATTGTTGCTCCAGTAGTCATGCTAATGGTTTGGTTAGGAACCAACTCAAAGTTCATGTGCTGCAGAAAGATGGCGAGAGAAACAATAGCTTCCAGCAAAGCGAACTGATCACCAACACACTTACGAGGCCCTCCACTGAATGGAATGAACCTGTGGTATATATATTCGCACTATTAGTAAGAGCAAAGAGCACATGTTTCTCAAAATGGGATCAAGAAATAGGAATAGCATTAAATTTTACTCTATGACGGGATATAAAAACAACAATACCTGAAATCTGTATTTGTTTCATTAGGTACTGGGCCTTCCAAGTCGAATCTTTCCGGCAGAAACTCTTCTGCTCTCTCCCAAACCTTGTAAAATCACATTGAAATTGCCAAAAATGTGGAAAGGTAAGTGAATCTTATACCTCAGATTTGTCTAAACGTGCATCAAATTAGAGAAATGCACACAAAGAGAAGCTGGAATTGACCACAAAAGAGAAATCTGAGCAACACAACGTGATACCTGTGAGGAACGATGAATGTTATATACAGAAATCATAATGTCTTGACCAGAATTAACCTTGTAAGCTCCAGGAAGCATGTCAGCAACTTGAGCTCTTCTTATCAAGACCTAAAAGATTCAGAAGAGTAAACCAATATGAAAGTGAGTCAATATAATTGCCATATACTTTTCTTTTTTCTGTTAAAATTTTTGTTTTACAATCAACTTGAGCGGAAGAGAAAGAAAGCAACCTACAGGAGGATGTGGGTACAGTCGGAGTGACTCAGTTATGCAGCGGGTCAAAAACTTTAGATCCTTAATATCTTCATAAGTAGGAGGCCTACCCTGTAGAACTCTGTCAACTTCCTCTTGTGCTTTCACCAATGAGGTGGAGTTCTGCATAGGAAAAAAAAATGATGAACAATAGGCAGTCGATCTTAATAATGGGAATCAAATTACATATTGTATTTACACATGTTCTAGAGATCACCAGATCTGGCTATGATAAGGCCACAATCTCTTTCAAATTACTTATTTAGACCATTTGAATATTAACAGAACCAAATTACATTTGCTGAACCTTTTTTTGAGTCAATTAGGAGGACAAGGGTCATTAGGAAAAAAGAAAAAAAAAAATCTGTCCAAAAAAATCAAGAGATAAATATAAAATTCAACTTTCACAATATATACTTCTTCTGCATCTGCAACACAGAGAGTCTGCAATTTGCAGTCTGCTGCTAAAATTAGCCAAGGTATAAATTGTACGCAATGGAAAGCTCAAATGTAAAGAAAGACTTTCAAATGGAAAGGATACCTTACTTAGAAGATAGAGTGTCCAAGTCAACACTGAACCAGTGGTCTCATGACCAGCAACTAACATTGACAAAAGGTCATCTCGTAGTTGTACACTTGAAACCTAAAACAATATATAGCAATTGTATCAAAACTAGAGGTTGGGACAAAGCATATCTAGGATAATACAAATTCCATCAAGACAACATAAAGTCCAGGCTAAAAAAGACAATTTCAAACCATCATTAAATGCAAAACATACGCTGAATTTAACACAGTTCTTTACACTTTATAGGGATATAAGGAATAACAATAAACATATGCATGTAGCATATGATGATAAGTCAGCCTCATTCAAATGCATGCATATTTTCCAAGCGCAACTGACAACTTCTGGCAAGAAAGGGAGATCGTATGCTTGAAGCATAGAAACTACTATTGGGTGACAATAACAGCCACAGTTATATGAAGAACTTTGCTTAGTTCCTTTTTCTACGCTTCCAGGACCAAAAGCTTGGAAAATCCTGCAAGCTTTAAAAGAAAGCTGAAAACATGATGAACATGCTAAATTGCCAATCAATGAAAAAATGACAAAGTTGAATATGATATCTTTTTTTTTTTAAAAAAAAAATCCTGAGCAAGTCCAATACGATATCTCATCAATTTTCTATAGAAATTTCCATAAACAATCTACATTGCTCCACAGACTTAATGAAACTGATAAAGCAACTTGCACATTTTATAAAACCGAAAAATGTTCCTCCCATGTCTCCAATTCTTGATAGTCACTTGTTCATATTTAAAAGTACATGTAACCATGTTAGAAATGAATGCTTTACCAAAACCAGTTCTTCCATTATTCTTTGGAGAAAACAAAAAGTTTCCAATCCCAAAAAATCTAAACACCAATTCCTTTCCGCTTTAAAACTTCTACGTATGTGCATTCTGAACAGTGAAGTAAGAGACAATGAACACAAGCAAAACATACTATAGATCCAAGATAAGAACACTAGCAGACCTCTTCTCTGCTTGCAAGCAAGAAGCGAAGGATGCTTGGATCAGCATCATTTACATATTCCTCCTCATCGATTCTTTCACCCTCGGCTTCCACCATCTCTTTGCACTTTGCAACAAGTTCTTCAACAGTTCTCCTTATCACAGTAACTGCATTTTCGGCTTTTATTTGTCTTGGGATTATTTTACAAAGAGCTTTAATCTACACCAAAACACTATTAGCTAGGGTACAATTATCAAAACAAGTAAAATAGAAAATCAAGAGCAACTGAACAAGTAACAAGAAAGACATACCTTCCAGTATGGTAATATATCCGTGGAACGGGCCTCTGCCTCTTTCAGTGCAGTGTAAACCGAATCAATCACAGGACTATCAGTGTTAAGTGAATCAAAATTGTAGTTGAATACGGACAGACCAATAACATCAAGAGTTAGTTGAGAAAATTTTTCCTCCATGTTTACAGCAATGCCACCTACTGTGTCGGGTTTGAGCTTTTCCACCAATCTAAGGGCACATTTGCAAAAGACTCTATCAACCATCACTGACAAATACTTCTTGTGAAGTGATGGCACCACAGCCCTACGCCTTGCCTATTTCAAACAAGTAATTTGAGCTCAAGCAAAAACTACTAAAAATAATATGGACCATAACCAGTTCACTGTATTTTTTGTTACTGGCGCAAAGCTTACTAAAGTGGTAAATTGAAAAGACAAAAAAAAAAAAAAAAAAAAAAAAAAAAAGAAGCATAATCTAGGCTCGTATTCCAAAACACCAAAATCTCAACTTGACTCGACATTAATTTGTTATGTCAATAACCTTTTGTTCTATAAGAAGATAAAACAAAACATTGAAAGCTCAAGAGTCAAGAAAGAAGGCCAGTTTAAACCTTTTTGAAGAATTTTGTCCTCTTTCTAAATCTTGGCAAGAACCCATTGAAACTTAAACCAATAGTTGCTTATCAGTTTCAACATCTTCAGTCATACATCTACTAAATCAAAGTAATCGAGTGGCAATACCAAAACCATTGAAACAAGTTTAAAATGATGTACCAAAACCACAACCCCAAACCAATCCACATTGAACCAACAATATACAGCGTTGCAAAAAAAAAAAAAAAAAAAACCCCATTCATAGCCAGCATAAGAATCAAAGTAAATCAACTCTACCCAAAAACCAAAAACCATCCCACCACACAAGCAATCCCTCAAACAATTGAACAGCATTATTACCGTCCAAAGCGGGCCTTCGGCAATGGCAAAACCGGACCCGAACAAGAACTCGGAGACCTCAGCCACCAGACCCTTACCATACTTCCCGTAGTTCCTCAGCACATGCTTGGCAATGGCAGGGTCGCTAACCACCACGAAATTCCTAGGCCCTGCGGCGAGCCTGTAAACGGGTCCGTACTCGTTCATCCACTTGAACAGTGGGAGGAACAGAGCACCGCCCAGAAGCTCAGACACGTCCTCGAGCTTAGCGTTGGCTACTGGTATGCCCGAGTCGTCGTCTTTGGTAATTGTCAAAGACCGTGTGAGTGAAGTGAGCCAGTCTGGGCTCACCCATGAACTGGGTTTGTTGTTGTTGTTGTTGCTGTTGTTTGCGGAGGACTTGATGGTGAGGAAGTGAGAACTGGGTCTGAGAGAGAGAGTAGTGGTGGTGGTGGGGGGTTTGAGGAGAGGGGCTGGGAGGAGAAGACAGGTGGAGAGTGAGGAAGGCATGATGATGGTTCTTCTCTATGCACCTTTGTTTTTCTCAGTCACCATTGCCGAAAGAGTTGAGAAGCGTTCGAACCTCGAAGTTACTCTGTGTGTGATCTCTGCGACTGTTGTGGATTGGGTTGTTTTTAGCCGTTCATAGGCTTTGGAGTTTTTGGGCATTTTAACATATAGGGGGAGGAAAATAAGATGAACAAATATATGTAATCTTAGTTGGTTTTAATTTTTTATTTTTTTTTATTCAAGTTGGTTTTATTGTTTTGATATAATATATTATTTATTGAAGACTTTCAAAATATTTAAAAACATAAAATTGTATTATGAAATTGGCTGAAATTAGTTTGAGAAAGAAAAATGAATTTTATCTTATTTTATTTCTATTAAGACAATAGGATGATCATTTTAGTGTTGAAATTAAAAAAAAAAATATATATATATATATATATATATATATATATATATATATATATATAATTACTAAAAAGACAAGTTCATTGTAAATGTGATACTGAAATAAATAATTAAGAGTCCACTCAATTAAATGGCTATAAAACCTTATGGGCCAGTTTGGCAAGTCACTCCCGCCCAAATTTTTTGCCTTTTTTCCTGTCATGAACAGTGACAGGAAATTTAAACTACTAAACCAAATCCAGCGTCTCTGACTCCATGTTCCCTTTCTGAGTTTAGTTTAGCTTTTTGCGACTTTTTTAATTTTTTCTTCTCCCGTTTTTCGAGTCCATCTTCTCCATCTTTCAAAGGAGTAGTGATAGGCAGGGGCCATCCTGCCGGCCCCTGCCCGGCCCTTTCCTACGTGGAAAGGGCCACCTCAGATTTTAATTTTTTTGTTTTTTATTTTTTTTTTTAAAAAAAAAAAAAAAAAATTCAAAATTTGAAAACAAAACCAGATCGTTAAGCTCATTTTCGCACTTTTCTTCCCCGACTTCCCCCCAAATTTTCCCTCCCTCTCTCCATCTACCCAAAATCCCACCGCCGACCACCGTCCCGCCACCGTTCCGAGCCCGCCCAGGTCGTTCTGCCCGCCACCGTTCCGAGCCCAGCACCGTGCCCGCCACCGTTCCGAGCCCGCCCAGGTCCGAGCCCGCCCAGGTCGTTCTGCCCGCCACCGTTCCGAGCCCAGCACCGTGCCCGCCACCGTTCCGTGCCCGCCACCGTTCCGAGCCCAGCACCGTGCCCGCCACCGTTCCGAGCCCGCCCAGGTCGTTCTGCCCGCCACCGTTCCGAGCCCGCCCAGGTCGTTCTGCCCGCCACCGTTCCGAGCCCAGCGCCGTTCTCCACCTCCGGCCAAAACTTAGGGTTCCGGCGACCCATTTCCGGCCCAGATTTCCCCCATTTCCGGCTCTGGTACCGATCTCCCCCATTTTTGCGTTTTTTCAGTTGTTTTCGGAGTTGCTTTCTTTAGTTCCTTGCTGTGATTTGTGGTTATTTGTGGTTTTTTGCTATTGGGTTTCCGGTTATAAAATGCCTTCTTACATGTTTGTGTTATGTGGACTGTGAAACATTGATTGTAAACCGAAAAACCCCTATGGATTAGTAAGCCTACATTTTTTCTGAATATGGTTTTTAATAAGCATATTCACTTTTGTGCATGTTGTAGAACTCAGCTGGGATCTCAGCTAGAGTTATAATAAGATCTGTTTGGTTCCCGGAAATGGTATGTACATGTTTGTAAAATCAAGTATTACAAGCTCCGTGATTTGGTCATCTAAATCAAAAGGCTACAAGGTGCTTCACTTTGCATCCAAACAGATCAAAACATATTTGAACATGTAAAATACAGTAAAAGGCCAAAGCTGAAATTAGTTCATTTCTTTAAAGGTTCTAGCTGAAGAATGTTTTTAGAATATTGGAAAGCATTGCTTACAATGTTTGTGTTTTTTCTTTTTTGAATAATAATTTATTAAAAAGAAAAAAGACAATTAAGAATGACTGTCTGCAATGTTTATGTTAACCTTGTCCGATGCAATATTATCAAATGCCTTCCATTAAGATGTCCTTGATCATCAGAATGCAACTAAGGGTTAGTATAATAGTGTCAAAGCATGCTTGTAAACCAGCAATTAAGAATGGATCAATTTTAGTTTGCCATTAAAAACCATATTCAGAAAAAATGTAGGCTTACTAATCATAATTTGAGAGGCCTAGTCCAATAAATTTTCAAGCTCATCAAATTGATTACTAGTTGAACCGAGTAACTACTGTTTACAAAACTCCACTGTTACCCTCTTTGTTTGCCAGCATATTCAACTTTCTTCCTTGCTCCTAGATTCAACCATTAATTCCTTGACTTTTGCTTCAAAAATGCCTCCTCGATCTCCTCAGCTTTGTTGATTTGACATGTATATATTCATGTACACATCTATTTTCTTTTTTCATGCATTCAGTATTTCCAATAGTAGAGAGAACCTCCCAATGTGATTAATCCCTCCATACAGCCCTGCATTCTTAGCTAGATTTCAGTATCCTTTTCACCGATTTAAGTTTTGCATACAACTTAAACATTGGAACACCTTCACCCTCTAGTATTCCAACCTTCAGCAACACATGATAGAAAGTTTTCATTCTCATGCCAATATCCAAAGAACTCAAAAGGTTTAGGACCAAAACTTTGAACTTTTCTGCTTGTTGGTGTTTGCTGCTATGCAGTTTCGGTTTTCTGTGGGAGGGGGTTGAAGTTTATTTGGATACTGTCAGTTGCCTGCAGTACTGTTATTTGAGTTTGGGCTTTATAAAGAGTTTTATTCATTAATTTGTGATTACACAGCTTCTCAAATCACTTATTTCTTGTTTAAGTAACATATATTTAGCCCCCCACTTCTGAATTTAGGCACAAGTAAATGTCTACAACAAGTGATTTGTCAAGCGGTCATCCGTTATGTAAGTGTGGAATTCCTGCACGTCTAAGGTACTCTTGGACCACATCCAATCCCGCTAAAAAGTGGTATGGATGTAATAACTACAAGGTAATTTTTGTTATATTTTGAAATTAGCTTTGTGTTATATTTCGTCGTTAGTAGTTCATGACATTTTTGATGACCCTTGTTTTTTTCACGCAGAAAGCCGGTGATTGTGATTTTTTTGAATGGGATAAGAAGATGTCTGCATATGAGAAGGGATTAGCGCAATATCTGAAAGAGATGGAGGAGAGAAGACAGGCTGACAATGACAAAGTTGAGGAATTAATTGAAAAAAAATGCAAGGAACAATTAGCGCAACATTTGAAAGAAATGGAGGAGAAAGTTGAGGAATTGATTGAAAAAAAATGTAAGGAACAATTAGCGCAACGTAACAAGAAGATGTTTCGTGTTTTGTTGTTAGTTGTCATTTTGCTGTTAGCCTTTTATTGTTGTAGTTATAGTGAACCTAGACATACTAACTTGATGTTAAAATGAAATTATGAAAACAATTCAGTTGTAAAAGACTTTTGACTTTTTTCTGTTTGTACTAATTTCCTAAATGTATGTTAAACTTAATTGATGACTGTGAACTTTTGGTCTTTGATCATCTTTGATCTCATTTTCACAATAGACTGGTGCTCTACCTGCTTCAAATGAATTTGGTTCTACACTATTGAATGTATTGTATGTTTAGGTAGATGTCAAACTTAATTGATGAGGATGCTTTTGTATATTCTTTTTTGGGGACATCAGATGATGAGAGGGCCCATTCTTGGAACCTCATATTTGTTCGTGCTTTTCATGATGGGAATATCAGTTGATATGCTGCTTGATCTCTTTATATTCTAATATGCCAGTGAAAGAAGAGGTTGACATTGAAGCTTAAATGTGGATGTCAATTTCGTGTACACGCTTGCTATAATTCTTAAGAGGTTTGAATGACATGCAATTCCTTTATAGGAGTATTTTGGGAAGTAAAATAGCCATACAGGTGGTTTTTTTTTTTGTTTTTGTGGATAATAGCCTTAAGGATGGTATCAACTGTGGATATGGCTTTAAATATGACAGCAAAAGTGGATATGCACAGCCAACGTTACAAGAAATGGAAAGGAACAGAAAACTGTTTTGGTGTGAATTTCCCACAGTCTCATCCACTGTCTTCAAAGAATGTTCGATTCTGACATGAAATAGTATCAACTCTAGCTTCTAGTTCTGACTGGCGCTTCAGTTGTTGCATACATCTCCAATTGTCACAAAAATATTGATTATAAGCAAGAATAAGCTGATAAAAGTTCTGCACAAATAACATCCTCGTATAAGTATTCACTTGTTAGCAGTCGGTTCTGGAGGCCCTCTGGCTTCTGCCATTCCACCTCCGAAACTGGTTTTGAGCTTTGCATAATCCACAAAAATAACACGTCCATTCAGAGCCTGCCATCAATTACCTTTTAGTTTGGAATTTAGAAGCTTAAATGAATCAAATGGAGAAGTGAGAACGGGGGGGCTTACCTTTCCATTCATCTCAGCAATGGCTTTCTCTGCTTCATCTTCTGATGCAAAGGTCACAAATCCAAATCCTTTTGATCTGTCTGAGACTCTGTCCATTGCAATTTTTGCTGGCAAAAAAAGAAAAGTTCAAGCTCTAATTGATTGAATCTTGCTACTGGCCTAGAAGAGGATACTCAATGTCATTGCATATAAATAGCCCACAGTCACCTTCAACAACTTGACCATATTGAGAAAATGCTTCTGATAATCTTTGCTCTGTGGTGTAAGAGGACAATCCTAACAAAAATTGAAATACCATCCATTAAAAGTTGATGATTCAGGAAATATGAGTAAAATAATACACAGTTAAACAAGACCTTTTGTCCCCATCAAAGAATATACAAACCCTTGGATACATGATAACAAAGCAAGCGATAAAGTGCTGAGATTCAAAACACATATAAGTAGGAATTCTACACATTAAAGAATCTCTCCAATTTATAAAACGGTTTCAGCGCTCTTTTTATTAATCCTACTCGAGGCAAGGCATGCTTAGCGTGCACGGTAGAATCATAATGGAGAAGAAGTGTTGGGGCTTTGCCCTATGGCACTAACTTTAGTGTCCATATATTGTATAGGGAAAAAGGCGCTCAGCTGCGCTTACAGTCTTATTACTTTATCCTACCAGAAGACTCGAGAGGCCTTTTGGCACCAGAGCCATAGCAAGACCACAGCACTGTTCCAGAGTTTTTGAGGAGCTTCAGGACCAAGACAAGAGTAGACGGCTTAGCTGGTCGAACCCATCTAGCAGTCTAAACTAGGATCCCCTATTCTGAAAGTAATACCAGCAGTATGTATAACACGTTAATATACTGATAAGGATTAAGCATAATGTTAAGGGTTGGATAACTAGAGGCATGCACAAGTGCAAAAACAATCTCACAGATTCCAAATAAATAAAAATTTTGAATTCTAAATCGAAATCCCGAATAGAAACAAAAGCTTAATCAGAATTTCGTGCGTTTTGTGAGCCGGCCAATTTCATGCGAACTGCCTAACTATATGTTAATGCAGGTAATCCATAATTAACAAAGTCCTAATAAGAGTATTTTAGAACTCCACACCAGGATTTGAATCATCCCCCGCGGATCAAATTCTTGGCCCCATTACCGGTCTTAATTTCGGCATCCCAATTGGTGTATATGATAGATGTTTAAGAAGAGCAGACGAATTACTTGCCAATACAAAGTAAATACATACTACTAATCAGAGCAGTTGGAATTAGGAAAAGAGTTAAGGATCAAATTTAAACTCAGTTCCCAATAAAGCAAATGATAATGCGATACATTGGCACAGAGAAAAGCCCAAAACAAAGAAAAAGAATTTGAACAAAAGTGCATAAATGGATGAGATCAACACCAGACTACTTGAAAACAACACTAAACATGAAAGAGACCTTACCACTTACGACAAGTATATAGAATCTCCTTCGAAAATACATGACGATTGTGAATTCCCAAACGTCTGGAACAAATACATCGAACGATTAATATATATGAAATTAAACTATTCGTCAACATGTATGAATCAATTGCACGTATATGAACTTTTTTTTCCCTCCTTTCAGTACCTGTGTAAGTACACTATGTTGTGTTTCAATCACTTGGTCATGCTGCACATCAGTTGAAAAAGGCAACTGATCTTCACTTGTGTCCAGTTCATCTACTAGCGATCTTTGGCATGTCTTCAAAAAATAAAATATTCAAGAATGTTAAAATTAATATTAAAATTACAAATGAACAAGTACAGATACAACGACTTTTGAATAGTTGAATACCTTCTTTCTTTTCCTTCGCTGCTCGGGATTTGCGTTGCTCTGTTTCTTATTTCCTCCTTTTGACGACTTTTTTCTCACCACTTTTTCAACCACAGACACTTTTCTGATTGATGGTCGCGCGCCTTTAGTTCGAGCCACAAGAGGACTACACACCTCCATCTCCATACAATCCATGGCTCCATTATCGATCATAGGTGCACTTGGGAGATCACTTGCACTTGGGAGTGATTGGGAAGGTTGACTTTGTTCACAGCTTGGACCGCTAAATTTCTTAATTAGCATATCAACATACTTTTGCAATTCCATGCAATGGTCCACGTTTGGTGCTGCAATAGCGGCCAACTTCAGCACATTGTTGCTCAGTTCAGCATATCGATCTGCAGTAGGGTTGCCACTCAAAGGATCATAACTACTCTTGATTAACTTATATGGCCGCTTCAAATCCTTCCTCCATCGATTTAGAAAATACTTTTCGGGCAAGAAATCGACATCTTCAAATGTAGTCAACACGGATATGGCATGTTTGCACAAAATTCCTCTTGATTCAAACAAACGGCAACTACAATTCACTTCACATACAGGGCCATTGTAGCAAACATTAAAAACGATTTTTTTCCTATAGGATTCATTAATTTCTACCTGTTCGATCACCTGATAGGTACGAATTCCACATTCACTTTTTAAAAGAGAAGAACCACAATACATAATCGATGAAATCTCCTTCTGAACTTCTCTAAACTTTGCATGGGTGTAAATTTTTTGGAATTGCTTCTCAAAGGGCCAATGGCTCACACATGAAATGGTGGTATTGAAGGAATCGAAATCAGCAACATTCTCAACCTCAACCTTCCTGCGCAAAGCGTTATCGTATTGATCCACAAATTCCTTCAGTGAGGTGGACGATTGCACATAACCATCAAAAAAGGCATTCATACTCTCACTACGCTGTGTGGTAGTCATGCCGGCCCAAAATACATCATTCAAATATGTTGGTACCCAAAAAGTCCTTTCACTGTATAAACCACGCAGCCATGCATTCTCCTCTAGATTATAACACTCAAGCATACTCTGCCAACATGCATCAAACTCGTCACATGTATGAGAATTATACACACAATTTCTTATGGCACTCTTAATGGCATAGTATTGTAAATGTGATCCAAACTTTTCCGGAAGTTTTTTCAGTATATGCCATAAACAAAATCTATGACGAGCATTCGGAAACACCTTCTTAATAGCATTTTTCATGGCCCTATCTTGATCTGTAATAATTGCCCTTGGCGCACGGCCCTTCATGCATTTCAACCATGCCTCAAACAACCAAACAAATGACTCCGTATCCTCACTTGAAATTAATGCCGCCCCTAAAAGAATTGATTGACCATGATGGTTTACTCCCACAAAAGGAGCAAATGGCATTTCGTATTTGTTGGTTAAGTATGTTGTGTCAAATGTAACCACATCACCAAAATCTTCATATGATGCCCTACTTCGTGCATCAGCCCAAAAAACATTTCTTAGCCGACACTCATCATCCACATCTATATCAAAATAAAAATCATCATTTACGTTCCGCATTCTATTGAAATAGTCACGAAGTGCTGCGGCACCTCCTGTACCAAGGCGAAGGCGTCTTGAGTTCGCAATATAATTGCGACACTCTCTCTCTCCAAATGTAAGATTCTCATAACCCCCCGCTTCAACGGCTAGTGCGTTATAAATTTTATTGGTGCGGATTCCAGCTCTATCATCTATATCAAGCTTTCTCTTCGTAGCAGGATCCAACTTCTTGTTGCACCGAAAGTATCTCGCTTTACCTGGGCTTAAGTCGTGATTATGCCCTAGATTTACATTTGTCACATACCACGATGTATCCACTAACGTTGCATTCAAAGTAGCCTGACACCCCGTTTTGCTTGTTTTGCTAGCCTTGCACAGGTTATTACTTGAACTGGATGATGCTTTGCCTCCGCGAGCACATGTCAGACTGATGTAGTGTACATCTCCATTTTCATACTTTTTCTTCTTCTTTTGTGTTACACCAAAGCCCGCTTGCTTTCCATAATTCCTATAATAGTCAACGACTTCCTCTATGGAGCCAAATAGCATACCGCTCTTAGGCTCCTCAACAACTTTATCTCCATCTATGAGCTTGGCCTTGGACCGACAATTATCCACACCATCATTCAATTGGTCATTAGCAACAATTTCATTTCCATCTATCACAAAATGAAAAAAAATAAATAAATATGGTGTAAAGAACCCAACTATAAATAATAACATTTATTATGTTACAAAAATTAAAGGTAAGCATGAAGTGTCCAACATACCATTTTGAGGGTCCATTTCGATGGGCACAACATCATCAAGTTCAATATGTGTCAATGAACAATCATCTTCGTGTTGTGAAATCAAGTCCAATTGTGATAAATCCATTTCTAAATTTCTGTAACAAATAAAGATTCATATCAATGCATTATCATTTAAATGATAAATATATTTTCCAGGTTAAAATAAAGTTTCAGATCCTTACATGCATTTTTAGGTAAAAAGTACCAACCGATTTACATCACAAAGCATTCAAACTTGGGGAAAATATTTTAAATTTGTAAACTCTAATAGATTTGAACCATAAAATGAATTTTTTCTATTTCACTTGTTTGGTAAGTAGGTCTCTTTACTCCATCATAGATTTCTTCTGAATGTGGTGGAAACTTTAATGTACTGTATACGTATATTAATGCACGTGACAGTTTGATAGTGTACGAAAAGATGTAATTCATGTCAAAAAAAAAAAAAAAAGATGTAATATAATTTTACAAGTGTGAGATAATAATCTAGATTTCAGGTCTTTTGAGAGAGTAATAAAAGCATCCCCTATCTTCTGTTTAAGGACCACAAGATCGAGTTAATTACCATATATATATAAGATAGGATTTAAACCCATGCTGCCTCTTCATCACAAGGATAGTTTATATTCCACTTCACTTCAATTAATTTTTGTGAAAGCTAGGGACAGTGCCTCTTCATCAAGATTTCAAGGTATATATATTGGAAATGGGTAATTGACCAAATAAATTAGATAGAGTTATATTTTAAGATTGAGGTATATACAAATTTTATCAAATATTTTATCAAATGAACAAGATATTTTATCAAATTAGATTGAGGTATAAAATATTGCAATATTTTATCAAATGAACAAGACACAAAAGCAAGCTAAAACAGGGAATTCCTTTTCATTTACAACGTATACAATTATCAAATCTGTGGGAATACTTGGGCATAGCTTAGTGAAGAGAGGGCTTTCACAGGGGGCTAACAGTATGTTACAGTTAAGGGAAAGAAGGGAAAGGAAATGTTAAGGACTAAAGGAAGCAACTCTGAAAACAACTGAAAAAACGCAAAAATGGGGGAGATCGGTACCAGAGCCGGAAATGGGGGAAATCTGGGCCGGAAATGGGTCGCCGGAACCCTAAGTTTTGGCCGGAGGTGGAGAACGGCGCTGGGCTCGGAACGGTGGCGGGCAGAACGACCTGGGCGGGCTCGGAACGGTGGCGGGCAGAACGACCTGGGCGGGCTCGGAACGGTGGCGGGCACGGTGCTGGGCACGGAACGGTGGCGGGCACGGTGCTGGGCTCGGAACGGTGGCGGGCAGAACGACCTGGGCGGGCTCGGACCTGGGCGGGCTCGGAACGGTGGCGGGCACGGTGCTGGGCTCGGAACGGTGGCGGGCAGAACGACCTGGGCGGGCTCGGAACGGTGGCGGGACGGTGGTCGGCGGTGGGATTTTGGGTAGATGGAGAGAGGGAGGGAAAATTTGGGGGGAAGTCGGGGAAGAAAAGTGCGAAAATGAGCTTAACGATCTGGTTTTGTTTTCAAATTTTGAATTTTTTTTTTTTTTTTTTTTAAAAATAAAAAACAAAAAAATTAAAATCTGAGGTGGCCCTTTCCACGTAGGAAAGGGCCGGGCAGGGGCCGGCAGGATGGCCCCTGCCTATCACTACTCCTTTCAGAGTCTTCAGCTTACTTTTGACTTCTTCTTTTCTTTCTTCGTCCGTTCTTCCGTTTTTTTCTTTTTTCCTGCTTCACTTTTTTGCTTATTAGACAGCTATTACACAGTTATGTGCCCATTATGAAAAATCAAAAAACACCGTTCAAGAGATCTTCTCTAAAATCTCGAAAAATCA
Organism: Alnus glutinosa; assembly: GCF_958979055.1. Lineage (NCBI taxonomy): Eukaryota > Viridiplantae > Streptophyta > Magnoliopsida > Fagales > Betulaceae > Alnus > Alnus glutinosa. The sequence continues at coordinate 1,211,642 of NC_084892.1, forward strand.
AGAAAACTCATTAACACCTCAAAAATCCTATAACAAGGAGTCACAAACTCCATACAATGTATGGCAAGAAAAAAGGTGACCTAAAATTTTATTGAGGTTATTTTAAAAAAATTATCTAATTTAACTATTGAAAGCTCTCCAGCGACTCACGTCGGCAATGTTTCAAACTCCTGATAGTCTTCTTATTTTTGCTGGTGTCCAGCGTCCAATTTGACAGAGTAAAAATTCTCAGCATCAAGTGTATTAGTAATTAAGTCATATACATGCATGAATACATCCGTAAGCAGAACATATCTTTCATTAGTCCCACAAACAAAATTGTGAAAAATGTCATATTTAAAATAAATTTTTTTTAAAAAATTGAAATTGAAATTTTAAAATTTAACCGACAAAAACTATACTTTTTTTTTTTTTAAAGATCTTACGAAAGGTATAACTGCTTGAGTATAATTTAAAAAAAAAAATAATAAATAAAAAAAAAAAAAAATTGAGACACTTTTTGTCTTAATTTGGTCATCATCGATTTATGAACAATATGAAGTGCAGTTTGATAACACTTGGTTTCCGAAGTAGTAATTAGTAAACGTCCTACTATGTTGGATCTCGATGAAAAACCCACAAAAACAAAAGCAAATAAAAAATCGTACATTCGGCCATTTTATGAAGATTCGGCCTTTTCTATTTGGGCTTTAACTTATAGCCCATTAAAGATCATAACAAAATTTGACTTTAATTTTTCCTCTGAACATGTACTTTGCTATAAAATAAAAAATAAAAAATAAAAAATAAAAAAAATCGAGTAAGGCTATAAATTACATTTTTATTTCATAATTATCTCATAATGTTAATGTAGTAGTCACAATTAAGCCTTGGATTAGTTCTTGCTAAAGTAAAAAAAATTCAAAGGTTAATTGAGACTGTCACATTAACATTATGAGATAATTGTGGGCTAAAAATATGGTATATATATAACATTACTCAAAAAACAATACATGTAAATGACTATCGTATCTGGGTTATATATAGTTTTAGTTAAAACTGAACGTGTTGTAATAAGAATATATACCTTACAACACGACACAAATAACACGTCTCAATCTCAACAAATTCATTTCCAACTGAACTGACCAATGGTGCATTTGGAATTGCTATTTCGTAGACAATAAGTGCGATTTTAAACCAAATCGCATAACATAAATCGTTTAAGAACTACGTTTTTAAAAATTGTGATTTGAAAACGTAGAAAATCTGCTTTTTCAAATCGCAGGTAAGATTATGCTTTTTTAAAAAAATAGAATTTTAAAGGCTAATTTGCGATTTTAAAGGCTAAATTACGATTTTACCAAACGCTTAACTGCATGTTTTAAAATCACTTTTTTCAAATCGTACATTTTGAAATCGTTACTTTAAATTGCACTTCTTGAAATTACAAACTCAAACGGACTCCAAATCTTGTTCATGACTTTATATTGCTTCTCATACAATCATACAAATTTGTCTTTTCCTTTTTTTTTTTGTTATTTTAATTTTTTCTTTCGTAATAGAACCATTTTGCCGCAACATGTGAAAATTATAGAGTAAGACCCACAACAATTAGTTATTCAAATTGCTAATAATTGGGTCAGTTATTATCAGAAAGACCATGTATAGAACCAAATTATCTAAATAAATTTTGAATTGTCCGACCACCATGACAAACAATTGAATATTCTCACGCGCGTCCTCTTCTAAGTTCTAACATAACTACCAAAATTGCTTAGTTTTTGGGACTCTATTGTGGATTAGAATCTAGACAAATAATTGTGAGAGAGTCCTTATAAACTCACCTGGTTAAATAAAAATTGAACTGTCCAACTATTTATTCGATTAAGTAAATCTCATAAATAGTTTCTCTTTCTCACAATTATTTATTTAAAATTAAAAAAAATAATTTGAGATAATCGAATTTGATCTAACGGTACGGTTGGCCCCGCTGTGACATTTGACCAATTTTTGAAACCAAGCATGGGGAATAATATCGTGCAATTAACGGCAGCAAGTAGGAAGGAAGTCGAGTTCGGGCGACGACGAGCATGTGGGTCAACTAAGATAAGGTCGTCTCCGTCCAAAGTCAATCCATATATTTAGAATTAGCCCAAGCCATCTCTTCTGAAATTCAAGCACGAGGTTGATTTGATTTGGACACAGGCGGCTTCATTTTCTATATTCATTAAATTTTCTTTTGATATTGGCTTTGTCAAATTCGATCAGCAGGAGGTGGCGCCCGACGTTTTATGGAGTTTTGACCTTTTTTTTTTTAAAAAAAAAGAAAAAAATAATTGTTTATATAGACAATAAAGAGAGTGAATGATTAATATATTATAATTGGTACGTAATAGCCACAATAGTGGGATATATATTAATGCTTCACTTGAAGAATTCTTCATGAATTTATGAAATACCTTTAATTAATTAAGTTCATCCCTTTTCTCTTTATTATTCATAAAAATTTAAGTGTTTTATGGGCTATCGACCGAGAGGCGTCTTTTAACTTTTAGATGTAATTTAAGGCATTCCATAGGCCAGCCAATTAATAACTTTTTTTTTTTTTTTTGGGGGGGGGGGGGGGGTTCTTTTTAGTATCCCTCTTGCTAAAATTTATAAAATAATAATGAAATATACACACTTTTATTCTATTTTATTGATATAAGTTCTTATATTTGTTTTTGTTTTATTAAGAAGAGCTGATCCAATGGTTGATTGATAGTGTTACATCGGTAAAATGATTTTTTTTTTTTTTTTTTTCTAAAAAAATAATTTCTAACATTTATCTTTAAAATAATAAGGGGTGTGCATTCTTTTGTTCGGTAAGTAGTTTTTATTCTTGGCCGACCACCGCCTATATATGCATGCAACAAAAACTAGGTTGTTGGCGGACAAAGTTTTTTTTTTTTTTTTTTTTGTTTTCTTCAAATTGAGTTGTAAGAATTTTTTTAAAAAAATTAAGTTGACTAATAATACTTTAATATAACTAGAAAAAATTAGTCACGTGAAAACACCAAAATGGTAAATTTTTCGTAACATCCAATGAGTTTATTAGGTTGACTAATAATAATCCTTTAATATAAATAATAGTTTTAATTAGTTTAATAAAATATATATGAAAATTATATTTAATGCCTAATTTTATATTCTCAGTTTGAAATCAGAAGTGGACATGCAGTTCGAACTAAGCTCTATTAATTCACATTATAAATAATTTGACATTTAAGATTTAAACGATCAGACTTAAAAGAAAAATAGATTAATTAAAAAAAATTGTAGTTTGCACAAAGATAAACTAATAGGTTTTAATTTTTTTTAAAAAAAAAAAAAAATCTCTCTATCATTTACTAAAGAGTTGGAGCTTAAGTTAAGAATAGTCAAAGAAAAGAAAAGGTCTTAAAATTTGGGTCTTACGTCCATGACTTTAAGAAAAAGAAAATAAGTAATGATAATAAAGAAGATCCAGATAGGCATCATATATAGGCTTGTTTAAAAAGAGAAAGGATTTGATGTTGAATGTAGACTGTTTCAAATATCCTAAAAGTAGGACATTTTATGTTGTAGTATGTAGAAGTAGAACAAACGTACGCTGAAGCTGTGGACCAAAAAACAAGTGGGAAAACCAAAACTGGATTTCGGCGCCCACTAAACCGCTTAAACTTACCTTATCCAAAATTCCAGTTGCATGTATCCCAATAAATTGCCTATAATTTATAAATACTCCCGTCAGTACAGTAAAAAAAAAAAAAAATCACTCAAAAATTCACTCTCTCTCGTACGATCAGTTCATAAGAAAAAAAAAAAAAAAAGAGAAATATTTTAAGAATAAAAATTAAGCTTTAGAGCTAATTGAAGCGATCGAGAGTGTTAGGTATTAATTCTTTTATCCTTAGTTTATGTCCATATATTATTGTTATTAGAATTTAAATTATGTTGATATAATGCCTAAATTACTAGGGAAGGTGTGATTGAATGTCTCAGGGAATGATATATATTATATTCAATCATTCTTTTAAAATTACAAATGGGTCGTTGTGCTGCCTAAATATTATTAGGTATTTTACAATAGCGCCATTGTAATTCCTAAATAATGCTAGAGGTTCAAATAAATATTATACTAATGTCGACGTAGTAATATAATACCTCTTATGAAAAATACGTGGAAATGCTACATAGTCGTTATAATGCCCAAACAGTACTAAGATATTTTAGATATGTCATTATGATATCCAAATAATATTAAGATATTTAGATTTGTCGTTATGATGCCCAAGCTAGTTGCATTATGACATTGTAAACATGTCGTTATGCTGCCCGAATTTTTAGGATTTAAAATAAGGTTAATTAGGAATAAGAAATAAAAAAATATAAGCTAATATGAAGGTACAATATTGATGCAGAAAGTTTAAGAAGACGCAGAAAATCATCTAAAGAGTATAAACCTAAACGGTAAGTTTAATCTTACTGACCCTGCATTATAATTTTACAAAAGTACATTATATATGTTTTCTTGAGTCCTGTTATTTTGATTACATTTATGAACATATTTTGATATGTTTTGCATATGTGTTAAATGAAAATATTTTTTTAAAGGAAATGATTTATGAAAAGAGATTGGGTTTTGGAAGGAAAAATGTGATTTGTGAAAATGATAATATTATATGAAATTATGTATGACTGCATGCAAATGCCCAACTGTTAGGTGGAGATTATGCGCCTAACACTTTGATGTTAGGAATGGGGGAAAACAAAGTTGCATAACAGTCTAACGGTTAAGTGAGGTCACACGCTTAACACCTCAAAGCTATAAGATGGATAAATTATTAGTAACCTTGCAGTTAAGTGTGATAACACTTAGCAAACTCTTAAGGATAAGTAGGAGTATAAATTCACTTATTGTTATGATGATATGTTATGTTCTGCAATGTTTGTGCATAAATTATGTTGATTTATCTAATGTTTTACTCATCATGCTATGAACTATTTTATTACTTCATATTATGAAATGTTGAGTTAATTATACAATAAGAAAATGCAAAGAAATATATTTTATGTTTTATTACTATGTATTAAATTGTCTGTCACATAGTCCATGGTTAGCCATACTTTATTGAAAACTCTTTTGTGAAAACACTACACATGTGGTTGTCTAATAAACACTATATAATGATGAGATGTTTTATAAACAATTGATGGCTCATATTATAAATGATCAATTGTTTGAATTCAAGCAAAGTAAATTTTTGCGGTGCCGTGGACTCACCCTTTCACCTATACTTTTTATAGATGCGATTGAGGAAGAGAAAGACGAAGACGAAACCTGTTTAAGTGTTCGATCTATGATGAAAGAGGCTGACTGAAAGCCTCATTTTTTTTGAAAAGACTGACATACTTGAAGTCAATAGTGAAAATACTTATAGTATTAGATGTGTGTATTTTAGTATACTAATTATGGCAACTTCTAATCTCCAGTGTATTGTTAATAATATTGTAAAGGATGTAGCCTGTTGCCAGTGACAGTTTTGAAAAACTAAGTTCTTAGTTGTTGATATATATAAAGTTTTAATTAGATATTTTGGTATAATTATATTTTTGAAGAAAAATACAATCTTTAAAAAAAATAAAAACTTTGCAATTATTATATGTAATAATGTTACGTGTAATTTTAGATAATTATACTTATGACATGCTTAGAAAGTTGAGTCACTACTTGATAATTAATAAACATCTAATTATTAGGAGTACATGGAATATGCTTATTTATGGATTTTGATTCCATCTCTATCATCTACAACTTTCCAAACAAAAATCAGTAGGCTAGGCTTTGGTTTAATTAGCTAGCTCAGGTGATAAAAGGGTGGGTAGGGTTTGGATAGATTTTAGATTATATATATATTTTTACCGTGCAAAAAACAAAATGTAGTAGGTAAACATTGTAAAATAAGACAAAAATAAAAATACAAAAAGCTTTAGATATATTTATTATTTTCAAACACAATTAATATAGCTAGCTAGCTAGCTAGATCAACCTCGACACAATCTATGTGCCTAGATTGGCTGATTCACACTAAATTTCAATTGCAGTTGTCTTCTAACACCAGCAGGTGAGGTCGGGTTTAGTAGTTTACAGCATGTTTAGGGTTTGATATATCGTCACCCTTCACCCTCTAAAAAAAAAAACAGAAAAGAAAAAAAAGAAAAAGAAAAAGAAAAGAAAAGAAAAGGTACATTCCATTTCATAAAATTGATGCTAGAAAAGTGAACATGCACGTCTTTTCCAATATTTCTGAATTTCACTTAATTTCCTTAATTCAACCTAATTTCCTAGAATCCAAGAAATTCTTCCTCTTGGGTTCACAGGATGAAATGTAGTCAAGAAAACTGTAAAAGTCCGTGTCCATGTAACGCCTTGGATTCGCTTCGTTGATTAGTTTAGGCGATGGCTTGACCATTCTATCGAAAGGAAGAGCATGCAAAGAAGCCACCGATATCCGAGACTTCTTAGAATTCACTGAGACTCTGTGTAAAACACTCTTGTATTTTCCATTGCTGAAGATCTGAAAGACAAATAAAAGTGATCAGTCAATAAATCGTTGTTAACCATTAATATTGCATTTCAAAAAATTCAAAATTTATGAGCGACAAATAATATTATTTAATAAATTGTTATACGATGCATTTTATCCGATCGTGTTTGGTTCATGGCAAAAATTTGAGGTTAATTTGATAAACCCACCTCAAGATGATCACCAACGTTGACAACAAATGAATTGGGGATTGGTTCAACAGTGACCCATTTGTCTTGGAATTGAATCTGTAAACCCTCGACCTCATCTTGGAGAAGAAGTGTAAGGCATCCATAGTCGGAGTGAGGTGGCATTCCTAGCGTTAGATTGGGTTCGGGGCATGGAGGGTAGCAATTGACAACCATTAGCTGGCTCCCATCTTGGAATTCCTTTAAAATGTCATCTTCTTCTGTCGTCTTCTCTGTGGTTCCCACAAGTCCCAAGCTTTCTAGGATGGCCTCCATTAGCATTAGAAACAAGTGTTTTGTTTCTTTTGCGTAGGTAACAGCCGATTTCCTGTTTAATTAAGCATGAACAAGGAACATAATTGGTCATTAATTAGATTACAATATAAGTGGCGGACAACTAGAAGCAACTTATTCAAAATTATTATTCTTAATATAATTTTAATAAGCGATTAGGAGCAATCCATTTGCATGTTGTTAATTCATCTGTTATTCTACAATAAATTTAAGAAAAGATTAATTAATATTTTAATACTTTCTTAACGGTTCAAATTCAAGAATTCGACTATGATATTATATTCAATTATCAATTATTATAAAAATTTAAACAAATAAAAAAGATGGATTCAATAATTTAATAATATTTTAACACAAGTCAACTTCTTTTATTTTTATTATTTTGTTTCTATTCAAGTCAACTTCTCAACTTCTTATTTAAGTTAGAGAAATTAAAGGTGGAGCTAATCCTGCAAAGCCTAAGTCATCGATCGATTCTGAGCCACAGAAATATTGAAGAAAGATTAATAATTAAAGAATATGAAGCTAAGCTTTCACCTCAAGTCTACGGGAGAAGAAGGCCAATGAGGGAGAACATCTGACATATTGGGATGACACATTAGCTTCAAGAAGTCTCTCCAACAAAAAACAGTGTCTTTGGTCTGGTTAAAGCTTGTCCCATATCGGACCGGCGAACGCATGTCGGAAGACATGAACTTTGCTCTTTCTTCCATTGGGAGCTCGAAAAACCTTGTGCCCACGTCGATCATACTGCTTATAACATCGCTTGGAATGCCATGGTTTACCATCTGCATATATTAACCAACAAAAAAATTTCTTCATTTTGAAGCTAGCTCGTTAACTTACACTTACCTAGAACATTTATCTTAAAAATTTAAACGGATAAAAAAGACTGTAGCTAATATTTAATTGAAATAGAAAATAAATGAATTAAGGAGATAGGATTTTAAATTGCTATTTATCCTAATAGTTTAAGATAAATTTAAACGTTTAATAAAAAACCTACCTGAAAAAAACCATATTGCTCGCAAGCATTAGCGAGAGACTCGAGGACTTGTAGCCGGTTGGAACCTTGCAATTCTGAGAAATCAATGATGGGCAGCTTGAGAGTTTTCTTGAGTTGATTGAGCTCCCCATCATTCACATTGGGTCGATCGGAAACAGGCCATATGTACTTGTTGGGAACTTGGTTTATGCCACTATCAGATAGGTACTTCACTCCTTTCTGGTACTGTACTGTATCATCCTCCCTTGTCTCAGTATTCAGCGCCATTGCAGGAGACATGTTGTAATAACCTGAAATTTACAATTAAGGAAGATTATGTTATAAGCCTTCTATTTTTATTTTTTGAGAACTTGAGAGAGAGCGTATATATATATATGGATTGGATATATACATACCAAATTTGAAGGCTTGAAGAGATCGAGATGAAAGGGATAGTGAGAGAGAAAAACTAGGAAATGAAGTGTGGAATAATGAGAAGGGGTTTAGGGGTTTATATAGTAGAGAAACAAGGGGGAGTAGAACAGTAGCAAGGTTTTGTGAAACCGCTCAACCAGCTTCGGGTTTGTGAATCCATGTAACGAATCGTTGACCAAAGTCCAGTCAGAGCACGAGATGGGTAGGGAGTAGGGACCAAAGAAAACCCCTCCTTGTCCAGGCCATCAGACCAAAAAAACTTCAACTGTAACTCTTTGTCCTCTTCCTTAGCTACCACCTACCCTTATAGGTGAAGCTCCCTCTCTCTATCTCTCTCTCTCTCTCTAGAAATATTATAAATAGAAAACGTCATAAATGGCAGGAAATCATGGCTGACTTTTACCATGCAAGTCATTTTTATTAATTAGTAGAGCTCCTTTTTTTTTTTTTTTTTTTTTTTTTTTTTTTTTTTTTTTAAAGAAATCGTAAAATTACCTTTAATTCTTATAAATTCTACAAATCTCACACACACTCATAATAGGTTAACCTCAGATTTACATCTATAAATTTTACAAATCCCATGCATATATATATATACTAGCTATAATGGGTTAAGTCTTACACCTCCACCTTATAAAGAAGGATAAATTTAAAAAAATATTAATTTTGAGTATTCATCTTTTAAATTTTTTTTTTCTAATTTTAAAAAATGTCAATTTAAGGTATTCATTTTTTAATTTTTTTTAATTTCAACCATCCATTAGAATTTTTCGTTAAATCCTATCAAAATTCTTAAAATAATTTTTTTTTAAATAATAATAATAATAATTTTTTTTTCAAAGATTCAGGCACAGGTTTTTTTACAAATTCTGTTAAATTCTAACCAACACTTAAATTCTTACAATTTTTTCTTTTTTTTTTTCTTAAAAAAAAAGAGTATTTTGAGAATTTTGACAAGATTTAGTGAAAAATTTTAATAGAGGATTGAATGCAAAAATGATAAAAGATCAAGAGTTATTAATGAATCTTTTTCTAAAAAAAAAAAAAAGAGTACGTACCACTAAATTGTAAGATTATTAATTCCTTTACCATACTAAACCGTTGAATTTTTTATTTTTTATTTTTCACTTTGTTATATACCTATATATACTTTTAAATATTCACCGGCCAACAATCAGGGTCAAACACATGGCAATTGATTTTTTCATACCAATTTTGACTGCCTATATATAATGAATAATGATATTAATTATTACTCAGTGCAGAATTAACCTTTGACGAGGCATCGATCTTGAATGATTAAATTGGAGATATGTAGAACAAATAATATTGTTTATTTGCATGATCAGCTTAATTTGGAGGGGTTCATACGCGCGCACCCTATATGTTGTCACGAGAAATTTGACAAATTAATAACTTGTTTGTCAAAGAAAAAATACTTAATTCATATGACGGTTTACCTAGTCTTATGATGTAATAGTGTGATTTGTCGCTTTATTTTATTTGACAAATTAATTATAAGATGATTTTTTTAAATTTTTTTATTATTATAATTTTTAATTATGGGAAACCCTACTGCCCCGGATTCGAACAAAGTACTCCTTCCATAACGATCGGTAAGATTCTGACTGTGCTAACAGGTATAACTAGTAATCTTAAAGAATTGTTCGCACTTAAAAAACAAAAAAAAAAAAAAAAAAAAAAAAATCAAACTTTAAACTAATTAATAAAAATACCACAAAAATCAAGACTACCTTTACCACCGGAATCAACCCGGTTAATCCACTACAGAAAAATAATTGGTTTCTAGGGACATATATTTAGTAACGTGCCAAAAGGTCTAACACGTTACTAAGTTTCAAATTTAGTGACTTGTCTTCGACGTGATAAATCACATATTAATAATATTGGTTTTCATAAAATTATTATCCTTTAGGTTTTCTTATAGCTGTACGTACATGGTTCAGAAATTATAAACAACTTTTGGGCTTGTGACTGCATGCGTTGGACCAACGACCGACCAACCAGTAATCTTTGTTTACACGGAGAAAACCTACGTACGTACGTACGTTTGGTGAGGAAATATAGATACATTCTCCTTCTTAACGTGATCCAAGGAAACAGGAACAGAACAGAATTTATCATCGAGGTTTAACTCTAGTTTTAATTAGAGTTAAAATCAGTGATAGGGCTAAGATTTTTGTTAAAACGAATCAAGATTGAAAGTAAAGTTTTTTTTTTTCCCCCTTTCTGAATAATTAAGTAGAACTATTATTAATAAAAAGAATTAATTGTACAACAAATCAACACAAACTAAACCAGAATATTTACATCAATATTCCTAGTTAAGACAAAGTCTAACATTCTCCAAAGTCTTGTTGAATCTTCATTTTTCAGAAAGCCGAAACCACACGCACCTCTCAAAAATCATCTTCAAGATTTGTTCCTCAGTTTCTCGGTTGGCCACCAAATTTGATTTCATTTCTAGCCTTCCAAATTCTATACACACTAAGAACCAATTTGCAAGTCACCCCCAACATGGACTTAGTTTTCCAATGGCTGCACCCTTCCTCAATCAAGTCATCCCAAACATTAGGAGGATTCAGAACATTACATCTATGCAAACAAGTCTTTCAAATCCGTGAACTAATTCAAGGCTGCAATCGAATTTCGCAGAATCTTCACCGCACTTTGTTACAGCCGTGGTTGTTTGTAACACTTTTGATTTTGAGATTTGGTGCAGTCCGACAGCTAAAGAAGGTTGCATCGAATTCTCCAAAACTTGTAAAACGATGTTTGATTTTTTGTGAAGAATTATTTACTTTTCATAATTTAAAGTACCTTTTATGCTCACTCGTAAAGTCGGTGAAAGCTTTGGGCATTTAAGTGTGATGTCAGCAATGAAGTTACATGGGGCAATTTTTTGTCTAATGGTGGGCACACTACAAAAAAAACTGTAATTTGCCGCGTGTCTACAGTAACAGTTACTGAGACACGCGGCCAACTGGCCGCGTGTCTTAATAACTACGTGACAGATTGTTTGCGAAAAACAAGTAGCCGCGTGTAAAAAATACACGCGGCCAATTAGCCGCGTGTATTTTGCACACGCGGTCAATTGGCCACGTTTATTTAATTGGCCGCGTGTATTTTGCACACGCGGCCAATTAGCGGCGTTTATTTTTGACACGCGGCCAATCAAATAAACGTGGCCAAGTGATTCAAAATTCCCTCCTTTTCTTTTTTTCTTCTGCAACTGCACCGCCCGCATTGTTTGACTTTTCTTTATCATTTCTTTTTTCTTTTTCTTTCTTCCTTCAAGGATAATATTAATGGCCGGTTCTTTCTTCTTCTTTTTTCTTTGTTCTTTTTTCTGCCTTCTTCCTTCTTTCCCTTCTTCCTTCTTTCTTCCCCTTATTTCTTTTCTTCCCCAGCCTTATTTCTTCACACAGTCACAGAGAGCCAGAGAGGGAAATGGAAGACGGAGACCGAGAGAGTTGGAGATCCGGTCTGTGGTATGATTTCCGCGTGTATTTTTTCTTTTCCTTCTTTCCCTTTTTCCCACGCTCTTCGTTCCTAAATCTCCTTTTTTTTTTTTTGTTCTTTTCTTCACACAGAGGGAGATGGAAGAGGGAGACCGATCGGAGCTGGAGATGGAAGAGGGAGATTGATTTCCGGCGACCGATTCTCAGGGATTGGTATTTTTTTTTTTCTGGTTTTATTTTCGGCGATTTGCTGTTGTTTGGGTGTATTGAATTTGATTTTGGGTTTTGGGCGTTTTGGTTTGATAATTTCCGACGAATTGGTTTGATGATTTAGGGTTTCTCTTGTATTGATTTTTTTTTTTCCCCATTTTGGGTTTTATTTCCGGCGTGATGTTGTTGTTTTGGTCCCGGCGTGATGCTGTTGTTTTTTTTCCCATCTTGTATTGATTTTGGGTTTCGGGCGATTGGGTTGAATGGCCGGGTTCTTGCTATTTTTTCTGGCTTCTTGCTGTGTTTTCTGGGTTTGGGTGTAATGAATTTGCTGTTGTTTTGGTTATGGATTAATGGGAGAAGAAAAAAGACTGGCCTGGCCTGGCCGGATGTATGCCAGATTGGAGAAGAAAGGATACCGGCCTGGCCTGGCCTGGCCGGATCGATGTATGCCAATTTTTTTTTTTAAAAAGGACAAAAATTTTAGCCGCGTGTATTGAAATACACGCGGCTAGAATTTCAAAAAAAATAAATTCCTGTCAGCCACGTATTTTTTGCAAGTTGCTAAATGATACATGGCTAAATAGCCACATATATAAAGGGACACGCGGCTAATTGTGCATTTAAACACAACAGAATTTACCACGTGTAATTGGCTGTGGCTAATTGCAAGTGGCTAATAACAAAGTTATTTGTAGTGGCAAGTCATCAGTTTATATGTACTGTGAGTTTTTTTATGGTCTGTTTGGGTATTAAATATTTTGAATATGAATAGTATTTTGAATCTGACTGCGGATTTTAAGACAATGAAAATGTATTTGAATGTTGAATATAATTTAGATTCTTTTCGAACATGTGTTTGGGTGTTGAATTTTTTAAATTAGAAAATGTGCTTTATAATGGTAGAAAGTGATTGGAAATAATTGGATTGTATGAAAAGTTGTGTATAATGATTGGTGTTATGAAAATAAGTGTTAAATTTTAGAAATTGAAAAATAATAAAACTAATAATAAAAAGAACAACAACAAAAAAAATTAAAAATTAAAAACTAAAAAATCTAATATTTTATTTTTAGTTTTATTTTTATTATATATATATATATATATATATATATATATATATATATATATATATATATATATATAGTGTCAGCCACCCCGGCCCCTGGGGGTGGCCGCGGGCCACTCCCGACCCCCGAAATCCATTTGAGGTAGCTCGAAAGCCACTCCTAGGACACTGGGGGTAGCCGCGCGGCTACCCCCAACCCCAGGGGTGGCCCGAAATCAATTTAGGATGGCTCGAAAGCCACCGCTAGTGCTCAGGGAGTCGGGCGCAGCCAACCCCGGCCACTGGAGAAAGCTGCACGGCCACCTTTGTTCCCAGGGGTGGCCTTCGGGCCACCCCGGCCACTGGGGGTAGCCGCTTGGCCACCCCCGGTAGCAGGGGTAGCCTCTGGGCCATTCCTAAGGCTCAGGGGTGGCTTTCGGGCCGCTCCGAAATCCATTTGGGGTGGCTTGAAAGCCACCCCCAGGGGTCGAGGTGTGGCGCGCGGCCACCCTCAGGGGCCGGGGTGGCTTTTGGCCACCCCATTTTCCTATTTTTCTTCAAAAAAAAATTAATTCTTTTTAGTTTACTTTTTTTTTCAGTTTTTTTTTTTTTAAAAAAAAATATGTTACAAAACTCAAAATATGCTACTGAACAGCCGGTTTCAGACTAGCATTTAATGCTACAACTCAAAAGTCACGCCTATGTTAATTGATAGCATAGAAAGAACAAAATTCAAGCCTCTATCATTTCACCTCGGAATTCAAACTACATTCACATTATATTCAAACAGCTGGTGAGTTTTATTCAGCTTGGTTGCAGGTTGTGGATTTTCGAATAAAAATCCGGTTTGAATATTGAATAATATTCGAACCAAACAGACTATTAGAAAATTTGGGCGGGTGAGGATCAGGGTCATTTGACCCATCTTGACCCTTTCCTCCGCCCTTAGTCAAAACCATATATATATATATAAAGACAAAAATTTAAAATTGGAGGGCCATGACTCTCTTGATCGAATCTAAGTTCCTAACAATTAGCTGGTAGCTAGCTAGATTGGACAACTAATTATTGTAAAAAGACTTTTTATAGAGCTTATTTGTTAGAGGACGTGTCTGTTCAAATTAACAAATTCTATATGAGTTCTCTTACACTTATCTTATCGAATTGCTAACTATCCAAACAAACAAATACATTGAACTCAATCCCTCTCAACCCTAAGTTCGTATGTATAATAAGAAGAGTACTACTAGCTGGAATTAAAGGATTTTTTAGTGTTACAATGTGCATGTGGATGAAGAGGATGAGTTGATTAATTGGTGTAAGCTTTCTGCCCACTTCGATTAAAAATTAAAACGAAAGCTAGCTTAGCAATATTTATTGTTATGGTGCCCCGTGAACCCAAATTACATGTGTGCAGACCAATTAACTAGTCTTTTCATCTCAAAAATCAGATATATATATATATATACACAATACATGGACATGCATGCGGCGAGCCCTAGCTATATAGAGACCCAATTAATTAATTAACAACCTGTCATGATCGATCACATTTGACATTTTATGATTAAGTACGTCAATTAATTTTTTTATTAAACATTAAACTTAATTATACAATGCCACGTGGCCAAAAATGGTATCAAAGCTAAATATATCCTCTGAGAGAGGCCATGCAAGCATGTTGGCATATTGTTGCACTAAGCATTTTATATTTTATTGTAAATAAAAAAAAAAAGCTCCCTTTTCAGCCAAAAAGAAAATTATAATATTCATATTTTGGCATGATTATCACACAGATATTTATTTCTAACAGACCCTCGTTCTGAGAAACCGCAGGGAATTAACTTGCAGTTGTATCGATCCTTGGAGAAAAATAAAATAAAATAAAAGGATAAATAAGACATGTGATGGCATTCATCCTACTCACACACCAAATTAATTAAGCTTATCCTGGATTACAGCTGTTGACCTCTAAAGTTTTGTACTTATATAAATCAAACTTATCGAAAATAGTAACACAATAATGTTGTATATATATATATATATGTACGTGTGCAGCTGGGCATTCATTTTATATATATGACGTATTCATCACGTTGTCTCTTTATATATATTGCTTCTTTATAACTAAATTATTTCTTCCAAATTAGGTTATAATTTTTTTTTTCTAATTCTTAATCTATTTAGATGTCATTTGTCTTTAGAGAAACGTTTTTGCAATTTAATAAACCAAAATTAAAAATATTCAAACCTAATTTGAGGAAAATTCAAGTTGTTCTAGCATGGTCCCAAACTCCAAAATCTTAGACTCTTATGGGTCTATGTTCCTTAGCCAATTCCGTCGACTTTCAAGTTTCAACGCTGTTTAATTATTAAAAAAGAAAAAAAAAAAAAAAAAAAAAGGTTTCAACGGTGTTTGTTTTAGGTCACTTGAGCCTTAAATAATTCGTAAGAAACAGGAGTGAGCTGAGGTCAAAGGATGGAGCCATGGAGGCCTGCGTACGTTGGTTGAAACAGTGAGGTTTGTGTGTGGTCGGGGTGGTGCCAATTAAGCTGGTCGACCTCCATGTCTTCTGCTCGCCACTAAAACTTTTTGCTTTGTCCTTTTATCCCCCATTCGTTGCATGCTTTCTGGGGTCCACGTCAGCTCCTCAATATTGAATGTGATGGACATGTAATGCACCGAATATTTTTTGTCATATCAACGTCCTTCACATCTCACGGGTTCATCATCTTGTTCGTGGATATTTTTTCTGTTTGACTCTCAGTAATGTATTATTCGATCAATTATTTGGGTTTGGGTTTTTAATTATTTGAAAATTCATTTCTTTATTAACAAGTAATATTTGCATTAATGTTGTTTTATTTATTTATTTTATTTTTTAATGATAACAGCGGACTTTAGCTGTAATATACCGTTATACACTAGATTTGACATGTCCCTTGGCCTACTAGATTTAAAAATGTAGATTTATTAACAATTTCTTCGTTTTTATTTTTAAATTTTTTGAGCTAATTCTGAATTCATAATATAGAATTAAGAAAAAAATATACACATATGTACCCCCTTCAAAGTTCAAACTGCCGCTCTTTTATCAATGTGTTCTCAAATTACTAATTACGATAATGTTCTCCCAAAGCTAACAAAAAAAATAAAAATAACCTTAAAAAAGTTTCAATCAGATAAATATATTCCTATAAATTCGAAGAAGACAAAATAAAACTAAAAAAAACATATTAAAAAAAAACAATTTTTTTTTGAAAGATTAAATAAATATTAAAAGAAATAAAAAAAAAATGAAAATTCAAGAGGGTGGCCACACTAAAAATTATATAAAACAAAATCAAAAAAAGAAAAAAGAAAAACCCTTGATTTTTATTTTTATTTTCCGTTTATTAATTTATTTTTCATTTTTTGTTTCTGTTTTTGTTTTAATATAATTTTCAGATTTTTTATAATTTTATGAACAATATTTTTGTCATTGAGAAAATATTAACATTATTTGATACTTTAAGGAAAGACATTGACACAATTGATAGTTTGTGGGTGGAATATTAACAATTAAATGATCGTTTAAGGAGAATATATATACTTTTTCTTATAATTAAAGACGGCCATCTACATATTGTCCTCTCGGGTTTTTGTGTATATTTTGCGCACGGAATTAGTTGGAAGCCCATGGCATTTAGCAGAAACGTAACGAATTTGTATGGAAGTCTTTGTTTTTTTATATAAATAAACATAAATCCATCCTTTTCTTTTTCATTATGCTACTGACTTCATTATATAAATATATATACATGAATACATCACATTGGAAGTCAACCTTTCATTGGTTTGGATAATCGCACGATCGATTCCTCCTCTATAGGAATCATAGGATGTATAAGCAGTACAATACTTTATCTACTCGCAAGTCACAAACTCAATCCAACAATCTACCTCTAGCACCCCTGTCTAGGGCTGTATTCGAGCTGAGTCGAATCGAGTATTGAATGTTCAAGCTCGGCTCATTTAATTTTATTTCGAACACGAGTCGAATTCGAATTTATCATCGAACGAAATATTCTGTTCAAGCTTGGCTCGTTTAATTTTATTTCGAATACGAGTCGAGCTCGATCTTATCACGAGCTGCTCAATTAACTTATTCATTTCTTATATAAAGTAAATATCATGATTGTTTATATTTTCATAAATCCATATTAATCATTAATTAATCAAGTCTTATTAAAATTTTATCATCTGAGTTCATTAAATAAATTAACTTGAATCTTAAATAATATAATCTCGAGTTTATATGTATGTATATAAATTTGTTATGCACATACACAAATTACATGTGTGCACACAAACACATATAACCACACATACTCACAAACACACTTATGTACACACAAATCTATAAAATTAAACTCACAACAATAATTCAAGCTATATCTATCATATTTGGATGATGATTCATTTTTACTTAAGATGTTCTTATTACAAAATTAAAATAATACTAAGAAAAAATTGTAAAAATGAAGTTATACGAGTTTATACAAGCTTATCCGAGTCTATCCGAATCGAGCCGAGTTTATACGAGTATGTCTCGTTTAATATTCGAATATATTATTGTGTTCACGAACGGCTCATTTATTATTCAAACCGAGACCGAATCGAGTTTAACCGAACCGAATCGAGCCGAGCTGACGAGTGGCCGAGCTCATCTTACACCCCTACCCCTGTCTCCACTTCCTCATAAGTTTAAAAATAAGGGATAACTTTACATAGAGTATTGATCATTTTGATTTAAGAATAATGAAGTTTTAAATGTCTTAAATAAAGGTATTTAAGTTTTCAAACGTTTCAATAAAAAAGTAATATGTTAGGATTTATCGTTAAATTCTGTCAAAATTTTCAAAATACTAATGTATTTATATTTTTTAAAAATAAATACATAATTTTTTTAAAAAAATATATATAAATTTTTTAAAAGATTCAGGTATGGGTATTTTTGCAAATTTCGTTAAATTCTTACTAACACTTAAATCTTAATAATTTTTTTTCTTAAAAAAAATAGGGATCTTTTGAGAATTTCGGCAAGAATAAACAGCAAATCCTAACGAAATACTTGTAATTGAGACGTTTGAAAATTTTGATACCCTAGTTTGAGACTTTTGTAAGTTTAATCTCCCTAAATCAAAATGGTCAATACTTCAATACTCTTATGTGATGTAATCCAAAAATGTAAATTTTTGCGCACATCACGGGACAAAATGATTTGTCTCTCGATCTTATTCAAGAAGCATTATCATGTCATTTCCGTTGCAATTATATTTGCCGGGACAGTGAAAAGGCCCTTGTTGATCTTTCTTTATGCTCTTAAAATAATAATAATAATAATAATAATAATAATAAACAAAGAAAAAGGGAAAAAAGCCTGCATTGAGAGTTTTTGTTTTGTTTTGTTTTGTTTTTTCAAAAAAAAAAAAGAATGAGTAAGCATTTCATATCAACAAAACAAAACAATCTATACTATCTTGAGAGTTTCATTCTCAATGCAATTAAGAAACAATTTAATTAACTCCCAACCCAACTCTTGATTTCGCTAAATAAAAAATGTCTTCTTTTTCATTTATCGAGTTGTTTCTTGGTGAGATCAAGACAAGGCCCACCAAGCATCCAACTAAATAATCATGGCCAATTATTTCCAATTATTTCGAGTCTAGAGCATACGTAATTCATTTGTTTTATTTGGGTTTGCGATTTTTTAAAATTTAATTTTTTAAAAATGCAATTAAACATTTAACAAAATCACAATTTATCATTTAAAATTACAGTTTATCTTTGATTTTGTAGGCGTGAGTTGTTATTAGAGAGAATAAGCGTGAGTTTCCAGATTGAGGGATATACGGATGCAGATTGGGCAGGAAATATTTCAGACAGAAAATCCACATCAGGGTACTTCATGTTTGTCGGTGGGAACTTAGTTACATGGAGAAGTAAGAAGCAGAACGTGGTGGCTTTGTCAAGTGCTGAGGCTGAGTTCCGGGGGATGGCTAAAGGTCTTTGCGAGCTTCTCTGGCTCAGAAGATTATTAACCGAAATTGGTTTTGCTCCTAGTTGCGAAATGGACCTTTTTTGCGACAACAAAGCAACAATTGATATCTCACATAACCCTGTCCAACATGATCGAACCAAACATGTGGAGGTAGATCGACACTTCATCAAATAGAATTTCGAGTCCAAGATAATTCGATTTCCCTTCATCAAATCTGAAGATCAACTAGCAGACGTACTCACCAAAGCAGTGTCCAGCAAGAACTTCTACAACTCACTTGACAAGTTAGGCATTAAGGATTTGTATGCACCAACTTGAGGGGGAGTGTAGGCGTGAGTTGTTATTAGAGAGGATAAGCGTGAGTTGTTATTTGAAAGGATAAAGGATTGATCCCATAATATAAGGATCAATCCTTCATCCTTTATCCTTTATTCTAGCCATGAAACCGGTAGTAGTAGCCTAATAGGAATAGATGTCTACTATTATATATACATGTAAACAGAGAGCAGAAGTATTCAATTGAAAAACATATGTTTCTGACCTACAATTCGTAAGAGATTTGATTTAAAATCGGATACCAAATGCACTCTTAGTTGCCCTTGCTTTTTTTTTCATTACATAAGGTTGTGGGACTTGTGGGGACCCATGAACAGTTAATTGGTCTTCTGAACAAAAGAATCAGCGTATAAAGACATAAAATCTAATTACAAATTCATGGGATTATGGAAATTAAACTGGACCCAACCTCTATCGGACTCACAGTGGATTTGGAGCCCGTTAGAAGCCCATTGCTACTTCCTCGCAATTGCAGTCAAAAGGCAGGCCCAATAATCTTACAAATCAGTGGCCGTTAATCCATGTATAGATCTGCTTCCAGATCTAAACCTGTTTGATTAGGCTCATGATTTGCTTTATATCCCCCGCCAAGAAAAAGGGCTCATTCCTTCAAAAAAAAAAGAAAAAAAGAAAAAAGAAAAAGGGCTCATCTGCTTTAACGAAAATGATCATATACTAATAGATTATTCACGCAGAAAAAATTAGTGTTAAATTCTTCTGTAATCATATACTTGTGAATTTAACGGAAGAAAAATGCATGGTTAACAAAAGGCTGTCATAATTGTTGGTACTATTTTTTCTCAGATTATGCTTGAAGGGGATTCTTTAGTTACTATTCTTGCTTTAAACAATTTCTGTTTAAGTGCTGAATGGTCTTCAACAGTCATAATTGCTGATACTATTTTTCTTTTTTCTGTTTTTCCTTTTTGGTCTGCAATCAAAGTTTCAAGGAGTGTTAATCTTCAGGCACATTTAATTGCCAAATAGGTCACTTCTCATCATTGTAATAGAAGCATTCATACCTCTTTCCCTTTTCTTTTCTATGTAAGAATCAAGAGCGAGAAAGACCGAGCTCATTAGGAAAAAAAAGAAAAAGAAAAAGGCAGTAACTTACGAAAAAGTTTGTATGTTTACGTGTTTTAGTGAGTGTTGTTTATTTTTAGTTTAAAAATGTATTTAAATGTAACATAAATGAAGAATTTATCTTGTGCATGTTTTGGATTGTTTATTAAAGTTTTTGTTTTGAGGAAAAAAAAAAACAAAAAACAAATAATGAAAGTTTTAACCAACAGAGCAAGCTAGTCATTAACAATTTTTATATTATGATTTTTTTTTTTAATCCAAAATATATGGGCATAGATAATACATACTTTCGAAACCACAATATTTATACCTTTTTTTTTTTGAATTAAAAGATACTGAATTTAATTATTGTTCTTACGCTTACAAAATATTTATTTGTTTACATATATTTATTAGGGTTAAATACCTTTTTAGTCCCTGAGTTTTGACAACTTTATTTTTTAGTCCCTGAGTTTCAATTCGCATCACAGATGATACATCAATTTTGGGAAATGACCAAATTAGTACTTCGGTTAACTTTTCCGTCCAAAAATTAACGGTCCGCCACGTGTCAACCTCAGAAGTTGACACGTGGCGCTATATAAAAAAAAATATAAAAAATAAAAAATCTTTAAAAATTAATTAAAAAATTGAAAAAAAATTGAAAAAACTAAAAAAAAAAAAGGGGGTGGCTCTTGGCCACCATGGGGGTGGCCGGCCACCCCCATTTTGGCCAGGGAGGTGGCCGGCCGGTCTGGGGTGGCCGAACCACCCCCATGTGGTGATTCGGCCACCCCATGGACAGGAGAAAAAAAAAAAAAAAAAAAAAAAAATTGGGTTTAGGGTTTTGCCCTTGGGAGTGGTTCGGCCACCCCAAGGGCAAAACGGAAAAAATAAACCCTAAAAAAAAATTTCCCGTTTTACCCTTGGGGTGTCCGAACCACCCCCAAGGGGCACGGGGGTGGTTCGGCCATCCCCAAGGGCAAAACCCTAAACCCAATTTTTTTTTTTTTTTTTTTTTTTTTTTTTTTTTTTTTTCTGTCCAGGGGGTGGCCGAACCACCACATGGGGGTGGTTCGGCCACCCCCTGGCCAAAATGGGGGTGGTCGGCCACCCCCATGGTGGCCAAGAGCCACCCCCCTTTTTTTTTTTTAGTTTTTTCAATTTTTTTTTAAATTTTTTAATTAATTTTTAAAGATTTTTTATTTTTATTTTTTTATATAGTGCCACGTGTCAACTTCTGAGGTTGACACGTGGCGGACCATTAATTTTTGGACGGAGAAGTTAACCGGGGTACTAATTTGGTCATTTCCCAAAATTGATGTATTATCTGTGATACGAATTGAAACTCAGGGACTAAAAAATAAAGTTGTCAAAACTCAGAGACCTTAAAGGTATTTAACCCTATTTATTAATACAAATCATAATGATCGAAATGTTTACACCATAATCAAGGAGCAAATATATATATGTTTGAACTGAATTTGCTGAAGCCATGCCATGGAAGCTGCCAGAGGCGGACATAAGAATTGCCTCCCAAAACTTTTAAAGATTTTTCATAATTTTGCCCCCTGGCCTCCTCCTCATCAAAACTTTTAGTTCTGCCCATAGAATCTGCAACTATATATGTTAGCATATGTCTGACGAGTAAGAGCTCGTCTACACGGAGGATGAGGGTCAGCTTTATTGTTTTTTTAATTTGAATTTTTTTTAAAAAAATAAAAAACAAAAAATTGATGCAACATTTATCGGTTTGAACATTTTTCATTCCCCAAATTTTTCCCTCCCCTCCTCATCTCCTCTCCCTTGCTCCTCCATCTTCCCTCTCCCTCCCACCTTCGGCCGAAAGCCACCCACCGGCAACCATCAAAACCCAACCTCCGAGCACCGGTAACCATGCCGCCCAACCTCCGGCAACCTCAGATCTGGTTTTCACCCAAAAATTTATCCCTCCATCTCCATCTTCCCTCTCCCCCTTCCCAACGCCGCCCATCGCTGACCATGCCGACCTAACCTCCATCTTCCCTCTCTCTCCCTCTCAAGCTCGTCTTTTTCCTTGATGGTGATCTAGGGTTTTGAGGCTTTTGGTTTTGGTGTGACCCAGAAAGGTAAGCTCTTTCTTCCTGCTCTTTCTTGCTCTCCTTGGTGCTTTTTGTTGATTTTTTGAGGTTTGCGCAGGTGGGTGTTTTGATTTTGGTTTACTTGTAGGGTGTTTGCATGTGGGTTTGCTTCAAAGTTATGCCCTCCAGAACCTAATCTTTTGTGTTGAGTTTTATGTAGTAGATATATTTTTAGTTTTTTTTACCCTTATATTTTGATATAAAATTGTTGCTCTATTTTGTTTTAATGGATTGATTTGAAATCCCCAAATCTCTTCCTCCATCTACATCTTCCCTCTCCCCCCACCGACCTCCGCCCACGGGCAGAAGCGCCGACCCAACCACCAAGCACCGGTGGCACAACAACCCCATCTCCGGCGACCACGAAAACGAGTAAAGTATTTGAGGTAAATAAATTTCCTCTGTAATTTGGGGGTGAATGATTTTTTTTTTTATTAAGCCTTGTTGTGTTACCCATTAGTTTTTGTGAGTTTATTTAATGGGTTTTTTAGGAAGGAATTCTAAACACTGTTTGAATTACTGAAAACTGCCGACCAACGTGATATTACGTGTATTTTGAATTTGGGTTTTGGCTTGGTGAGATGTTGAGGCCCCATTCTTCAACTGCATCGACACATTCAAAAAACCCTTTCTGTGTCCTTTGGAACGAAGCAAAACGGAAAACCAATTTCTCACCCTCTTCCCATCTCTCTCTGATTCTCTGTAATTTGGGGGTGAATGCTTGTTTGGCTTTCCATCTCCCATATATTGATAGTAATATGTGGTTTATTGTGCCATCTGGGTAGCTTCACTTCTTGTTTTTCTCCAATATCCCTCATGTCTTTCTTTCTGCCTTTAATATGGAGATGACAACTATGGCACCAACCTTGGTCTGATGGTCACATAGTCATCATCTGATTCCTGGTTATTGTGATTATTTATTTATTTATTTATTTATTTATTTTTTTTCGTTTATAACTTAGAAGCAACTAACTTTGGTCTTTTATAAGATGCCAATAATATGACTTTAAGAATTTGGCCATATTGCTTATTTTTGCTTTAACTTGCAGGCGATTATTGAGAGAATGGGTGAACTGGAAAAGTTAAGAGTGAGATTATTCTGAGTGCTTTATGAGTGCAATTTGTTCCTGTGGATTTTTTTTCCCCACATGTGGGTTTTACTTTAGTTTGTTATCAAATTTTTCGCTTCCAATTTCCTCTTGTAATATCATAAAATTGAATGAGGTGTATAAAACTAAAATAAATTAGATTTTGAAACTGGTCTTTTAATTTTTTTTTGACTTTGGCATGTTTGGCATCATGTCTTTAATATATAGTAATTATCTATTTCTAATTGCATCTCTGGTTGAAGTGAATTTATGGTATAGATGCACCTACAAATTCTCAGTTACAGAACGTGTTGAGTGTTGACTATTGAGAAGCCAGCTCAAGAAGAGTACATTCATTTCTTATAACAAGCAACGTCTACATTTGCCTCATGGTGAAGATGAACAAGGAACGTCTACTTTTAAAAATATGTAGTAAATTGTATTGGTCTGATATGAATTTGCACCTAATTTAAGACGTTTGAAAACTTGGATACCCTAATTTAAGACATTTGAAAGTTTAATATTCCTAAATCAAAAACAGCCAATACTTCAATATTCTTACGTGAAGTTATCAAAAAATGTAAATTTTGGCACATATCTAATGATAACAGTGGACTTTAGTTGTAATATACCGTCATACATGCATTAGATTTGACATGTCCCCTGCTGGATTTAAAAATGGAGATTTATTAACAATTTTTTCCTTTTTATTTTTAAATTTTCTGAGCTAATTCTGAATTCATAATATAGAATTAAGAAAAAAGTACATATATATACTCCCTTCAAACTACTACTCTTTTGTTAATGTGCCCCCAAATTACTAATTGCATCAATGTTCTTATAAAGCCAACAAAAAAACAAAAATAACGTTAAAAAAGTTTTTGTAAGCCAAATATATTATAATAAATTCGAAAATGATAAATTAAAACTAAAAAAAAATTATTAAAAAAAAAACAAAAAAAAACAATTTCTTTTGAAAGATTAAATAAATATTAAAAAATAAAAAATGAAAATCCAAGAGGGTGGCCCAATTGAAAATTATATAAAACAAAATCAAAAAAGAAAAACCTTGGTTTTTATTTTTGTTTTTGCTTTTATATAATTTTCAGAATTTTTATAATTTTATGAACGATATTTTTGTTATTGGGAAGATATTAACATTATTTGATATTTTAAAGAGGGACATTGACACAATTAATAATTTATGAGTACAATATTAACAATTAAATGATCGTTTAAGAAAATTATGTATACTTTTTCTTACTCTTAAAGACAGTCATCTACATATTGTCCTCTCTATATGGGTTTTTGTGTCCTCTCTACATATCGTTTGAAAACTTATATTTTGCTCATGGCATTTAGCAGAAACGTAACGAATTTGTATGGAAGTCTTTGTTTTTTTTATATAAATAAACATAAATCCATCCTTTTCTTTTTTTATTATGCTACTGACTTCATTATATAAATATATATACATGAATGCATCACATTGGAAGTCATCCTTTCATTGGTTTCGATAATCGCACGATTCCTCCTCATCCATAGGATGTATAAGTAGTACAATACTTTATCTACTCACAAGTCACAAATTCAATCTGACAATCTACCTCGAGCATTCCTGTCTCCATTTCCTCAAAAGTTTAAAATAAGGGATAACTTCATATA
Source organism: Alnus glutinosa (assembly GCF_958979055.1). Lineage (NCBI taxonomy): Eukaryota > Viridiplantae > Streptophyta > Magnoliopsida > Fagales > Betulaceae > Alnus > Alnus glutinosa. The sequence continues at coordinate 1,237,189 of NC_084892.1, forward strand.
AGATACTGAAGTAAATTCAATCTGACAATCTACCTCGAGCATCCCTGTCTCCATTTCCTCAAAAGTTTAAAATAAGGGATAACTTCATATAAGATACTGAAGTATTGACGGTTTTGATTTAGGAATATTGAACTTCAAAATATCTTAAACAAGAGTATTTAAATTTTCAAACGTTTTAATAAAGAGTAATCAGTTAAGATTTGTCGTTAAATCCTGTCAAAATTTTCAAAATATTTATGTGTTTATTTTTTTAAAAAACATATATATAAATTTTTTTCAAAGATTTAGGTATGAGTATTTTTGTAAATTCCGTTAAATTCTTACTAATACCTAAATCTTAATAATTTTTTTCTTAAAAAAATAAGGGTATTTTAATAATTTTAGCAAGATTTAACAGCAAATCTTAACGGAGTACTTGTAATTGAAACATTTGAAAACTTTGATACCCTAATTTGAAAATTTTGAAAGCTTAATATCCCTAAATCAAAACGGTCAATATTTCAATACACTTATGTGATGTTATCCAAAAATGTAAATTTTTGCACACGTCATGTGGCAAAATGATTTGTCTCTCTATTTTATTCAGGAAGCATTATCATGTCCTTTCCGCTGCAATTATATTTGCCGGGACAGTGAAAAGGCCCTTGTTGATCTTTCTTTATGCACTTACTCAATAATAATAATAATAATAATAATAATAATAATAAACAAAGAAAAAGGAAAAAAAAAAAAAAAAGCTTGCATTGAGAGTATTCTTTTTTTTTTTTTTAAAAAAAAAAAAAAAAAGGAATGAGTAAGCATTTCATATCAACAAAACAAAACAACCCCTGCTATCTTGAGAGTTTGATTCTCAATGCAATTAAGAAACAATTTAATTAACTCCCAACCCAACTCTTGATTTCGCTAAATAAAAAATGTCTTTTTATTCATTTATGGAGTTGTTTCTTGGTGAGATCAAGACATGGCCCACCAAGCATCCAACTAAATAATTATGGCCAATTAATTCGGGTCTAGGAGTATAGGCAATTCATTTGTTTTATTTGGGTTTGTGATTTTAAAATGAGTAATTTAAAAATTTAATTTTTTAAAAATGTAATTAAACATTTAACAAAATCACAATTTATCATTTTAAATTACAGTTTATTTGTGATTTGATTTAAAATCGGATACATAATGCACTCATAGTTGCCCTTGCCTTTTTCATTAGATAAGGTTGTGGAACTTCTTGGGACCCATGAACAGTTAATTGGTCTTCTGAACAAAAGAATCAGCGTATAAAGATATAAAATCCAATTACAAATTCATGGGATTATGGAAATTAAACTGGACCCAACCTCTATCGGACTCACAGTGGATTTGAAGCCCGTTAGAAGCCCAATGCTATTTCCTCGCAATTGCAGTCAAAAGGCAGGCCCAATAATCTTATAAATCAGTGCCCGTTAATCCATGTATAGATCTGCTTCCAGATCTAAACCTGTTTGATTAGGCTCATGATCTGCTTTATCCCCCCGCCAAGAAAAGGGGTTCATTTGCTTTAATGAAAATGATCATATACTAATAGATTATTCACGCCGAAAAAATTAGTGTTAAATTCTTCTGTAATCATATACTTTGTGAATTTAACGAAAGAAAGATGCATGGTTAACAAAAGGCAGTCATAATTGCTGATACTATTTCTTCTCCGATTTTGCTTGAAGGGGATTCTTTAGTTATTATTCTTGCTTTAAACAATCTATGTTTAAGTGATGATTTGTCTTCATCAGTCATAATTGTAGATACTATTTTTCTTTTTTCTGTTTTTCCTTTTCGGTCTGCAATCAAAGTTTCAAGGAGCGTTAATCTTCAGGCATATTTAGTTGCCAAATAGGCCACTTCTCATCATTGTTATGGAAGTATCCCTACCTCTCTCTTTTTTCTTTTCTATGTAAGAATCAAGAGTGAGAAAGACCGAGCTCATTAGAAAGAAAAAAAAAAAAAAAAAAAAGGCAGTAACTTACGAAAAAGTTTGTATGCGTGTTTTAGTGAGTGTTTTTTATTTTTAGTTTAAAAATGTATTTTAATGTAACATAAATGAAGAATTTATCTTGTGAATGTTTTGGATTGTTTATTAAAGTTTTTGTTTTGAGGAAAAAAAAAAAATGATGAAAGTTTTAACCAACAGAGCAAGCTAGTCATTGACAAATATGACCTCATATTTCAATTTCATATACACGAACTTTTGATTATTTTAGTAGTCTTTAAGTTTTAAAACGTCTCAATATTACTCTTATAATGTTTGTATCACTACTACATAACCATTTTTTATATTATGATTTTTTTTTTAATCCAAAATATATGGGCATAGATAATACATACTTTCGAAACCACAATATTTTTACCTTTTTTTTTTTTGAATTAAAAGATACTGAATTTAATTATTGTTCTTACGCTTACAAAATATTTATTTGTTTACATATATTTATTAATACAAATCATAATGATCGAAATGTTTTCACCATAATCAAGGAGCAAATATATATGTTTGAACTGAATTTGCTGAAGTCATGCCATGGAAGCTGCCAGCTGAGGCGGACATAAGAATTGCCTCCCAAAACTTTTAAAGATTTTTCATAGTTTTGCCCCCTGGCCTCCTCCTCATCAAAACTTTGGTTCTGCCCATGGAAGCTACAACTATATATGTTAGCATATGTCTGACGTGATTAGTCTAAGCCCCGAACGTGAAATTTGGAATCTGCAAATATATAGACAAATATATATATATATATATATATATATAAACTTAAGATGAGAACAAAGGAAGCGAAAAATAAACAAAAATAACTTGAATAAACAAATAGTATTAACAATTGATGTTGAAATTAATGTTAGAGAATGCAATCTTACCAGTCTAACTGTTGGTATATGAGCAAGTTTGGACCTATCTTCCTTTTTGCATTTCAGAATCAATTCATAATTACACTCGATAAGACTCAATTTTTGTAGTGCAGTGAGCCAATCCATCCTCTCCGGAAGAGATGACAACTTGGAACAACAAAAAATCTCAAGTGTGTGAAGCGACTTTAGATTTGGCAACCACTCCGGCAAGGTCGTGAGGTTATGACACATTGAGGCAAAACCTCCAACTTTGGTACATATGCAATCCGTAATTTTGGTACATATGCAATCCGTAATTTTTGAAGGCTCAAGTTGAGATCCCGGTGGTCTTCTCCTCCCGTTAAACTAAGCTCTTCACAATCTTTAATTACCAGTGTCTCTAAGGCGGTTAGGCACTTGATATGATCATGTGTCAAAGAGGTCAAGTTTTCACAACCTTCGACAACCAACGTCTGAAGGTTTGTAAGGCTCCCGTCTGTCCCTTGAAACAAAACTTCTAGACTCTGACAATAATATAAACGTAAAAATGGAAGAGAATTCAAGCAGCATACACCATTTTCAAACAAGCACATGCAAGTTGTTGTTACCGACAGATGCCTAAGGCTGATCATCTTCCTTGTATCTTTGGGCAATCGCTCAAGACTCTCGAACATCGATGAAGTAGTAGAGTTTGCAAATTGTATAACTCACAAATGGAATCGGGAAGTTTCTTGATTCTTTCATTACCAACGAGGCTCAGAGATCTCAAATGCTTCAAAGTACTGATAGAGCTTGACAACACCTCAAAAGATGAATCAGTTAAGTTAATTAAGCATCCGCAAGTACTTGAATCTCGAGATGCAAGCTTCAACTAAGGTCGGCACTTGTTGCTCGACTGGGAACAAAGTGGTCCGCACACCACTATTTAAGGTGTCAAAGTATTTTGGAACATCTTGACCACAATCATCGTGTGAAAATGACAAATGATGAACTGTTCCAGCAATGTTTTTGGCATGAAAGTAGACTACTGAATACTCTTCTTCTGCAACCTTGAGTGCAAGATCATGGACAAGATCATGCATTTGAAACCTATAGAACCAAGTGCACTTAACATCTTGGAAGAAAGATTTGGACAACAACTCCTTGAAATACATGTAGCCAACATCTTCCAACTCTAGATTTTGACTATTTGGCATTATACCATTCGCCATCCAAAATAAGATCAACTCATCACTATAGAATTCATGATCTTTTGGGAAAAGAGAACATAATGCAAAGCAAGTGAGATGACATTTGATCATAATTAGTTTTAATGCAGGTAAAATATCACCCTCCTTTTGTTCTAATCTCCATATCTCACTATCTCTCACAAATTTCCAGTACTGAAGTTCATCAACCTTTGAGAAAAGTAGGCTGCCTAAAGTCCTTATAGCCAATGGAATTCCTTTACATTTTTTCACAATCTCTTTTCCAATTTCTAAGAGGTTTGGATATTCTTTGTCTTCCCTGTCCTTAAATGCCCATTTCACAAATAAAGACAAACTATCATCGTGGGATAAACCTTTTAAAGTGTATGTAGGACCAGTTCTTACAATGGAGGCAACCGAGTGACTACGTATTGTCACTACAATTCTACTTTTCACTAAACCACCGCTTAACAACCCTTCCAACTCTTTTCATTTACTACGATTCTCGTTCCAAACATCATCTAAAACAAGTAGAAACCTCTTATTCTGCTTGATTAGGCTCATGATATGCTTTATCCCACAAAAAAAAAAAGAAAAAAAGAAAAAGGGCTCATCTGCTTTAATGAAAATGATCATATACTAATAGATTATTCACGCGGAAAAAATTTAGTGTCAACATCTTCTGTAATCATATACTAGTGAATTTAAGGGAAGAAAGATGCATGGTTAACAAAAGGCGGTCGTAATTGTTGAAAATATTTCTTTCTCAGATTCTGCTTGAAGGGAATTCTTTAGTAAATATTCTTACTTTAAACAATTTTTGTTGAAGTTCTGGATGGTATTCACCAAAATTGCTGAAATAATTTATTTATTTACTTTTATTATTATTAGTACTGGTCTGTTATCAAAGTTTCAATGAGTATTAATCTCCGAGCACATTTAGTTATCAAATGAGCCGTTTCTCATCATTGTTATGGAAGCATTCCCACCTCTCTCTCTTTTCTTTCCTATGTAAGAATCAAGAGTAAGAAAGACCCAGCTTGATCCTCTTCCCTTCTCCTTGTATTGCTCAAAAAAAAAAAAAAGGAGGAGGAAGAAACTTACAAAAAAAAAGAAAACTAAATTTTGTATGTTAACGTGTTTTAGTGGGTGTTTTTATTTTTGGTTTAAAAATGTATTTTAATATAACATAAATGAAGAATTTATCTTGTGTTTTGGATTGTTTATTAAAGCTTCTGTTTTGAGAAAAAAAATTACAAATAACGAAAGTTTTAATCAACAGAGCAAGTTATTAACAAATATGACCTCATATTTCAATTTCATATGCATGAACTTTTGATTATTTTAGTAGTCTTTAAGTTTTAAAACGCCTCAATATTACTCTTATAATGTTTGTATCAAAACTATATAACTATTTTTGATATTATGATTTTTATTATTATCTAAGTATCCTTAAAAATGTTTTTTTTTTTTTTTAAATGCATATCCTTATTCAAAATGTTTGATATAACAAGTTAAGCTCCACATATTGCCGATGTCACTAAATCAAAATATATGGGCATAGATAATACATACTTTCGTAACCACAATATCTTTCTCTTTTTGTTTTTTCCTTTTTTTTTTTTTTTTTCAAATTAAAAGATACTGAATTTAATTCTTGTTCTAACGCTTACAAAATAGTTATTTGTTTACATCTCTTAATACAAATCATAACGATCGAAATGTTTACAACATAATCAAGGAGGCAAATATGTTTGAACTGAGTTTGCTGAAGTCATGCCATGGAAGCTGCCAGGGGCGGAAATAAGAATTGGCCCCCAAATTTTTTTAAGATTTTTCATAGTTTTGCCTACTCCCAATCAAAACTTCTGGTTCTGCCCATGGAAGCTGCAACTATATTTGAACTGAGCCTGTTAAAGTCAGATGGAAGCTGCAAATATATAGACATATATGTAAACTTAAGATGAGAACAAAAGAAGCGAAAAATAAACAAATAGTATTAACGATTGATGTTGAAATGTTAGAGAATGCAATCTTACCAATATAACTTTTGGTATATGAGCAATTTTGGACCGATCTTTTTTGCATTTCCTAATCAATTCACTACACTCGGCAATCTTCAATTCTTTTAGTGCAGTGAGACGATCCATCCCCTCCGGAAGAGATGACAACTTGGAACAACATAAAATCTCAAGTGAAACAGTGAGGTTTGTGTGTGGTCGGGGACTCGGGGTGGTGCCAATTAAGCTGGTCGACCTCCATGTCTTCTGCTCGCCACTAAAACTTTTTGCTTTGTCCTTTTATCCCCCATTCGTTGCATGCTTTCTGGGGTCCACGTCAGCTCCTCAGTATTGAATGTGATGGACATGTAATGCACCGAATATTTTTTGTCATATCAACGTCCTTCACATCTCACGGGTTCATCATCTTGTTCGTGGATATTTTTTCTGTTTGACTCTCAGTAATGTATTATTCGATCAATTATTTGGGTTTGGGTTTTTAATTATTTGAAAATTCATTTCTTTATTAACAAGTAATATTTGCATTAATGTTGTTTTATTTATTTATTTTATTTTTTAATGATAACAGCGGACTTTAGCTGTAATTTACCGTTATACACTAGATTTGACATGTCCCTTGGCCTACTAGATTTAAAAATGTAGATTTATTAACAATTTCTTCCTTTTTATTTTTAAATTTTCTGAGCTAATTCTGAATTCATAATATAGAATTAATGAAAAAGTACACATATATACCCCATTCAAAGTTCAAACTACTACTCTTTTATCAATGTGCTCTCAAATTACCAATTACGTTAATGTTCTCTCAAAGCCAACAAAAAAATAAAAAAAACCTTCAAAAAGTTTCAATAAGACAAATGTATTCCTATAAATTCGAAGAAGACAAAATAAAACTAAAAAAAACTTTATTAAAAAAATTTAAAAAAAAACAATTTTTTTTTTGAAAGATTAAAAAAATATTAAAAAAAATAAAAACAAAAAAATGAAAATCCAAGAGGGTGGCCCAACTGAAAATTAAATAAAACAAAATCAAAAAAAGAAAAAGAAAAACCCTTGATTTTTATTTTTATTTTTCATTTATTAATTTATTTTTCATTTTTCATTTTTATTTTTATATAATTTTCAGATTTTTTATAATTTTATGAACGATATTTTTGTTATTGGGAAGATATTAACATTGTTTAATACTTTAAGGAGGGACATTGACATAATTGATAGTTTGTGGGTACAATATTAACAATTAAGTGATCGTTTAAGAAAAATATGTGTACTTTTTCTTACAATTAAAGACGGTCATCTATATATTGTCCTCTCTATATGGGTTTTTGTGTATATTTTGCACACTGAATTAGTTGGAAGCCCATGGCATTTAGCAGAAGCGAATTTGTATGGAAGTCTTTGTTTTTTTATATAAATAAACATAAATCCATCCTTTTCTTTTTCATTATGCTACTGACTTCATTATATAAATATATATACATGAATACATTACATTGGAAGTCAACCTTTCATTGGTTTGGATAATCGCACGATCGATTCCTCCTCCATAGGATGTATAAGCAGTACGTACAATACTTTATCTACTCACAAGTCCCAAACTCAATCCAACAATCTACCTCGAGCATCCCTGTCTCCATTTTCTCAAAAGTTTAAAAATAAGGAATAACTTAACATATGGGTATTGAAGTATTGACCGTTTTAATTTAAGGATATTGAATTTTTAAACGTCTCAAACAATGGTATTTAAGTTTTCAAACATTTCAATAAAAAATACGTAATTCATTAGGATTTGCCATTAAATCTTGTCAAAATTCCTAAAATATTGATTTGTTTATTTATTTATTTTTTTAAAAAAAAGTATATAAATTTTTTTAAAGATTTAAGCATGAGTATTTTTGCAAATTTTGTTAAATTCTGACTAACACCTAAATCTTAATAATTTTTTTCTTAAAAAAAGTGGTATTTTGAGAATTTTGACAGAAATTAACAGTAAATCTTAACAGAGTACATGTAATTGAGACGTTTAAAAACTTGAATACCCTAATTTAAGACATTTGAAAATTTAATATCCCTAAATCAAAATGGCCGATACTTTAATACTCTTATGTAATGTTATCCAAAAATGTAAATTTTTGCGCATATCACGTGAGAAAATGATTTGTCATGTATTACTTATTTTAATAGTATGGGTAAATTTGTTATGTATTGGAATTGGGCTTTGGTGAAAAATTGGGCTTTGAGGTATATAGAATTTTGGAAAGTAAATAGTGGTTTGTAGATGATTATTATTAGTCCTCGTGCAGTTTTGGAGTGATTGACGATGTTGGTTGAAATTATGGATTGAGTTCTTGATGGAATCCAAAATTAGTGTTGATTTGTGTTAAGTTTGTAGTTTGAGAGTTTTTTTTTAGCTTGATGATTTGCTTGTAATTGCCAAATTCATGTAAATGAGGGATGAAGGACCTTGATGGGAATGTTGTTGGAGTTATGGGATTCCAAGTTGTGGGCGTTCTTGGATGGTGATTTTGGGAGACAATTGGTTTGAGGACATTGTTGATATTGATGGGTATGTAATTTTAGTTGTATAGAAACATTATGGATTGTTGGTTTGATGGTGATGAATTGTTGAATATTGTTTATGTGTAGGTTGGTTTGTTAGAGAGGAATTGTAGAGTGTGAAGCAAATGTGTTTAAATTCTTTAGTGTACATGGCCAATGTGATTGAATTAGAGAATGCAATGTTATGAGATTATATTGGATTATGGTGGTGGATGCCAAGGTCTTAGTCTTGTACTATTTGGGTGATTGAAGACAAGGCAACTACATAAAGGTTTAAGATGGATAGCAAGTGTGTAAATAGTAAATAGCTAAATAAACTCTAGAAAATATATATATATATGACAAATATAAAATAGTGATACTACGGAAATACCTAAATAAACTCTAAGTCAAATAGTAATTGGATGACCTAGTAACTAATTCGCCTATTTATATACACTAAGTGTTTTAGGGTATCATCGGATTAAGTTTAAGTTGTTAAGCGTCATATACAAGTATATATAGACCTATATATGGATATGCGCCAAATATACATTGATAACCTAAGTAAATAAGCAACAAGTAATAAAATGACTAATAATGATTATGTGATGGGGTAATATATATAATAGGCGAGTAAAGTAGTAAATATGTCTTATGGATAATGAGAGATAATATGAACCTAAACCTAAATGATAACCTAACAATAAATAAGGGTACTTAACTAGACATAGACACGGGTATTGTGACGTGTGAGCACGCGGATAGTCTGTGTCATAGAGTGTAGAGTTCTATAGCGTAGTCTAATGTTATAAGCATTTGTAGGATCGTATCATCATTGGAGACTTCATGGGTCCTTCAATGTAGAGTTGGAGTCGTGAGTCCAATGCAGCCAGGTGATATTTTACTCATTGAGAAACTGTTATTTTTACATATTATAGAATTGCAAAATATATATGTTTTATAAATCTGAACCAACTGTATGTTGAATATATCTGTTTTACTTGTTTTGAGTACTTTAAAGTAAGTTCAAATATATCAAAGATAGTTTCAGAATATAGTACATTGTGTAGCATGTTTTGGATGAAATATAAAAATGCTTAGAAAAATATGATTTATCAGCATGATATAGTAAGACAATATTTACTTGTAAAGCAAAGAGCATAGAGCATGTAGTATAGAGCATAAGCATACAGTAACCCAGCAGTAACCCAACAGTAGCCCAGTAACAGCTTATCAGCAGCACATTAGCATGCATAGCATACATAGCATGATTTAAACTATGTGATGTTTTCATGATATAGAATATTGTAGTTTTTATGCTAGGCGTACTAGTATGCTTAAGAGTTTTAATGGCAAAAGAGCTTATGTATACTGCTATCGTTTAGTTGCATAATTTTAGAACATTGAGCTTGGACAAACAAGAATATTGTCATGGTTCGGTATGAGTAATACAACGTCCTAAGAGTAGGTAGATGAATTGTCGTGGCACGTCAGTAAGAAGTGCTTGGATACTCGAGCTTTACTCTAGTAACTGCATGGACAATTACACGCTCGACATGAAGTTGTAATGCCCTAGGATTCCGTGTTAACCATGTTCGAAAAGTGATAGTAAGCTTGTACTAAAGAGCGAGATGACATGTTTTAAGCTTAGTGTGCTTGGTTTTGACGCTAATGGTTGCGATATCAGTGTGGCTTGGGAGTAGGTAGATAGATTGTCGTGGCACGTCGGTAAGAAGTGCTTGGATATTAGAGACTTACTCTAGTAACCACATGGACAACTATGTGATTTGACATGAAGTTGTAATGCCCTGAGGCACAGTGTTATTACAGTTAATAACGTTAGACCTATGTGCATTTGAGCTACCAACATAAAAGTATTATTGTAGGTGGGTTTATACGTGGTTGCTTTCAAGCCAATGAAACTTCTACATATAGGTCCAACTAAATGGTATGTTTTAAATGTTTTCTGATAGTCGGTGTTTGCTATATCAGTTATGGAGGTTTTCAAACAAAATTTTATAAATTGGTAGCTGTTATAGTGTACACGAGACTAAAAAGAAAAGTTGGTTCATTTGGAAAACTCAGTTAGTTTAATATCACTGAAGTCTCGGTATTATGTACTGAGGCGGTGAACTCATCATCTATACGGATGTGGCAAACCCCCACAACCGTATAGATGATGTTCCTCTGGCTGCAGGTACTCCGGTCGTAGTGATGGTGTTATAGATGTGCACGTGAGATATTATGACCGAAGCTTGCCGCGACTGTCGTAATTGCAGGATTATGGGTGTCTTCAGTTTTATAGGTTTTGTTATGGCTTGTGACGCTTGTGTCACATAATCTATGTCAAGCCATTTCTGTTATGTATTTATTATATTGAGGAAAGACTTAAACAGATAGATGTTAAATGGCTCTTGCTATAATTAATTGGTGATAGATGTTTGAGATTTAATTTCCGCTATTAGATTTATGTTTTTCGCTGTATAGTTAGATAGATGTCATACTCTGATTTACCAGGTACATATTATGGGATATATATCACATGTTAGCTTTGCGACAAATCGTCATGTCACTGTGGAGATCCATTTGTATTTTAAGAAATTATTGTTTATGAAATGTTTTGTAATAAATAAAAAAATGGGTCGTCACAGTACTGCTCACCCTACTTCCCATAAATCACCTAGTGTGCCCTCTTCCTAGCCCTATATAGGGTACTAGGGTGGATTTCAATATTCCATTTCTTCTTCACCTTCTTCTTCAGGACTTCTACAGGCATGTTCGGTTGATCTCTAAAACTGTCCAAGTACCACTCAACAATCCACTTGGAAGTAATCAAATGATTCTTGTATTTTCGGGCACATGTATGTTTGGGCCTAAACGAAATTAGTATGAATGTGGCCTCACCCTTCAACTGTCTTCCATAAACCTTATATTTACAATTCTTCTCTCCACACACTACAATTACTTTTGATTTAGAATTCTTTTGGTAAACCAAGTCCTTCCCCTTCAATATATTGGCCTGTTTAATGGCTTTTCTGAAATCATACACACTATCAAAAGTATTACCTTTCTGCAGAGTCGGCTTCTCAAAATCAGATTTTGAAAATGGCACCCTCTTGGTGACACACGGCCTTTTTGAAGAATCCGGCTCATCATCTCCACTAGTATTATCAGGAGTGATCAGTATATCACTCCGAGACACATCGGAAACAGACTCGTCCTCACCCTCAACCACACCCTTACTCACACCTTGTGCAGCTTTATCTTCAGCTGCAGCTAAAGCTACTGCTACTTCTGCTTCCAACTCTTCTTCTACTACGTGTGATGGTTCTCCTACAAACTCTTGATCTATTCCTACATCTTCTCCTTCGACAGAAGCTCCTGCCTCTCCATACCTCGTATCAGCATTTACTTCTAAGGCGTCTGAGTCATCACTTAGAACCTCATTCCAAAATGGATCTCTCCTATATACAGTTTTTCTCATATTCTTCTTCATATTCCTCATCAACACTTTCCTCTCATCTAGGTAAATCTACAACTACATCATACAAAATAAACCCAACCACATATAATTCTACTACTCCATGACCATTATGGTGCCCCACCATTTCAATGACATCATGGTCAGAAGACAGAAGTCGTAGCCTTTCATCTAGACTCTTGTTAGGCATTCTGTAATAAATTAGGTCACCGGAACTATACTCATAGCACTTAACTACAGTCTCCACCTAAAAAAATGACAGCTCATCTTTGTTATATAGGTTAGAGTAATTTGCTACATCCCCACCAACATAGACTACCCCATTTTTCCTATTAAACCGACCTCCGTGGTGCACCTCAAACATGAGACATTCATTAAACATTATGTGTCCTACAAATCGACCAAAAAAAAATGATAATGAAATTGAAAATTCAATGAGCAGACAAAAAGAAACGAATATGACACATTGGGACTACAAGAGTAAATAATTTATTTTAAATAAAACACTACAATATTGCAGTCACTAGATAAAGTCATTGGGACCACTTCATCACAGACAAAAACAAACCAGCACATTGCACAGTCATCAAAAAGACCCACGGGACCATAAGAGTATACAAAATTCAGAGCAGCACATTGCACTGTCTTCCCGACCCAGCATCAATCACAACACACCCCAAACAAGATACTCACAACAAACCAGCAACATGAGGGACCACAAAACGTAAAAAATATACATTTTTCACTAACATAAAAATACAACCAGATGTTGACAGTGGCGCTAAACATGGTACCCAAACAAAATCAACTAGATGTGAAAATCCCCTCAACTACAAACATGATGTTATTAACATACAAAAATCACATAACTGAATCGGATTCCACTAACCCATTAACAAAATAGTAAACTTTGACATATTAGGGTTACATAAATAAACTAAAACATAAGCTCTGTACATTACCTTTCTCAACCCTTTGTGTATTTCACTTTTGTATACAGCCAAAAGCCGAATCGATTTAGAATGGAATCCACTAGATTTAGGTTCTGAGTCGCAAGAAGGAATTGGGTGAGTTGTGTTCGAGGGAGTAGATGCTTCGAGTTGTGATTTTTTTTCGGCCGATTGTTCTTAAGTTTAAAAAATCCGAACATTTAGATGAGGGGCAAAAGTGGTAGTTCGAGGGTAAAATATCACGTGAATCGCACGTGTTTTGGGCTCCGTCATCGATTTAGAACGGAGGGTGACGGAATACCTTACATTGAACGGTTTTGATAAATTCATACACTCGATTGAATGTTTTGCTACATTAGTACCCTTAAGTGAAAAAAAAACGCTATAATTGGGTACCTTTTTGTGAAGTTTCCTCAAATATTTATTTGTTTACATCTCTTAATACAAATAAATCATAATGATTGAAATGTTTACAACATAATCATGGAGCAAATATGTTTGAACTGAGTTTGCTAAAGTCATACCATGGAAGCTGTCAAGGCCAACATAAGAATTGCCCCGTAAATTTTTTAAAGATTTTTCATAGTTTTGCCCCCTCCTCCTAATCAAAACTAGGGGTGAGCAAAATATTTGACTACCAACTACCGCTTATCGACTACCATCGACTTTGGTAGTCGGTATAAAGTTTTGTTCCATAAGTCGATTCGGTACCGAATCGCCCTTTAACTAACTTACTGAACTGAACTGCCCTTTAACCAACCGATTAACCAAACTAACATAAACGAAATGATATCGTTTTTCGTAGGACAGAAACAACGTCGGTTCATTACAATTGAAATGACGTTGTTTTGAAAGACTATATATTCATCTCTTTTGGCTAACCCTAAGACACATTTCCCATTTTGCATTTCCCCTCCTCTTTTTGCATTTCCGCCGAATCAGCAAATCTTAACCTTCACATTTGAAGTTGACGCAGCCGCCTGCTGCCCCTTCCCCCTTGGAAACTGAAGAAAATGAATGATTCACTGCTGCAGTGATTTGGCTACAAGGTTGGTAAAGTTGGCCTTACTGGAATCAAGAGCAAAAAGGATTGGAAATCCGAAATCATGTACTTTTCCTTTAAAATAAGCATATAATGATATAATGATATACAACTTCCCCTTGATATACAGCTTCTGACTTCGATCTGTTGCATCTAGTTATATATGGTCAGTCAAATAGGTTTAATTTTCCCTTGATTTGTTGTTTCTACAAGAGAAACTATGTATTTGTTGTTTCGACTTAACCAACCGCCTATCGACCGACTTAACCACTTTAATCGAGAATTTCGAAAATATACTTTATCAGAATGAAGTTGGTGAATTAACCGACAAAGTCGGTTAACCGAACCGAAAATCAACTTAACCGAACCGATTGAACCGATGCCCACCCCTAATCAAAACTTCTGGTTCTGCCCATGGAAGCTGCAACTATGTTTGAACTGAGCCTGCTGAAGCTAGTTTGACGCTGTGCCAGCCTAACATGTGTCTGTTGATGGAAGATACGCAAAGGATCTCAATAAGAGAACTTAATATGAGAATAAAAGAGGCAAAAAATAAACAAGAATAACTTGAATAAACAGATAGTATTAACAATTGATGTTGAAATGTTAGAGAATGCAATCTTACCAGTATAACCGTTGGTATATGAGCAATTTTGGACCGATCTTCCTCTTTCCATTTCTGAATCAATTCATGACAACCAGTACTAATCCTCAATTCTTTTAGTGCAATGAGACGATCCATCCACTCCGAAAGAGATGTTAACTTGGAGCAATTGAAAATCACAAGTGTGTGAAGTGACTTTAGACTTGGCAGCCACTCTGGCAAGGTCGTGAGGTTTGGACACTCTGAAATATGTAGGTACTAGAAAGTGTTAGCAGATCCTTGGAGCCATCACGGCAAAACCTCCAACTTTGGTATATAAGTAATACTTAATTTTTGAAGGCACAAGTTGAGATCCCAGTTGTCTTCTCCTCCCGTCAAACTAAGCTCTTCGCATTCATCAATTACCAGTGTTTCTAACGTGGTTAGGTGGTTAAGATCATGTGTCAAAAATGTCAACTTTCTACAACATGAAACAACCAACGTCCGAAGGTTGGTAAGGTTCCCGTCCATCCCTTGAAACAAAACTTCTAATCTCGGACATCCAAATATACCCAAAAACCGAAGAGAACTCAAGGAGCATACACCATTTTCAAACAAGTGCGTGCAAGTTGTTGTTACTGTCAGATACCTAAGGCTGATCATCTTCCTTGTATCTTTGGGCAATCGCTCAAGACTCTGACATCCACGAAGTAGTAAAGTTTGCAAATTGTATAGCTCACAAATGGAATCGGGAAGTTCCTTGATTCTTATATTACTAGCTAGGCTCAGAGATCTCAAATGCTTCAAATTACCGATAGAGCTTGACAACACCTCAAAAGATGAATAAGTTAAGTCAAGCACCCACAAGTACTTGAATCTCAAGATGCAAGCTTCAACTAAGGTCGGCACTTGTTGATTGACAGGGAACAAAGCGGTCCGCACACCTCTACTTAAGGTGAAAAAGTATTTTGGAACTTGTGGAGCATTGTGTCAAAATGAGAAATGACGAACTGTTCCAGCAATGTTCTGGGTATGAAAGTCGATCGACTGTCGTTAAACACTCTTCTTCTGCAACCTTGAGTGCAAGATCATGGACGAGATCGTGCATTTTAAACCTATAGAACCAAGTGCAATCCGTAACATCTTGGAAGAAAGATTTGGACAACAACTCCTTGAAATACATGTGGCCAACATCTTCCAACTCTAGATTTTTACTATTAGGCATTTTATTAAGGAGTCCATACGCCATCCAAAATGCAATCAGCTCGCCACTATAGAACCAATGATCCTTTGGAAAAAGAGAACAAAAGGCAAAGCATTGCTTCAAGTGAGATGGCATTTGATCATAACTTAATTTTAAGGCAGGTAAAATATCACCTTCCTTTTGTTCTAATCTCCATATCTCATTATCTCTCACAAATTTTCAGTACTGAAGTTCATCAACCTTAGAGAAAAGTAGGCTGCCTAAAGTCCTTATAGCCAATGGAACTCCTCTACATTTTTTGACAATCTCTTTTCCAATTTCTAAGAGGTTTGGATATTGTTTGTCTTCCCCTTCCTTAAATGCCCATTTAACAAAAAAAGACAAACAATCATCATGGGATAAACCTTCTAAAGTGTATGTACGACCAGTTTCCACAATGGAGGCAGCCAAGCAACTGCGTGTTGTCACTAAAATTCTACTTCCTTCTGAACCACCACTTAAAAACCCTTTCAACTCAATCCATTTACCACGACTCTCATTCCAAAAATCATCTAAAACAAGTAGGAACTTCTTATTCTTTAAACAGTTTCTTAATCTAGTTTGCCACAAATCTACACCCAACTTCTCATCAATTGTACCGGTTGTAGATTTAAGGATATCTTTTATTAATCTAGGAACATCAAAATCATCATACACACAAACCCATATTCTCAAATCGAAATGATTGGCTACACGTTCATCATCGTATACCAACTTAGCAATTGTGGTCTTCCCCAATCCTCCTATTCCAACTATAGGAATTACATTAATGGCATTTATGTCAGCATCCGAGTCCATCAAAAGACGTATTATATTTTCTTTATCATCATTCCTACCAATGACTTGTGAAGGAGGAACAAATGGGTGGGTCATATCCCTCCTCCGATGCATGACATGCCTATCTTCAAGTCGAGGTATAAGATTAAATTGATCCTTATTAGCTGCAATCTTACCTAACTTCTCTCTAATGTTCTTGATTTTGTGACCCAGTTGAGAACGGAATACAGAGGCGCTACAACATGAAAAGAAACCACATACCACTCTTCGACTGGTGCGCCCATAAATTCTGATCACTTGCTTCTTAAGAACTTCGTGCTCAACTTCATCCAACACATTGTCGGCATCCGAAAAAACATATTTGAGCTGCCTCAGCCAGATGCTCAGCAGGCGATCGGTAGGTTGCTTCTCTTCAGCATCCAAGAGCACGGCTTGAATGGTTGTCATGGTAGCCTCAAGCTCTGTCAGCTCGCTTTTGATGTGCAGTACCAAGCTGATCTCTTCGTAAGCAAGGAATGCTAGCTTCCCCAAGATCTTTCCTGCGATAGCATAGGCATGTTCAGCCATGTTCTTATTGACTTGGACTTGGTGGATGTTACTGGACACCGAAGATCCAGCCGTAAATGATCAAGGAAGATGGTTGTGGTCTGTTGTAATCAGGGTAGATTCAACTAGATGTCACAAACTGCAAAGAAAAATAAAGGGAGGAACGGATGGGTTAAAGGGTAGGATTCAAAGAGATTTTTGGTTATCGATTTGGATGAGAAGACGCGATCTGGAGGCTGGCAAAGACTGGGTAATAGGAAGGTATAGCAAGAAACTGAATGTTGCGAAGTTGATGACAATTCAATAGTTTGAAGATCGAGCAACTTTTTTTGTTTTGTCTTTCTGGGCAATAGTTTAAGGGCGACGTTCTTCGCACAACTTTTGGCTTGTTCATTCCGTTACAATAAATAAAGAGCTACTGCTACTTGCTGATTACTATTCAATATTTAAGAGCTACTTGCCCTTAGATTTCCGTTACAATAATGAAGTCGGTAGATATTTTCTGTTTGACTCTCAGTAATGTGTTCAATTATTTGGGTTTCGGTTATTAATTATTTGAAAACTTCCCCTCCCAACGCCTAGCCTTTTGCTTTCTTGAAAAGTGATCTTTACTTGGTGGATGTTAACAGGACACCGAAGATCCAGCCGTAAATCAAGGAAGATGGCCGTGGTCTGTGGTAATCAGGGTAGATCCAACTAGATCGATGTCACAAACTGCAAAGAAAAATAAGGGGGTAGGAATTGAAAAGGATATTGGTTATCGAGATCTGGATGAGAAGACGATTGTAAATTATGTATCTGTACGTGTTTCTGTTGTGTTATTAGAAATTTAGGATGATCTGGAGGTTAGGTTGGCCAAGACTGGGTAATAAGAAGGTATACAGCAAGAAACTGAAGGTTGCGGAGTTGATGACAATTCATTAGTTTTAATAGCAATTTTTTTTTTTTGGGGGGGGGGGGGGGGTGGGTGGGGAGTTGTTCTTGTAATTATTATTATTTTGTTTTGGCAACAGTTTCATCAAGATCCACGCCAATTTCTATAGTTTAAGAGCAACTTTCTTTCTTTTTTTGGGAGTTTGATGACAATTCAAACCTTTTTTTTTTTTAATTATTATTATTATTATTATTATTATTATTATTTTTGTCTTTCTCGGCAACAGAGAACATGCCAAGTAAACACCTTATTAAACTCTCTAAATATTTTAACTATTACTTTTAATAAACTTTCTACACCAAATTCTTCAAATATTTATCTATTTCAACTAAATGTTAATTTTTTTTGTTGGTTTTATGCTACCACTTCTAACAAATTAGGAGAAATGAAAAGTAAAAAGTGAAAAATGAAATGAAATGAGAGAAAAATGA
Organism: Alnus glutinosa; assembly: GCF_958979055.1. NCBI lineage: Eukaryota > Viridiplantae > Streptophyta > Magnoliopsida > Fagales > Betulaceae > Alnus > Alnus glutinosa. The sequence continues at coordinate 1,255,778 of NC_084892.1, forward strand.
TAAAATATTTAATAGTTCATAAAATTTGTGAGCTAAATTTGGAGCAAAAAATTCTGACAAAAGCCAAATTTTGATAAAAAAAAAATTAAAAGAAAGAGCCCACTAGCCAGAGATGCTCCTTATAAGTTTTAACTCCTTGCAAGACCGGGGCCAACCATCTTAGAAAATCAAAGAATAATCATGAACACACACATGAGTTTTTAACCCAATCTTGTGTCTGTAAAACTGACAATTTCTTGAAAAAAATCTCAGTAGTATGAAACTCTGATAGGAAAACGTTCTACGCATAACTTTTTTTTTAATCAAATCGTTAAAAAAAATAAAAAAATAAAAAATAAACACCTCACAAGTAAAGCCTCAAAACCTCTTAATTTTACTGTAGAAAACTGAAAAAAAATTCTAAAAGAAAGAATATCAGACGAGCAGAGACGCGAAAATAGAAATTTTTTTGGAGAGAGATGTGAAAAAGAGCCCAATTCAGCAATTCAGCAATTCTTCTAATCTTCCTCTTCTTATGTTTTTGTTTTTTTTTTACATGAAGCCTTTGGGCGTCTGAAAATGGAGCAAATGCAAGTCCAAAAAATGAAAGAGAATATGCAGAAGAATGATTTGTTAGATGGAATACAGGCGAGAAGGAGTAAGGGCAAGAAAATTGCGGAGAGAGAAATGAAGAAGAAAATTAAAGTTGTAAAAGAGTGGGAGAGAAAGGTAATAAAAAAACTCAACCAATTTGATACATTAGAAGTTCGGACTATTGTTGTGATCAAGCATAGTTTGTAAGGAGGTTGGACTATTCCATTTATCTTTATTCTTCACTACTTTTTTCATCGTTCTTCTTTTATTCTTTCATTAATTCTATCTTCTCTTTTAATTTCTTATCCTACCAAAAAAAAAAAAAACACGTGTTTAAACAGTAAATGATATTAAAAAAACTTAAATCTAACTTTTTTCTTGTACTGCTACTTCTAGGTTTTTTTTTTTTTTTTTTTTTTTATTTTATTTTATGTCCCGACTGCATGTTTAGTGTCGTTTCATAAACGACAATATATAATTAAATAGTATTGTTTTTTGGGCTTTAAATGATACTATACCCCTAGCCTTTTTTGTAGTGTTTTTTTTTTTTTTTTGAACAAATAGCATGTGCTATTATCAAATCTGCAAAGTACATCATGAGTAAAAGGACAAGACCCCTTAAACTCTAAGCCAGAAGGATCTGGCTTAAAAACAGCTGCATGCGCAGAAACATCAGACCTTACCAGAATTACATTTGAGCCTCTCTTACATTAACGCTCACTCTCAAATAAAAGAGGGCCGATCTAGCATCAAGTCAACTAAAATTCCAATAAAATCTGAGTAATACACAAGCAGACTGTACAAGAAGAAACAAGAGAATAAACAACACAAACAGACAGAAAGCCACTAAAATCAAGCTGCCGGCAGTAGAAGCAGGGGCTGAAACCACAGGAGACGGCGGCGCATGACCCACATGCGCCGTCACCGATGCCACCCAGCCGCAGATCAGCCACCGTAGCCCCCAGCCCCACCGTGCCCGACCAGAAAGATGCGGAGCATGGCTGTCACGCATGCCAAAGAGCAAAGAGCTCTCTGGCGCGTGCAGACCACGCGCCGGACTCTGACGACCGGCGTGATCAAGGCTTCCGGCAGAAGGAGCGGACGACGTCGGGTAACGCGGCTGAGGGGCGCGTGTCTTTAAGAAAGCGACGGGATTGAGTAGATCTGGCACCAAATGTCGAAGAAAATAGTTGAAGAAAAGGCCATATCCGCCGTTGAAAAAACACGAACAACCACCACATTCCAAGCGGGACTCCTTGATTTAGCTTTCCTGCCTGAGACGAAAAGAAAAGAGAAGCAAAAACAAAAAAACACAAGCAAAAGCCACCATAGACTCGAAAGGCTAGGGGAAAGACAACCGCCACCGGCTCGACCGGGGGGAACATCACCTCCACATCCCAAAAGGCTGGGAGAAGTCAAGCCTCCACTGAGAAAACTCAGGAAGGAGAGCAAAAAAACCTTGGTCCACATGGACTAAGGGGCACAAACGAGCCGGAGGAGGGAGGGGTCCCTCCCCCGACAACAACAAATGAAAACCAAATTTATACAAAAAAAAAAAAAAAAAAAAAAAAAAAAAAAAAAAAAAACAATCAAAATTCTCAAGTGAACTGAAAGCTGATGTTTAGAGTGAACTGTACTCTCAAATGAATATTTTTTTTTACGCGATTTTATTTAAAAATATATGATTAGCCTACAAAGTTGCGAGCCAAAATGCACTCTAAATTTGGTTTGTTAATATGGTAAAATCGGAGACAATCAAACGTCGAAACACGTCAACCATAGCTGGCTTGTTTGTTTTGTGACAAGCTAACATAAAAGTTTGATCTAATTAATACATCTGAAATCAAATTTCTATGAAAGATTATGGGATAATGGGGGGTTTCTTTGGTATTATATAAGCAAAAAAGAAAAGAAAAGAAAAGTAACTGTTTATTTATTTTATTTTGTTTTTACATATCACAATTTTATCTCACAACTATCTCATAATATTGACATAACAGTCTTAACCAACTTTAAATTAGTCATTGTTGAAAAGAAAAAGAAAATTTCAAATGTTGATTGGGATTGTGATCACATCGCAACTGTAAGATAAAAATGTAATATATAAGTTACATTACTTATTTAAATATAGGTGCATCTATTGCACTAAGGTACGAGGGAGTGCATGCACTTCAAGTAGAAATTAAAGTTCACTGACGCCATAATACAGCCTTAATACAAGGCTTATACATAATATCAAGATATTTTAATCCTGCCTATAAGTCGCATTTTTCATAACTCGAACCTCTTCATGTGGTGCCTAATTAATTTGATTCCAATTATTAAGAACCTAATCATTGACCAACAACCCTATAAATAACTGCTGGATACAGTAAACCCTTATTCCTTAGAATTGTAAAAGATTCGATCTGCCTGCCAAATCTTTTCAACTGGAATAGGCTTCATTCCATTTTGCAGAGAAGACTTGTATTTCTGTTAAAACAGGATAGAAGCCAATAGAGCAAACCTGCACAGAAGATTGAAGCTGAAAAACCAATCAAGCATTGTTGTAGATGACACCAAAACCGAACCGTCCGGAATTGAAGATAGAATTCCAACCTTTTCCAATGCTGTAAGTAGGCTTGGCAATTTTGACACGACTCGCAAATCCGGCACGAACACGACATGAATATATAGGGTTTGGGTTTAGGTTATAACCCGTTTATGACCCGTCAACCCGTTTATGACACGTTTGTGGCCCGTTTATGACCCACCAATCTGTTTATGACACGTTTATGATCCGTTTATGATCTATCAACCCTTTATGACATATTTATGACGCATTAATGATACATTTTTTTACCAAATTAGCTAAACGGGTTGACACGCTAACCCGACGGGTTGACACGACAACCTGAATTGCCAAGCCTAGCTGTAAGATCTCCTCTTATGAAGGTGAACTTTGAGGGCCTGAGATTGAGGAATGTTAGTCAAATAATATTGATGTATATTCTGTAATTATAGTTGTCTTATTTGGTTGATTAGGTTGCCTTATTAGGTTGATTATAGTTGCCTTATTAGGCTAATTATAGTGGCCCTATTTGATTTATTATTGATTGTACTTGCTGATATTCAGTATTGTAATTACGGGTTTCTTTTTCTATAAATACAAAAACCCTCACAAAGAAGGTATTCAGTCCAATTGACATGGTATCATAGTTAAATTAGGGTTCTATTTTTAACTATTCGGCTGGGTTGGATTTTTTTTTTTGGCTGCTGGGATATCCAGTTTCTTCGGTTTGGTGTGGTGGGCTGGGGTCATCCAGTCTCTTTGGTGTGGTGCAGTCGCTTCGTTGCGTAGGAATCCTTTTTTTTTTGGTGTGGATAATTCCACGAGCGTGGAATTATGTTCGGTGCGGTGAAGTAGCGTTGTGAAGTCGTGTGGTGCTGTGAAGTCACAGGTGCAATTCTGTATTGTGGGTGCACCAAGTCTTTTTAAATAATTAAGAACTAAATATAAATAAATTGAGTCTCACACATAAACTAAAAATCATCAATGGAAGTGATGAGTTTACTTAATTAATATATATATATATATATATATATATATATATTGTCATTATTAAATCTTTTATTTTCTCGGGCGTTATACATCAACACAGTCGTGTGCCTAAAGTCTCAGCATAATCTTCCACTATTACTGTGTAACGGCTACCAAGTCAAATATACATTTCCTTGTATATGACAATCCCACGAATCATGGGACTCCATCTCTGTAACATTCCATTCCTGTCCTTAGTCCTCTTGTCCTCGAGGAAAAGAGCAATCCATTTCCCATGTTTCACACGAGATTTACGAACGCCACCAGATCTCCTTTACGGATAGAATTTCTTCCAAACTCTTGTGCCAAATACAAAATTCACCTACCCAGAGAAAAAGCTCAACCATATCCCAAAGGAAAAGGCAAACTATCACCATGCATATATGGATGGTGGGGGCAGACTGCTGTGATGGGCGGAGCTGGTAGCTTGCGCCTGGAGGTGAGAGGGAGATCGAGGGAGAGAGGGACCAAAGACTAGAGAGAGAAGGAAAAGAATAAAAAAAATTATAAAATAATATTTAAATAGAAAATAGAGTAGAATAGAAAATTTGTTAGAGTGTGATAAAAAAAAGCAGTAGCTATTTTGGCTATTGTTGGCTGGAGATGCTCTTATTCTGTACATTCTAATATAAATTGATATCAGACCACACTAGCTCAGTGAGAGAATTTTTAAACTGGGCTTGCTGAAGTACTCATGCCATGGAAGCTGCCAGGGGCGGACCTAAGAATAGCCCCTCAAATTATTTAAAGATTTTTCATAATTCTGCCCCCTCCCCCTCATCAAAACTTAAGGTTCTGCCCATGGAAGCTGCAAATATGTTTGAACTGAGCCTTGGCCGACGCTGCAAATATATAGGCATGTAAACTTAAGATGAGAACAAAACAAGTGAAAAATAAACGAAAATAACTTGAATAAACATATACTAATAATATTAACGATTGAAATTGAAATGTTAGACAATGCAATCTTACCAGTATAACTGTTGGTATATGAGCAATCTGGGACCGATATTCCTCTTGGCATTTCCTAACGATCAATTCATTACACTCCTCAATCCTCAATTCTTTTAGCGCTGTGAGACGATCGATCCCCTCCGGAAGAGATGACAACTTGGGGCAACTGAAAATCTTAAGTGTATGAAGTGAGTTTAGACTTGGCAGCCACTCCGGCAAGGTCGTGAGGTTTCGACACATTGCAATACGCAGGTACTGCAAAGTGTTAGCAGTTCCTTGGAGCCATTGCGGCAAAACCTCCAACTTTGGTACATATGTAATCTCTAATTTTTGAAGGCTCAAGTTCAGATCCTGATTGTCTTCTCCTCCAGTAAAACTAAGCTCTGTACAACCAAAAATTACCAATGTCTCTAAGGCAGTTAGATGCTTGTTATCAAGTGTCAAAGAGGTCAATTTTTCACAACCTGCAACAACCAATCTCCGAAGGTTGGTAAGGCTCCCGACCATTCCTTGAAACAAAACTTCTAGTCTTGGACATACAAATATACCCAAAATCCGAAGAGAACTCAAGGAGCATACATCATTTTCAAACAAGTGCGTGCAAGTTGTTGTTACTGTCAGATACCTGAGGCTAATCATCTTCTTTGTATCTTTGGGCAATCGCTCAAGACTCGAACAACCATGAAGTAGTAAAGTTTGCAAATTGTATAGCTCACAAATGGAATCAGGAAGTTTCTTGATTTTATCATTACTAGCTAGGCTCAGAGATCTCAAATGCTTCAAAGTACCGATAGAACTTGACAACACCTCAAAAGAAGAATAAGTTAAGTCAAGCACCCGCAAGTACTTGAATCTCGAGATGCAAGCTTCAGCTAAGGTCGGCACTTGTTGCTTAACTGCGAACAAAGTGGTCCGCATACCACTACTTAAGGTGTAAAAGTATTTTGGAACTTCTCGACCATAGTCATCGTGTGAAAATGACAAATGAAGAATTGTTCCAACAATGTTCTGGGTATGAAAGTCGACTGTCGTTAAACACTCTTCTTCTGCTACCTTGAGTGCAAGATCATGGACAAGATCGTGCATTTTAAACTTATAGAACCAAGTGAAATCCGTAACTTCTTGGAAGAAAGATTTGGACAACAACTCCTTGATATACATGTCGCCAACATCTTCCAACTCTAGATTTTGACTATTAGGCGTTTTATTAAGGAGTCCATGCGCCATCCAAAATGCAATCAACTCATTACTATCGAATTCATGATCTTTTGGGAAAAGAGAACAGAAGGCAAAACATTGCTTCAAGTGAGATGGCATTGGATTATAACTTAGTTTTAATACAGGTAAAATATCACCCTCCTTTTGTTCTAATCTCCATATCTCATTATCTCTCACAAATTTCCAGTACTGAAGTTCATCAACCTTTGAGAAAAGTAGGCTGCCTAAAGTCCTTATAGCCAATGGAACTCCTTTACATTTTTTCACAATCTCTTTTCCAATTTCTAAGAGGTTTGGATATTGTTTGTCTTCCCCTTCCTTGAATGCCCATTTCACAAATAAGGACAAACTATCATCGTGGGATAAACCTTCTAAAGTGTATGTACGACCACTTCCCACCATGGAGGCAACCGAGCGACTACGTGTTGTCACTACAATTCTACTTTCTATTGAACCACCACTTAACAACCCTTTCAACTCAACCCATTTACTACGATCTTCATTCCAAACATCATCTAAAATAAGTAGAAATTTCTTATTCTTTAAACTGTTTCTTAAACTAATTTGCCACAAATCTACACCCAACTTCTCATCAATTGCACCGTTTGCAGATTTAAGGATATCTTTTATTAATCTAGTAACATCAAAATCCTCAGACACACAAACCCATATTTTCAAATCAAAATGATTGGCTACACGTTCCTCATTGTATACTAACTTAGCAATTGTGGTCTTTCCCAATCCTCCTATTCCAACTATAGGAATTACATTAATGGCATTTGTGTCAGCATATGGGTCTATCAAAAGATGTATTATATTTTCTTTATCATCATTCCTACCAATGACTTCTGAAGGAGGAACAAATGAGTGGGTCATGTCCCTCCTCCTACCATGAATGACATGTCTATCTTCAAGTCGAGGTATAAGATTAAATTGATCCTTATTAGCTGCAATCTTGCCCAACTTCTGTCTAATGTCCTTGATTTTGTGACCCAGTTGAGAACGGAATGCAAAGGCGCTACAACATGAAAACAAACCACATACCTCTCTACTGGTGCGCCCATATGTTCTCATCACTTGCTTCTTAAGCACTTCGTACTCAACTTCATCCAACACATTGTCGGCATCATAAAAAATATCTTTAAGCTGCCTCAGCCAGATGCTCAGCGGGCGATTGGTAGCTTGCTTCTCTTCAGCATCCAAGAGCACGGCTTGAATGGTTGTCATGGTACCCTCAAGCTCTGTCAGCTCGCTTTTGATGTCCAATACCAAGCTGATCTCTTTGTCAGCAAGGGATCCTAGCTTCTCCAAGATCTTTCCTGCGAGAGCATAGGCAAGTTCAGCCATGTTGTTGACTTGGTGGATGTTAGAAGACACCGAAGATCCAGCCCGTAAATCAAGGAAGATGGTTGTGGTTTGACATAGTAAGGGTTGATTTAAGTAGATGTCACAAATTGCAAAGAAAAATAAAGGGAGAGACGGATGGGTTAAACGGTAAGATTCAAAGGGATTTTTGGTTATTGATCTGGATGAGAAGACGATTGTATCTTGTTTCTGTTGTGTTATTAGAAATTTAGGATGCTCTGGGGGTTGACGAAGACTGAGACCTGGGTACGTAATAGGAAGGTAGCAAGAAACTGAAGGTTGCTGTCCTTGCGGAGTAATATTTTACCATATTTTTTAGCTTTTTTTTTTTTAAAAAAAAAATGATAAATAAAATGTTTTTTCTTTTATAAAGTTGTTCATAAAACTTCGTTGAATACTTGAATGAAAATCCCATCTCAGCCTATTAGCACTTAGCCAATCGCATTTATCCAAAAAAAAATAAAAAAAAATTCAGAAACTTTTTTTGTTCAATTCATTATTAAATGAAACTTTTATAAGGCTGTGGCCCGTGAGAGAAGTCAAAAGTGTCGGCTTGCAGTCCCCATCAAAGTGAGTCAAGTGACGAAGTGCAGCGATAAGGCTCTACCTAACACTATAGATTTTTTTTTTTCATTTTCAATTCCGACGCGTATAGAATTCAGAAGGAAAAAAAAATAAATAAAAAAAATTGGAGACAATCAAAACGTCGAAACACATCAACCATAGCCGGCTAAAACTGTCTTATTTGCTTTGTGATAAGCCAACAGAAAAGTTTGATGTAATTAATACATCTGAAATCAAATTTCTATGGAAGATTAAGGGATAATGGGAGGTTCTTTGGTATAACATAAGCAAAATTAACTGTTTATTCTTTTTATTTTTTTATTTTTTATATATATCATATTTTTATCTCATAATTATCTTACAATATTGACATGATAATCTCAACCAACTTTAGATCAGTCCTTGTTGAACAAAAAAAAAAAGAAAAATCTAAAGTTGATTGATTGGGATTGTCACATCGCAATTATAAGATAAAAATGTGATATATAAGTTACATTACTTATTTAAATATAGGTGCATCTATTGCACTAAGGTCTGAGGGAGTGCACTTTAAGTAGAAATTGAAGTTCACTGACGACATAATACTGCCTTAATACAAGATTCATAAGTAATACCAAGACATTATAATCCTGCCTATAAGCCACATTTTCCATAACTCGAACCTCTTCACGTGGTACCTAATTTGATTCCAATTATTAAGAACCTAATCATTGACCAAAAACCCTATAACTGCTGGACAGTACTGATTTGATTAAACCCATATTCCTTAGAAATGTAAAAGATTCGATCTCCCCGCAGCCAAATCTTTTCAGCTGCAATAGGCTTCATTCCATTTTGCAAAGAAGACTTGTTTTCCTGTCAAGCAGGATAGAAGCCAATAAAGCAAACCTGCTGAGAAGAAGCTGAAAAACCCAAGCATTGTACGTTGTAGATGAAACCAAAACCGACCGGAATTGAAGATGTTAAAACAGTTTTCCGGTTGGTGACGTATCGATCAGTGGTAGACTGAGATGCTCCTCGTCAATAAACACCTGCAAGATAATACTGCGTCAAGGGATGCCGACAATCCCGCTCCGATGCTTAAGTAAGTATATTGTTCTGGAGATAATTGCACAGAGTAATGCTAGGTATTAATTAGCGTACCTTAATCTCTGGAGGGTCTTTGGTATTTATAGAGTTTTGAAGTGCAGTTATTGCTTCCCTGTACATCCGGGAATCGGTGGTTACATGAAGACGTGGCTTCGGTTATGCGGATATCTCGGGTTCATGATGTTGATTCTGGGTGCACAATCCTTCGTGGATGGTGTGCTATTGATGCGGCTTCGGACCCACAATCTTGTTATGCGTCGTGTTCCTTAGATCCCGGGTGGTCCAGGATGTACGTGGATGTTCGTATCACCGTGCACCCGGGTCGGTTCGGCCCAAGCGACAGGACTGGGCCCCCAACTGTTAATCTCTGGATCATTGGGCCCTGGTCGGGTGGTGTAGTGGGCCGGTTTCTCGGGTTAGGCCTAGCACCCGAGAAGGACCGAAATTCTTCCCAACAGTTACCCCCCAATTCTCTTAGGTAAATTTTATACTTGAGAGAATTTAGGAATAATTGACTGATCTTACCTCGTGGTGTATTTTGAATTTTGAGTCGGTTGTACAGTAACAAGACTAATCAATGGGTCTTTGCGTGTATTTCTCGGTTGAATCGGTGGCTCATTTATAAGGTTTTGTTTTGTCGGTTGCTTTGCCTTGTTCGTGCATCATCCACCCGAGGACCTTTGCGTGTCATCCTTTAAAGGATTCCCACTCTTCCCCCTTTCGTTTGAAATTTGAAAATTCAAACTTTGAATTTTCAATCTTCCTAGAAATCCGCAAGCCGCGCATTGAACATGATTTGGACGCCGGTTCGTTTTTCGAGGCGTGTTTAATCTGTCAGGTGAGCAACCGGAGCTTGTCTGCTGCTGGTTTTGGAGGAAATGAATTTATGTGAGACCATTCAGCTTCCGGTTGCCCGAAAACCGGTTAAACCTGTGATCCTTTGGATTTGCTGACGTGCGCCAGCAGCACAATAAATGTGATTTGACGCCGGTTCGTCTTTTGAGGGAAGTTGTGGCTGTCAGATGTGCAACCGGTGACGATTCGGTTGCCGGTTTGAAGGGATGAAATTAGTTCACGTTCCCTTGTCTCCCGGTTTCTCGTAACCGGTTAATCCCGGTTGCCTTTTTGTATAAATACCCCTCCATTCGCATTTCCGTCATTCTTGTTTTGAACTCCTTTCGAACTCTTCGATTTCTCTTTCCTAATATTTTTTTGTAAATTATCTTGTCATACCAAAAATGCCTGACGCCGAGGAGCTTCGAGCGGTTGACATCCAGGGGTCGGAAGAAGAAGAAGATGTTTTCTCCGACGATGAAGTTTTACCCGAGCTAGGTGACGACCTGGCTCCAGGGGGGCGGACCCAATGCCCCTCATACCCCTCGATCATCGTGGGGCGTCGAAGACCCTTCTTGGGGACGAATTCCGTCTCCAAAATAATTTCAATATTTCGCCTTCGGTTCTAATACACTTTCAGAACCCAGTCACCCGGGAGATTCGCGGTGGTGAAATAGTGATATATGAGCGGATGCTTCTGGCTGGGCTGCGATTTCCCTTTCCGGACATTGCTCGGGAGTTGGTACTCTTCCTTGGGGTTTCCCTGAGTCAAATTACGCCAAACGCGTTGAGGTATCTCTTCGCGTCTTTTATTTTATGGCGTACGATGCTGGAGGCCCGGATGACGATTCCGGAGTTCTTTAACATCTACCGAGCGTCCTTTAAACGAGAGGGGGTTGTGGAGTTTACCATTCGGAACAACCCTATCTTCATCTATCTCTCTCCCACTTACTCCAATAATCGGGGGGTGGAGATCTGAATTCTTCCGAGTCTCAGGGGAATGGGAGTCGGTCGTATGCCTACCGGTTGATCAGAGGATGCCCCGGAACAGGAGACCCATCCGGGTCGATCTAAGGGAGGCTCCGGCTTTAAATGCGACCGGGAGGAGGAGGGTGGCAACTGTGTTGACGTTCTCCCAAACCCTAGGAAATGACTTAAAAATTGATTATGACAACATTGTTACTGACGAGAACATGCGGAAAGTTCTCAAGTACTCCATTCCTTCCGGTAAGATATGGTACGATCGGAAGGGGAAGACGCTAGTGAAAAAATCTGGGAGCAGAGCTATTGCTGTTCCCCGGGTTAAGCCCTCGGTGGGGGCTTCCTGGTCGAAAAAGAACGTTAAACCCAAGACAGCAGCTCCTCGGCCGAAGACGGGTGGCAAATCGATCGCCCTCCTAAAATCGGTGGCTACTCTTTCGGAGGATCGGGTGCTGACTGTCTTCGCTGAAGTAGCTGAATCGAGGGACGAGCTACCCGAGGTATTCGGACGGAAAGAGCCGAAGGGGACAACCGGGGAGACCTCACTTGCCTCAACTCCATTTATCCCTGCCGAACTTGGGAAAGAGCCGGAGGGAACAATCGAGGAGACAGGAAGGGACAACCGGGGGACAACCGAGGATCTTCCAGACGAAGTCGTTCCAGGATCCGAAGTTATAGAAATCAGAGATGCTTCCGGGGATTCGACAGAGGAGTTTCCTTCGGTTAAAGGCGCTGTTAAACGCAAAGGGAAAGAAAAAGTGCAAGGGTCGCCGAAGAGGGCCTGCGTCGCCCCGGATCCTCTAGAGTATGCCCTCATTCGGGCCACGGAAGCCGAGCTTGTCTTCGGTCGTCCTCGTTTTATGTTGCCGGAGGCCCCGGTGACACAAGAAGTACCGGTGAAGACCTCTCTTCCAAAACCCTCCACTTCAATTCCACCGGCCCCTGAAGAGCTTTCGGATCGGTTAACCGCTGTAAATGTTGTGGCTGGACCCTTTTCTGATCCCGAAGCTAGTCTGGGGCCGGCGAACCAGATCGTAGTAGAGTCGCAAGATCAGTCGGAGGTTGGTGTCATACATTCCACGGAGCCATTCAGAGAAAGGTCGGACCCAACTGTACCTTCCGAGACTCGGGACTTTCCCCTGAGAGGCGGGGAAACAAGTACCTCTCAACCAAGTTTGTTGATAGATTCTCTACGAGAAGGTTTACTGGCCTGTCCTTTGGAGTTTTTAATAGGGATACTCCCGGAGGAGTCCTCTTCTGCGGCCGTGGCTTGTTCCTCGGATGAGTTTGCAGAAACACTGCTTTGTGCCCAGCTTCAAGTAAGTTCTACGAATTATGAAACAGCGATGCCTTGTATGCAATTTTCCTTCTCATATTCTTATTTCATATATGTGTGTGTGTATATATATATATATATTAAAAGGGAGTTATGAGGTCGGTAGCCCTGTGGCGGACATACCGTGGAGCAGTGGCCAGTGAATCTTCTCTAACGGCTCAGGTTGCCGAGCTGCAGCTTCGGGTTTAGGAGTTGGAATTTAAAGTTTTTCGGACCGAGGATCTGGAGTCTGAACTAGAGACTTTAAAGGAGGGTATTCAGATTTGGGATCAGACCATTGAGGCCTGGGACATGGACTTGGCTTTAGCTCGGAAGGAGGCAGAGGTGGCTCGTGCCCAAGCGCTTGAACGCGAGAAGACTCTTGACCGGGTATTGACCAATTTAACCGAGGCCAATGAAGCCAAGTCAGCACTGACAGCCCGGGTAGCAGAGGTACAATCAGAGAAGGATTTGCTGGCTGCCGACAAGCTAGGTCTCTCGGAGAAGCAGAAAGAGGCGCACTCCTAGAACAAGAAGCTTCAGAGGAGGAGTCGTCATTATAAGTCCTAGGCCCAGCGCTTGAAAAAGCAACTTGCTTTGGTTCCTTGGCTCCGGGGACTTAGTTGGGGTCGAGGATCGAACTGGGGTTTTGAGAGCTTGAGGACAATGCTTCTTCACCCAGACGCCTTTGAGATTGATCCGAAAACTGTGACTCCGGACCTTATTGGGATACCGGAGACTGCCACCAACGAGCTCCAAAATTTAGGAGTGGAGTTCTTCTCGGATGTTGAGGATTGGACCGAGGATGCCTCGAACCCTTACCGGGATGACTTGACGTTCGGACCTTCTATCTCAGATTGTACTCCTGGGAGAGACGAGACCGAAGAAAGTGAAGCTGGCGAAGAGGGTGAAGCTGGTGACTCGGCTGGGAGTCCACTCTTGTAAAATATATATAATTTTTTTTTTTTTGGAACTTTGAATTTAAATTTTGCCACCAGGTTGGCGTATAAATAGAATTATCATTTTGTATTTAAAAGAATTATTTTGATTTGAATGTGTTTTGCTTGTACCGAGGAACCCAACACGGTTGATTTGATTTGAGGAACACGATCGGTGGTTATGTTCCGATACAGTTGTGTTTCAAATCGAGGAACACAACACTTGACTTGGTTTGAGCTGGTTAGAGCCGAGTCACCCCCCAATGACTTGGACAAATTTTGGATTTGTCTGAGTCATAAACGAGGAACATGATCGGTGGTTGTGTTCCGATACGGTTGTGTTTCAAACCGAGGAACACAACACTTGACTTGATTTGAGCTGGTTTGAGCTAGTTAGAGCCGAGTCACCCCCCAATGACTTGGACAAATTTTGGATTTGTCCGAGTCATGACCGAGGAACATGATCGGTGGTTGTGTTCCGATACGATTGTGTTTCAAACCGAGGAACACAACACTTGACTTGATTTGAGCTGGTTAGAGCCGAGTCACCCCCCAATGACTTGGACAAATTTTGGAATTGTCCGAGTCATGACCGAGGAACATGATCGGTGGTTGTGTTCTGATGCGGTTGTGTTTCAAACCGAGGAACACAACACTTGACTTGATTTGAGCTGGTTTGAGCCGAGAAATAAGTTGTATAAATTTGAGTTGTACAAACTCTAAATTTGAACTTACTGAAAACATAATCGGTTACATGTGATTCACATAAAGTACTTTTTCAGATGATCGGCATTCCATGCTCTCGGTAGTACCCTTCCGGTTGTATCAATCAGATAGTACGCCCCTTGTCGTGACACCGTATTACTTTGTATGGGCCTTCCCATTGGGGTCCAAGCTTTCCCTCGGTTGGATCTTTAGTTATCAGGCTAACTTTCCTCAAGACCCAATCCCCGAGTTGGAACTTCTGAGGATTTCCTGTCTTATTGGAATAACGGGCGGCTCGGTCCTGGAATGCTGCCCATGTGACCTGGGCTTCATCTCTTCTTTCTTGTAGCAAATCCAGATTGAGCTTGTTCCCTTCATCATTTAATCCTGGATTGTAGTATGACACTCGGAAGCTTGGTGATCCAACTTCAGCAATGATGACCGCTTCGGAACCGTATGCCAAAGAAAAAGGAGTAGCACCTGTGGGAGTTCGTGTTGTAGTACGATAGGCCCAGAGGACCTCGGGAACATACTCGGCGCAAGCCCCCTTCTTCTTGCTGAGTTTCTTCTTTAGTGTTTTAAGGAGTGTTTTGTTGGTGGCTTCTACTTGTCCATTTGCTGGTGCATGAATCGGAGTGGAATAGTAATTTTGAATTCGAAGTTCCGTACACCATTTACGAAACGGTCTGCAGTCAAACTGCTTTCCGTTATCGGTAACAAAGGCATGTGGAATGCCGAAACGGCATACGACTGAGCTCCAAAGAAATTTTATCACGTTGGCGGTGGTAATGGTAGCGAATGCCTCGGCTTCGGCCCATTTTGTGAAGTAGTCTATTGCGACGAGAAGGAATCTCCGTCCTCCTTTTGCCGGCGGCATGGGTCCGACTATGTCAACCCCCCATTTTGCGAATGGCCAGGACGAGCTGATCGGATTGAGTTTTTCAGAAGGGTTTTTCATCACCCGAGCAAACCTTTGACACTAGTCGCATTGTTGAACTAGCTTGACCGAGTCCTTATTCATTGTTGGCCAGTAATTCCCGGCTCTCATTGCTTTGTGTGCTAGCATCCAAGAGCCTGAATGGTTCCCGCAAACTCCTTCGTGTATTTCCTTTAACACATACTCTACCTCCGAGTTTGTGAGACACTTGAGAAGCGGCTCGGTGTACCCTCTACGGTAAAGTATTCCTCCAATAAGCGCATACCACTTTGAGTGCATTTTTACCTTGCGAGACAACAGTTTGTCCCTGGGTAAAGATCCGTCCCGGAGGTACCAAATTACATCAGTGGCCCATTCTGGGTCGATCGATTCTTCTTCAGTTTCCATCACGTCTAACTTAGGAGTAATTGATGGTTCGGATTGTATCACACCCCGTAGGTTGATGTTTTGACATCAGGTCCGGTACCCGAGCCCATCTTGGAGAGGGCGTCTGCCTGGACATTTTCCTCCCAGGGAATTTTTGTCATGGCGATCCTTTCAAAGTTAGACTGATGTTTGCGTACTTTGCTGAGGTACTGGATCATTTTTTCTCCTTGGGCTTCTGCAATTCCCTGTACGTGGCTTACTACTACCTGGGAATCGCTTCGGATTTCCACGTTCTTTGCTCCCATTTCCCGAGCTATAGTGAGCCCGGCCAATATGACCTCGTATTCTGCTTCATTGTTAGTGGTAACGAAATCTAATTTGATCGCGTACTGAAATTTTTCTCCATCCGGGCTTACTAGAGCAACACCGACTCCACTTTTTGTGACGACCCGTTTTTTTTTTTTTTTTTTTTGAAAACGTACAAACGGATCTTCACAGTGGCACGACTATTTGCCGCTCAGCCAACATAGGTACACGTTCCATAACATGTACCTGATATTCAGAGTTACATCTAACACAGCGAAATATAAATATCCATGTGCAACGGAACACATGTCAATAGCGGAAATACATCTAATATATAACTGTTATCGACGACAAGAGCCATTTACATGTCTAACTGATTAAAGCTTATAAAACATATTACACTAATTACATTCTAAAATATAGGCTCCACAAATACATGTGCCACGTAGGACACGAGCCATAGATAAAATACCCAAAATGCGGACTACCCATGAGTCCGTGTCTTATGACTGTTGCGATGTGCTCCAATCATAGTATCCCATACGCTAGGTGGACGAGTCAATATCTATATCCGCAGAGCCTGCAACCAAAGCATCAATGTCTGCACGGTTGCGGGGGTTTGCCGCATCCGTACAGGTGGAATTATGAGCCCACCGCCTTAGCATAAATAAATACACTAAGACCTCAGCAGTATACTATTCACTGAGTTTTCGCAAAGAACCAACTTTTCATTTTTAGTCGTGCGTACACTATAACAGCTACCAATTTTATAAACTTTTGTTTGAAAAACCCCCATAGCTGATATAGCAAACACCGACTAATAGAAAACATTTAAATACTGTGAGTAGCTAGTATTATACGAAAAAGATTCGTTATAGAACACCATGACATTTAATCATGCAACCATCCGATACCAATATACATAAATTCTTTTTCTATCAAGACTTTTATGCATACTAATACGTCTAGCAAAACTACATTTAAATCATGCATCCATCCGATACCAATATACATAAATTCTTTTTCTATCAAGACTTTTATGCATACTAATACGTCTAGCAAAACTACATTTAAATCATGCAACCATCCGATACCAATATACATAAATTCTTTTTCTATCAAGACTCTTATGCATACTAATACGTCTAGCAAAACTACAATATACTTATCATGAAAACATCACACAATTTAAACAATGCTATGCATGCTCATGATAGTCTTTTTGTTCATTGTGAGCCTTACGCTCTCTTCAATTATTATGAGCCTTACGCTCTCTTCGTTATTATGAGCCTTACGCTCTCTTCTTTATTATGAGCCTTACGCTCTCTTCATTATTATGAGCCTTACGCTCTCTTCTTTATTATGGGCCTCATGCTTTATGCTTTACAATTCTAACTCTATACTCCTATTCTTTGGAAATCATGCTTTCTTCAAATACCATGAACCAATCAACATGAAATTTTCTTTATTTTTCTTTGCAGAATTGCAGTACATATTCAGACACTTTAAATCGATTCAAACATTTCATTTATGCATCATTTCATAACATCATTGATATTTCAACATAATTGAAACTACTTAAAACATTCAAAGCATACATGTTAACATATCGTTGGTTCAGTAGAAAATTATCTATCATTTGCATTTCTATAAAATACGAAAATATATTTTCTCAGTGAGTAGAATACTCACCTGGCTGCGCGGATATTAAGCACTAGGTCTCCTAGACACCACCATGCAATGCATTACTGTAAAAACAATACATTGCACATTATTGACAACTTCTAATATTGGACTCACATTTAGCTCCAAAATTGCTCAAGAGCTAACCCATGGAAAACCCATAGTATTTTAAGGGTTCCAAACGCCTACCCATAAATCCTAAACACTAATTAAAACTCAAACAATATTAATCCAAAGTATTCACTAAGGGTTAGATATTGACATCACTATTTAATTATTTACCCATAAAAATATATTAGTTGCTAACCCATAATTAATTCCACTAACCCATACATTATTTTCACTAACACTATTATAATAATATTAGCCCTAAAATTATATTCACTAATCTTTAGATTATTTCACGCTAACATTTTCTCAATATCATTAACTCTAATATTATGTTCATAAATCTTTTTACATCAAATACTAACATTTTAGCATAATTTAATTATCTAAATTTTAATCACTTAAAACTCCCAAATTAATTTAACCCATCGAATTAAGGTTTCTAAAATTAACCCATGGTTTATGAAACACTAACTTAATCACCAAAAATATTAATCTCACTCATAAACACTAATATATCTAGAATAACATTAACCCATAACTTAGGGATTAAAGAAACTTACCTAAAAATTTACCCAAATAATACCCGGTGTTTGGGAATCTTTGCAAGCTCCAAATAACACAAAGCCTAAAGAAAACACTATATCAAGCTCATATTTTGCTAGATTTAACCAAAAATCTCAAAATATAAATTTAACTATTTACCTCAAAACGATCGGTAGAAACGTAGATCAGGCTTCGTAGATCACGTTACCGAAGTCGAATTTGAGTTTGGACGGTTGGATCTTCATAGATCATAATTTTTGTATGAAAATCATCTCCTTCCTATTTCTTTTTCTATCGGGTCAGATGACCCCTTTCCATTTTTTTCTTCTTTTCTTTTTGAGACAGCAGAGGCGCACGGCCTCTGCTTTGGAAAGGCCAAATGGCCTTTCCATTATTTGAGAAGGGAGGTGCACGTGCACCTCTCTTCTTTTATTCTTTTTTTTTTTTTTTTTTTTCTTTCACCTTTTTGACTTTTTGACTTTTCTTTTTATTTTATTTTATTATTATAATGGCCATTTGGCCATAGCTTTCTTAATGGCCGTATGGCCTTGATTTAAAGGCCATCAGGCCCTTTTATATATATATATAATTTTATTTTCTAATTTCTTTTATTTTCAATTTTCATTCCTAATTTCTTTTATAATTTCATTTTTATTCTATTTTCTCTTATAATTTCTTTTTCTTTTCTATTTCTTTAGACCTAAAAATATTCCTTTATATTTTTAGTGACACTAAATTAATTTAATAAATTATTTACTTAAATTTTATACTTTATTTATTAAATAATGTTCCGGACATTACACTTTTCCGGTTGGCTGAGGAACCGTCGACATATACCACCCATGTCTCTTTCTTGGGCAGCTCTTCGCTTTCGGGTTTATTGTTGAATTCTAGAAGGAAGTCAGCTAGTACTTGACCCTTGACGGATGGTCGAGGATGGAATTCTATGTCGAATTGCCCGAGCTCTACCGACCAGTTCACCAGCCTGCCCGAGAGGTCTGGTTTTTGCAATATTTTTTTCATTGGATACTCGGTCAGTACCCGTATGGTATGTGCTTGAAAGTATGGCCTGAGTCTCCGTGCCGAGACAATCAAGGCGAATGCTAACTTTTCTATCCGGGGGTACCTCTCCTCGGCTCCATGAAGTGCTTTGCTGGTGAAATATACTGGTTTTTGGACCCTGAGATCCTCTCGGATCAAAGCCGAGTTTACGGCCGAGGGTGATACTGCCAGGTAGAGATAAAGTATTTCGCCTTCATCCGGGCGGCTCAGGAGCGGGGGATTGATCAGGTATTCTTTTAACTTCTCAAAGGCCTCTTCGCACTCGCTACTCCATTCAAACGCTTTTCTCAATATCTTGAAGAACGGGAGACATTTGTCTGTAGATCTGGAGATGAACCGGTTTAAGGCTGCTATTCTTCCGGTTAATTGTTGCAGTTGCTTGGTCGTCTGAGGCGATTGCATACTGAGGACTGTGTTAACCTTCTCGGGATTTGCCTCGATTCCTCTTTGGGAGACCATAAACCCCAAGAACTTTACGGAGGAGACGCCGAAAGCATACTTTGCTGGATTGAGCTTCATTTTGTGACTCATCAACGTCTCGAAGGTCTCCCTCAGATCTGCTATATGGCTGGCGGTTCGGATGCTCTTGACAAGCATGTCATCGACATAAACTTTTACGTTCCGTCCGATCTGATCTCGAAACATCTTGTGTACTAGCCTCTGGTACGTGGCCCCTGCATTTTTCAGACCGAACGGCATCATCTTGTAGCAATAAAGGCCTCGGTTGGTAATGAAGGATGTTTTTTCTTGGTCGATCTCATTCATGTGAATCTGGTTGTACCCCGAGAAGGCATCCATGAACGTGAGTATTTAATGCCCGGATGTAGAGTCTACTAGTAGGTCGATCCAAGGCAAAGGGAAGCTATCTTTGGGACATGCTTTGTTGAGGTCAGTGAAATCGACCCACATTCTCCATTTTCCGGTGGTCTTTTTGACTAGCACCACGTTGGCCAACCACTCCGGGTAATCTACTTCCCGGATAAACCCGACTTTCAGGAGCTTCTGTACCTCCTCGGCTACAGCCTGATTCCGTTCAGGAGCAAAACTTCTTCTTCGCTGTTTAACCGGTCGGTGACTCGGGTTGACCATTAGCTTGTGGACAATCACAGATGGGGGTATTCCTGGCATATCTTCATGGCTCCACGCAAAAACGTCTTGGTTTCGTCTGAGGAACGCTACCAACGCCATTTTTATCTCTGGGGAAAGCTGCGAGCCTACTCGGATCGTCTTCTTCTAGTCACCGAGCTCGAAACTTTCCAACTCTTCTACCGGCTCCCCTAACGGTGATTGCTATTTTTCGTCGCCTTTTTTCCTCTCTCCGAGTCTTGCAGCTTCTGGGAGCTTTTTCAAGCTTGTGTTGTAACATTCTCGAGCCATCCGTTGGTCTCCTTTTTCGACACCGACTCCTT
Source organism: Alnus glutinosa (assembly GCF_958979055.1). Classification (NCBI taxonomy): domain Eukaryota; kingdom Viridiplantae; phylum Streptophyta; class Magnoliopsida; order Fagales; family Betulaceae; genus Alnus; species Alnus glutinosa. Next base: position 1,276,311 of record NC_084892.1, read on the forward strand.
CTTCGGTGGGGAATTTCATGCTTAGGTGGGGGGTTGAAGTTACCGCCTTAAGCTTGTTGAGAGCTGTTCTTCCAAGGATGGCATTGTAAGCCGATGGACGATCTATTATTAAGAATCGTACCATTATCGTATTCTGCCTCAGGTACGTTCCTGCTGTCACCGGGAGCTCAATGGAACCGAGCGGGAGCACTTGTTCCCCTGTGAATCCAGAAGTGAATGCTTTACCGGGATCACCTTGTTTCTATCTATTTTCATTTGCTCGAAGGATGACCTATAGAGGATGTCAGCCGAGCTTCCTGTGTCAACCAATATACGATGTATTTTATGTTGACAATGACCAAACTTAGTACAAGAGCGTCGGTATGGGGAAGAGACACTCCCGCATAATCATCATCCGAGAACCCAATCACCTGGGCGTCTCGTTTTTGAGATTTTGGAGGTTTATGCACCGAGTATACCTCGAAATCCCGTAATTGCCTTACATATGCCTTCCGTGCCGAGTTAGACTCTCCTCCTCCTCCAAAACCCCCCGAAATCGTCTGTATCTCAGGAAGGTTTTCTTGTGGTGCTGGTCTGGCTCGGCTCCTGCTTCTTTCTCGTGTGAACCGAGGGTCTGGCTTGCGTTCCGGTTCCCTGCCCCTTTCTTGATCTCTTCCTCGGTCATTTCGAGGATTGTTCCGATTCTGATGGAACCGATTGTAGTTTTCATGGGGGCGGTAGCCGTGCCCCGGATTTTGTTGAATTCTTTGATCTGCGAGAAAACGTACGAGCTTCCCATTTTCTATAAAACGTTCTATCAGCAGTCTCAAGGAAATACAAGCCTCAGTGCGATGCCCGGTGGTATCATGGAAAGCACAATACTGATCCGCATGGGGTGAATTTGGGTTCACCAGCACCGGCCTGGGCTTCCTGTACATGGGGTCTTGCTTTATCTCTAGAAGTACATCCATGATGGGAGCATTGAGGGGTGTCCAGTTATAACCCCTCAACGACTCCTGATCTCGCTTTGGCCGAGCCTCCTCTTCTCCCGGAGCGCGCTTGCGCTCTTCCTTCCGATGATCATTTTTCTTCTTTTTGTTATCGGAAGTGGAAGCGCGGTTCTGCTCGGATCCCAACAGGGCTCGGAGCGTTTCTTCTTGGTTGATGTACTTCTCGGCTTTATTCATGAAGCCGTCTAGATTTTGTGGAGGCTTTCGGGCTATGTCAGCCATAAGAGCTCCATCTTTCCGTATGCCCTGGAAGAGAGCTCCATATATGAAGTCGTCGGTTGCGGTTTCAGCTTCAAGCGTTGCCTGATTGAATCTCAAGAAGAAGTTTCTGAGAGACTCCTCGGGTCCCTGGTGTAGCGACATCAAGGATCTGGATGGCTTCCTTCTGACCCTCCCGGCCATGAACTGCGTCAGGAACATCCTCCCGAGGTCATCAAAGTGACGGATGGAGTTTGGAGGAAGCTTCCGGAACCAGTCGCGAGCATTACCCGAAAGGGTCAGAGGGAAAGCTCGACAAGCTACCATCTCGGGCGTTCGATGAAGGTCCATGTGGGCGCGGAAGTTGTCCAGATGCTCCACAGGATCTTCAAGACCTGTATAAAACGGAATCTCCGGGATTTTAAACTTCTCTGGGAGACGAATGTTTGCCACATCCTCGGTGAACGGAGATGTGGTTTTTTGTAGAAGATTCTCGACTAGGGTAGCTTTTCCCTTGTCATTCCGTTTTATAGCTACAGATATAATGTTGCATCTCTGTTCTAGTCGGGTGATCATGCCTTGCACCGCCTTTTCGGCTTCAGTTTTTGGAGGGGGAAGATGCACGGGAATCTCTTCTTCTTGGTTGTTTCTTTCTCCGGATTGCTCGACCCGGCTCCCTCCGGGTCTTTCGTCCTCTCGGCACTCCCTGATATGACTATTGTGGACCTCTTGGACTTCTGGATCTGCGACTGTCCAGTGGATTTCTGGAACCCGAGCCTGGAGAATAGCATTCAAAGTTGCTTTCTCGTTCATGCGGGTGAGTTGGGGATCGTTCGAGTTTCCTTCTACTCGGTTGTTTCTATCATCCCGAGACGCTTTGTTCGCTTCTGATCTAGTGTTCACCATAGCGGATTTGTAGTAGAAAAACAACACCAGTTGGTTCCCACAGACGGCGCCAAACTGTTAAAACAGTTTTTCGGTTGGTGACGTATCGATTAGTGGTAGGCTGAAATGCTCCTCGTCAATAAACACCGGCAAGATAATACTGCGTCGGGGGATGCCGACAATCCCGCTCCGATGCTTAAGTAAGTGTATTGTTCTGGAGATAATTGCACAGAGTAATGCTAGGTATTATTTAGCGTACCTTAATCTCTGGAGGGTCTTTGGTATTTATAGAGTTTTGAAGTGCAGTTATTGCTTCCCTGTACATCCGGGAATCGGTGGTTACATGAAGACGTGGCTTCGGTTATGCGGATATCTCGGGTTCATGATGTTGATTCCGGGTGCACGATCCTTCGTGGATGGTGTGCTATTGATGCGGCTTCGGACCCACGATCTTGTTATGCGTCATGTTCCTTAGATCCCGGGTGGTCCAGGATGTACGTGGATGTTCGTATCACCGTGCACCCGGGTCGGTTCGGTTGAACCGGTTCGGCCCAAGCGACAGGACTGGGCCCCCAACTGGTTAATCTCTGGATCATTGGGCCCTGGTCGGGTGGATGTAGTGGGCCGGTTTCTCGGGTTAGGCCTAGCACCCGAGAAGGACCGAAATTCTTCCCAACAGAAGATAAAATTCCAACATTTTGCAATGCTGTAATTAAGAAGATCTCCTCTTCTGAAGGTGAACTTTGAGGGGCTGAGATTGAGGAGGGCATTGGCAGGCGCCGCAACATTGGCGGCAATATTGGTTGTAATGGTCGCTGCGAGGGTTAAAGCATGAATGTTGGGTTGAGTATAGTTTTAATAGGAGTCAAAATTGATGGTGAGTCAGAATTTTGGTTCACATGTATTAAGATTAAAAAATAAAGTTTATATAAACAATTTTATTACATGATAGTAAATTTAAAAATAAATCCACATAAAAGTTTGATTATGCACATGAAACTTTATAAGAAAGAAAAACTATTTGTAATAAAGCAACCTCGTTATTTATTTTTTTAAGTTTTTTTTAAAAACTCAACTTACCACTCATGATTTTTCATCACTTTTACAATCATACCTTAAACTTCAAAAAGTTTTTGTTTTTTTTTTCTCACCACTCTATTAGGATTTTCCGTTAAATTATAGGTATTTTTGCAAATTCTGTTAAATCCTGACCAATACTTAAATCCTTGCAATTTATTCTCCTTTTTGGAATGTTGACACCCCTCTGTTAGGATTTAATGAAAAATTCTAATGAATTTGTGAAATTGAAAAAAAAAAAATGGAAGATTTATATACTAAACTGGCATTTTTTTTTTAAAGTTTATGAATATGATTACGAAAGTGGTGAAAGATTAAGAGTCATAATTAGTAAAATTTTCCTTTTTAAAAAAAAAAAAAAATTACCGGAGATCATGTAAAACTGCAAAATTTAGAGCAAAATTTACTATTTGGTAAGAAACAGTAGATTGATAATTGAAAAAACACTGCCTACTAAGGAATCAAATTATACTGTTAGAGCACTTGTAGTGAATTCACCAAAGAGACGAAACCACCAAAATCAGACGAGTTTCATCAAAATTGTGTTTGCAACGAACTCGTCTATGCTACAGGAAATTTGGTGAGTGCCGAAATGGCTCGTTTGTTCTGCTGAGCCAACTTCCTCTCGTCTCTTCTTATTTTCCATTTGTTTATTACCCTTTCTGCGTTCTCGATCTCCTGAAGCGAAAATTGGAGCTCCTTCGCGCCTTTTCTCACAAATCACCTCTGCAAGCTTTTGAATCCCAAGTTTGTTTTGGTTTTATGGGTTTGGTTTGATTTGGTTTGATTTGGTTTATGGGTTTTGATTTTGAATCTCATATTTTGATTTTGGTGTGTGGTTTTTGAATCTCTCTTCCTCTTGTCTGTGGCCGAGTTGCGTGATAATTTTTAGTTAATTGTAAACCCACCAACAGAAACTTAGAGAGAGACTTTTTGTGAGTTTGTTCGCTAGATATGTGAAAGTTGAAAAGGGTTCTGCATATAATTTTGTTAGAAATGGGTTTTCCTTTTTGCTTTTTTAACTATAATCAGTTATATACGATTAATCTATGTGATTGACGCATGTTCTTGTTAAAAATGCCCTTTATTTAGTTTAGCTTTTTGTGCTTTCTAGAGTTAGACTGGTTGAGATAAATTTGTGTGCTTTGTGGTTGAAGGGGTTACAAATGATTTACTGGGTTTTGGTTATGGGTTTCTTGGATACATTTGTTTCATTGGAATGTTGTGGTTGGGGAACAAAGGTATAGGGCGAGAATGGGTGCAAATAGGCGAAAAGCAATGGTGTCTTCGTTGGTGTTGCTACTCTCACTATCTCTGCCAATTTGGTGAATGTGGTGTGCATAAAAACATGTTTATTGTGTCAATCAATGTGAGTGCAAAACTGATGATGAAAAGAGCAATCAAACCCATTCATCCATTCTGCCAACACTCTGCTTTGATGAGCAGCAGCTTTTGGAGATACCACCACCTATTGTTTTTTTTTTTTGTTTTTTTATTTTTCTCTATTTCTGCCCGACAAAAGGCAACCTACAAGGGCACCGAATTTCAAAAACCGAACATGGGTTTAGAAGTGTGCCATAGCCCCCCACCCTTCACTTTTCTGCAATCACCTTCTTGATTATTAATCAATTTTACATCTGATATTGAAATGTAAAGGGGAAAACCTATGTGCTCATGCAAACTAGTACATATTCATTATAGCAAGATGGGCGTTGGATTTCCATGTGAACAATCGTTGGTTGGTTACATTTGGCTTGTGGGTTTCGGGTGATGCGTACGCCTTATTTGTCTTCCAAGGATCTGTTGTTTTTCCTGGGGGATGTGGAGTTGAGAGCTTCATATGATTCAATCTTGTTGCTTCCTGTTATTTCTCAAGTTGTGGCCTTACGCCTTTCGTATTGATTTTTTTTTTCTTTGGCTTTGGGTATCAGTTTTTACTTCTTTGGGTGTCCAATCTCTTGGCTTGCTGTTTAGTACATCAGATTGTTTATGGAGATATCATTGCCAACCTTTAGTTTTTCTACAAATTTTGGTCTTAACTTTATTTTGAATCTAGTAAACTTAAGTGTGATTTTTTTTGTTCATGGCTGATGGTGGATGTTTATCAATATCTGTTGCAATTTTGGAAGTTTACATTTTTTTAGAAGAGAAGTGAATGATTTAGAGATAGGAGAAAAATGATATGAGATTTTTTCATCTCTTATAGACTATGTAATCAGTGTTGTTCATCTCTTATAGATAGGGATTTTTTTGCTTGTTGATTTCCTCATACATTTCTGTTTTAGTTGTCATAAGTTGAATGGTTACTTTAAGAGACCATAAAATCTGTTTGTGATCCATGGATATTTGATTTTAGGGATGGATTCAAACCAAATCCCGTACTTCACCAATCTTCATATAACAGTTTTGGCTTTAGGTTTGCTAGTATGCTTACCATAAAAGAGATTAAGGACAAGTGTGAAAATTGTTTCTTTCTTGATGATTTTTACATTGTACATTAGTCGTTATATATAGACTTGCTGCCTAGTAAATAAGGCAAGCAATTAGGTAATTACAGAGAATATTGGATTGTCAATTATGTCTAATATACACATTGAATGTATATTTTCTTAGAGATCAAATTGTGATAGGCACGGCTTCATGGCGCTGGACCTTTCTTTTTCTGCATCGTGATAGATATGGCTTGTTGCAGCTAGAAGTTTCCTTTTCTGCATAAGGGCAGCAGCTACACATTCGTTGATCTGCAATCGTGGAGTCTGATTTGAATGTCACGCCATGCGCTCTGCAGCTGGACTTTTCCTTTCCTGTTTGTAAGTCAGCTAGACAGATTGCATATTTGTTGGGATGCTGCTGGATTACCATATTGGCTTGCACACACGTGGCTGTCTCTCTTGGCTTGGACTCTACTCCGCTGACACGTTGAGTTCTTGTGGCAGCATCTCCTGCCTTGGCTTGTGTCTTAGCAATGCTGAGGTGTCCAAGGGCAGGAACGTGTCTAGGGGCAGGAACTTCACTAACATACCATACCCATTCCCCTTTACAGATGAAGCAATTACAAGTTTCTAGAAACACTTTCTGCATACATTCTATTACTTCTTATTATGTATGGACGTTGGTATTAAAGCAGACTTCCACTACTTTGCATGTATGGGCTTTGGTTTTTCATTTTTAAACTCATTAATTGTCATTAAGAGCCAAACATCCAACCACTTCCATTAATTCTTAGCATAAAATGGGTGTTGGTTTTTGTACTGATCATCAATTGTCTTTAAGAGCAAAATGAGCGTTGGAACTTATATGAGCGTTGGAGCTATTCTCATCAATTGTCATTAATTCACAAAATGACGTTGAAGCATGTATGGGCGTTGGACGTTGGAGCTATATGGTCATTGAATTTCTAATAAATTTTGGTTTCATGGTAGTTAAAAGTGGTTGGAAGTGGTTGTTTTAAAACTAATAAAAAAAAATAGTATTTATTTGAAGTAGATAATATTTAGAGAGTTTGATATTTGATATCTTTGAAAAGTGGGTAGCTAAAATAACTAAAGTGTATTTTTTAGCTAAAATTTGACCAAACTTTGGTGAGTCCACTGCAAGTGCTCTTATATAGCTAATTCAGAATATTGTTGACTTTTCTTTACAAATGAGATTTTTCATTGCTCCAACTTGAGATTCACACTACCGATGACTTTTACTACACTCTTGAGATTTTTCAAAAAAAAAAAAAAATAAAATAAAATAAATTGTCACATAGAACTTTGTGTACAAAGTGCATGCAAAAAATATTTTTTAATAATTAACAAAAGACTTTCTATTTCCTTATTTTGTAGGCAGAGTCTGTTGGAATCCCTCGGCATTTAGGAGAAGCGAGATGTATAAAAGTCTTTAATTTGTTTATATATATATATATATAAACATAAATTCATCCTTTTCTTTTTCATTATACTATTATTGACTTCATTATATGAATATAAATGAATACATCACATTGGAAGTCAACCTTTCACTGGTTTGGATAATCGCAAGATTCCTCCTCGATCTATAGGATGTATAAGCGGTACAATACTTTATTTACTTACAAACTCAATCAAACAATCTACTTTGGAGAAATGCTAGAGTTTTTCAATTTATTTATTTATTTTTTTTAAAAAAAATTGCTCTTAATTAGTTATATAAAATTGTGATACATCATTTGAAGATCAAATTTTGGAGAAAGAAAAAAATTTGAGAAGTGTAACATTTATCCAGTTTTCTACATTGAGCATCCTGTCTCCTTTTTTTGAAGAGTTTAAAAATGTAAATTTTTGTACCCACCATGTGTTAAAATGAGTTGTTTCTCAATCTTACCGAGGCAGCAATACCATGTCAAAATGAGCTGGCTTGCCGGTGAAAAGGACCCTTGTTGATCTCTCTTTATGCTCTTATTAAACCTTTATTTATTTATTTATTTGTTTGTTTGAAGAATGAGCAAGCATTTCATATCAACAAAACAATCTATACTATCTTGAGAGTTTCATTCTCAAGGCAATTAGGAAACAACTAACTCCCAACCCAACTCTTGATTTCGCTACATAAAAAATGTCTTTTTATTCAATTATTGAGTTGTTTCTTGGTGAGGTCAAGACATGGCCCACCAAGCATCCAATTAAATAGTTATGGCCAATTATTTTGAGTTTAGGAGCATATGCAATTCATTTGTTCTATTTGGATTTGCGATTTTAAAATGTGTGATTCGAAAATTATGTTTTTAAAAAAATAGTTAAGCATTTGTCAAAATCTCAATTTATCATTTAAAATTACAGTTTGACATTTAAAATCGTGAGTTTTTAAAAACGTTCATACTTGCTTGTGATTTTGTTTGTGATTTGAAAACCCATATCTTTCTACTTTTTCAAATTACTATTTTTTAAAAACACAATCTCAAACTATTCATTTATCCATTATTTGATTTAAAATCGCACTTTTGATATACAAAATCACAATACATACCAAATGCATTATTAGTTACCCTTACTTTTTTCATTACATAAGGTTGTGAGGACCCATGAATAGTTAATTGGGCTTTTGAAAAGAAGAATCAGCGTAAGAAGAAGAAATCCAATTACAAATTCTTGGGATTATGAAAACTGTACCCAACCTCTATCGGACTCAACGTGGATCTGAAGCCCGTCAGAAGCCCATTGCTACTTCCTGGCAATTGCAGTCAAAGGGCAGGCCCAATAATCTTATAAATCAGTGCCCGTTAATCCATGTACAGATCTGCTTCCAGATCTAAACCTGTTTGATTAGGCTTATGATCTGCTTTATCGGTTTATACCACAATAAAAAAGGGCTCATTTGCTTTAATGAAAATGATCATATACTAATAGATTATTCACGCAGAAAAAATTAGTGTTAAAATCTTCTGTAATCATATACTTGTGAATTTAAATGAAGAAAGATGCGTGCTTAACAAAAGACAGTCATAATTATTGATACTATTTATTCCTCAGATTCTGCTTGAAGGAAATTCTTTAGTTAATATTCTTACTTTAAACAATCTCTATTTAAGCGCTTAATGATCTTCAACAGTCATAATTGCTGATACTATTTTTCTTGTTCTTTTTTTTTTTTTTTGTTTTTTCTTCTTGGTCTGCCATTAAAGTTTTAAGGAGTGTTAATCTTTGGGCACATTTAGTTGCCAAATGAGCCACTTCTCATTATTGTTATGGAAGCATTCTCAAGAATGAGAAAGATCCAACTTGATCCCCTTCCCTTTCTCATGTATAGCTTATAACAAAAAAAAGAAAAAAAGAAAAAAAGAAAAAAAGAAAAAAAAAAGAAGGCAGTAACTTACAAAAAATTAAAACTAAATTTTGTATTTTAACGTGTTTTAGTGGGTGTGTTTTTTTTTTTGGTTAAAAAATATATTTTAATGTAACATAAATGAAGAATTTATCTTGTGTATTGGATTGTTTATTAAAGTTTTTGTTTTGAGAAAGAAAATGACAAATAACGAAAGTTTTAACCAACAGAGCAAGTCATTGACAAATATGACCTCAAATTTCAATTTCATATACATGAACTTTTGATTATTTTAGTACAGTCTTTAAGTTGTAAAACGCCTCAATGTTACGCTTATAATTTTTGTATCACTACTATATAACCATTTTTGATATTATGATTTTTTATTTTTAATCTAAATATCCTTAAAATGTTTCTTTTTTAAATGCATATGCTTAATTGAAATGTTTGATATAACCAGTAAAGCTCCACATATTGCCGATGTCACTAAATCAAAATATATGGGCGTAGAGAATACATATTTTCGAAATCACAATATATTTTTGTTTTTGGAATTAAAAGATACTGAATTTAATTATTGTTCTAATTAACGCTTACAAAATATTTATTTGTTTACATCTCTTAATACAAATCATAATGATTGAAATGTTTACAACATAATCAAGGAGCAAATATGTTTGAGCTGAGTTTGCTGAAGTCATGGCATGGAAACTGCCAGGGGTGGACATAAGAATTGCCCCCAATTTTTTTTTAAAAGATTTTTCATAGTTTTAATTTGCCCCCTCCTCCTCATCAAAACTTCAATCTGGTTTTGCCTATGGAAACTGCAAATACATTAGACAAATATGTAAACTTTAGATGAGAACAAAAGAAGCTAAAAATAAACAAAAATAACTTGAATAAACAAATAGTATTAACGATTGATGTTGAAATGTTAGAGAAAACAATCTTACCAGTGTAACAGTTGGTATATGAGCAATTTTGCCTATGGAAACTGTGACGTCCCACATCGCTTAGGAATGAGGATGTGCTTATATGTATAAATGCACCATTTATGACATAACGTAGATTGAACTCGAGGTATCGAGGCCATTGATATATGACGATTTTTGGACCCATCTTCCTCTTTGCATTTCTGAACCGATCGATTCATTACAATAGAGAATCTTCAATTCTTGTAGTGCAGTGAGACGATCCATCCCCAACGGAAGAGATGTTAACTTGTAGCAATCGAAAATCTCAGGTGTTTGAAGTGATTTTAGACTCGGTAGCCACTTTGGCAAGTTCGTGAGGTTTTGACACATTGAAATATGCAGGTATTGCAAAGTGTTAGAAGAACTTTTGAGCCATCCCGGCAAAACCTCCAACTTTGGTACATTCGTAATCTTTAATTTTTTAAGGCTCCTGTTGAGAAGTACTCCTTCCGTCAAACTAATTAGCTCCTTACAGCCAAAAATTTCAAGGGTCTCTAAGGCGGGCACCTCAGCCGGTGCATTTGTCAAAGCGATCAAGTTGTTACAATCTGAAACAACCAACGTCCGAAGGTTGGCAAGGATCCCAATCCTTTGAAACAAAAATTTTAGTCTATGACATCCAAATATACCCAACAACCGAAGAGAACTCAAGAAGCATACATCATTTTCAAAAAGGTACGTGCAAGTTGTTGTTACCGTCAGATACCTAAGGCTGATCATCTTCCTTGTATTTTTGGGCAATTGCTCAAGACTCTCACATCCGCGAAGTAGTAAAGTTTGCAAATTGTATAGCTCACAAATGGAATTGGGAAGTTTCTTGATTCTTGTATTACCAGCTAGGTTCAGAGATCTCAAATGCTTCAAAGTACCGATAGAGCTTGACAAAACCTCAAAAGATGAATCAGATAAGTCAAGCACCCGCAAGTACTTGAATCTCGAGATGCAAGCTTCAACTAAGGTCGGCACTTGTTGCTTGACTTGGAACAAAGTGGTCCGCACACCATGACTTAAGGTGTAAAAGTAGTTTGGAACTTGTTGAGCATTGTGTGAAAATGACAAATGATGAATTGTTCCAGCAATGGTATGGGTACGAAGGTCGACTGTTAAACACTCTTCTTCTGCAACCTTGAGTGCAAGATCATGGACGAGATCGTGCATTTTAAACCTATAGTACCAAGTGGCATTTGTAACATCTTGGAAGAAAGATTTGGACAACAACTCCTTGATATACATGTCGCCAACATCTTCCAACTCTAGAATTTGACTATTAGGCGTTTTATTAAGGAGTCTATGCGCCATCCAAAATGCAATCAACTCACCACTATCAAACAAATGATCTTTTGGGAAAAGAGAACAGAAGGCAAAACATTGCTTCAAGTGAGATGACATTTGATCATAACTTAGTTTTAATGCAGGTAAAATATCACTCTCATTTTGTTCTAATTTCCATATCCCATTATCTCTCACAAATTTCCACTCCCATTCATCAACCTTTGAGAAAAGTAGGTTGCCTAAAGTCCTTATTGCCAATGGAACTCCTATACATTTTTTCACAACCTCTTTTCCAATTTCTAAGAGGTTTGGATATTGTTTGTCTTCCCCTTCCTTAAATGCCCATTTCACAAATAAAGACAAACAATCATCGTGGGATAAACTTTTTAAAGTGTATATGGGACCAGTTTTCACAACAGAGGCAACTGAGCGACTGCGTGTTGTCACTACAATTCTACTTTCCATTGAACCACCACTTAACAAACCTTTCAACTCAATCCATTTACTACGATCCTCATTCCAAACATCATCTAAAATAAGTAGAAACTTCTTATTCTTTAAACAATTTCTTAATCTAGTTTGCCACAAATCTACACCCAACGTCTTATCAATATTTGCACCAGTTGCAGATTTAAGGATATCTTTTATCAATCTATTAACATCAAAATGCTCAGACACACAAACCCACGTTCTCAAATCAAAATGATTGGCTACACGTTCATCATCGTATACCAACTTAGCAATTGTGGTCTTCCCCAATCCTCCTATTCCAACTATAGGAATTACATTGACATTGACATTTATGTCATTGTCAGCAGCATCTGGGCCCATCAAAAAATGTATTATATTTTTTTTATCATCATCCCTACCAATGACTTCTGAAGGAGGAACAAATGAGTGGGTCATGTCCATCCTCCTCCCATGAATGACATGCCTATCTTCAAGTCGAGGTATAAGATTAAATTGATCCTTATTAGCTGCAATCTTAGCCAACTTCTCTCTAATGTCCTTGATTTTGTGACCCAGTTGAGAACGGAATGCAAAGGCGCTACTGCTGCGCCCATATGTTCTCGTCACTTGCTTCTTTAGAACTTCGTACTCAACTTCATCCAGCACATCCTCGGCCTCATAAAAAATGACTTTGAGCTGTTTTAGCCATCTGCTCAGCGCGCGATTGCTAGCTTGCTTCTCTTCAGCATCCAAGAGCACATCTTTAATGGTTGACGTGGTGCCTTTAAGCTCTTCCAGCTCGCTTTGGATGTTCAATACCAAGCTGATCCCTTCGTAAGCAAGGGATCCTAACTTCTCCAAGATCTTTCCTGCGATATCATAGGCAAGTTCAGCCATGTTGTTGAATTGGTGGATGTTAGAGGACACCGAAGATCCAGCCGTAAATCAAGGAAGATGGTTGTGGTCTGACGTAGTAAGGGTTGATTTAAGTAGATGTCACAAATTGCAAAGAAAAATAAAGGGAGGTACGGATGTGTTGAAGGGTGAGATTCAAAGGGATTTTTGGTTATCGATCTGGATGAGAAGACGATTGTATCTTGTTTCTGTTGTGTTATTAGAAATTTAGGATGCTCTGGAGGTTGACGAAGACTGAGACCTCGGTACGTAAGTGGAAGGTAGCAAGAAACTGAAGGTTGCGGTCGTTGCGGAGTAATATTTTACCATATTTTTAAGCTTTTTTTTTTTTTTAAAAAAAAATTGATAAATAAAATGTTTTTTCTTTTATAAAGTTGTTCATAAAACTTCCTTGAATGAAAATCCTATCTCAGCCTATTAGCACTTAGCCAATCACATTTATCCAAAAAAAAAAAAAAAAAATCAGAAACTTTTTTTGTTCAATTCAGTATTAAATGAAACTTTTATAAGGCTGTGGCCCGTGAGAGAGAAAGTAATGGCCCGTGAGAGAAGTCTGAAGTGTCGGCTTGCAAAATGCACGTGCAGTCCCCATCAAAGTGACAATCATCATCCCCTTCACGTGCGCCGCCGGCCCACTTCATGACCGTGTGGGCTCGACCTGTCACTTGCCACCGTCCAAAGTCGTCCTTCCCACCTATCACGCCCGATTTAGCTGATCATAATTCCATCAATATTCGTTCTTTCATTTAAAATAGAGAAATGTTACCTTTTATACACCTCAATCTCACTGCCATCCACTGGTCTTACGTAGCCTCTTCTTCTTCTTCTTTTTTTTTTTTTTTTTTTTTTTTTTGTTGTGAATTCTATACGTGTTGGAATTGAAAATGACAAAAAAAACAAAATTTCCCGGGGAGGGGGAGAAAGAAAGAAAAGAGAATCTGAACTTTTTAAAATTTTATACAAAAATAAATCAAAATTCCCAAGTGAGCTGAAAGCTGATGTTTAGAGTAAACCGTACTCTCAAATGGATTTTTTTTTTTTTTTTTGCAATTTTATTTAAAAATATATGTTTAGGCGTTTAGCCTACAAAGTTGCGGGCCTAAATGCACTCTAAATTTGGTTTGTTAATATGGTAAAATCGGAGACTATCAAAACGTCGAAACACATCAACCTTAGCTGGCTAAAAGTTTAAAACTGTCTTATTTGCTTTGTGATAAGCCAACAGAAAAGTTTGATGTAATTAATACATCTGAAATCAAATTCTATGGAAGATTATGGGATAATGGGAGGTTCTTTAGTAAAACATAAGCAAAACTAACTGTTTATTCTTTACATTTACCTTTTATTTTATTTTATTTTTTTATTTTTACATATCACATTACAACTATCCCACAATACTGACATGACAGTCTCAACCAATTTTAGATTAGTCATTCTTGAAAAGAAAAAAGAAAAAAAAACCAAAGGTTGATTAATTAGGACTGTCACATCGTAATTGTAAAATAAAAATATGATATATAAGTTACATTACTTATTTAAATATAGGTGCATCTATTGCACTAAGGTCTGAGGGAGTGCACTTTAAGTAGAAATTGAAGTTCACTGGCGACATAATATCGTCTTAATACAAGGCTCATACATAATTCTATGACATTTTAATCCTGCTTATAAGTTGGCTTTTCCATAACTCGAACTTCTTTCACGTGGTACCTAATTTGATTTCAATTATTAAGAACCTAATCATTGACCAAAAGCCCTATAACTGCTGGACAGTACTGATTTGATTAAACCCTTATTCCTTAGAATTGTAAAAGATTCGATCTCCCTGCAGCCAAATCTTTTCAGCTGCAAGAGGCTTCATTCCATTTTGCAGAGAAGACTTGTTTTCCTGTCAAACAGGATAGAAGCAAATAGAGCAAACCTGCAGAGAAGAAGCTGAAAAACCAAGCATTGTACGTTGTAGATGAAACCAAAACCGTCCGGAATTGAAGATAAAATTCCAACATTTTGCAATGCTTAATTAAGAAGATCTCCTCTTCTGAAGGTGAACTTTGAGGGGCTGAGATTGAGGAGGGCATTTGCTGGCGCAACTACATTGGCAGCAATATTGGTTGTAATGGTCGCGAGGGTTAAAGCATGAATGTTGGGTTGAGTATAGTTTTAATAGGTGTCAAAATTGGTGGTGAGTCAGAATTTTGGTTCACATGTATTAATTAAGATTATAAAATAAAGTTTATATAAACAATTTTATTACTTAGAAGTAAATTTAAAAATAAATTCTGACTAACGTTTAAATTCTCGTAAATTTTTTTTTTCTTTACCGAAAAAAAAGGGATGGGCATTTTAAAAATTTTGACACAACTCTATTAGAATTTAATAAAAATTGAAATTGAAAAATAGATACACTAAATTGAAACTTTTAAAAATTTATAGATATGATTAGATGTTCAAGGCTGCAATCGAATTTCGCAAAATCTTCACACTTGTTTGTAAAACTTTTGATTTTGATATCTGATGCGGTCAAACAACTGAAGAAGGTTGCATCGAATTCTTCAAAACTGGTAAAATGGCGTCTGATTTTTTTGTGAAGAATTGCCCCATTTAGGTTTGGCTTTGTGCCAGTCTTTTCCTTAATTTCTTTCTAACAGAGGCAGGCTAAGTAGCAAAGCAGTTTACTTTTGACAATTTAGCGTACCTTTTATACTCACTAGATTTAAAAAAGAATAAAAGACAGCCAACTACATATTGTTCTCCCAATATGGGTTTTTGTGTATATCTTGCACGCAGAGTTAGTTGGAAGCCCTTGGCCTTTTATCAGTAACTAAAATGTATGGAAGTCTTTGTTATTTTAGAAAAATTTTACTTATAACCCTTAATCTTTTATCACTTTTACAAAAAATACCAAAATTTTAAAAAGTATAAATTTAAGGTATCTATCTTCTTCTTTTTCATTTTTTTTTTCCAATTTTAACCCACCGTTAAAATTTTCATTAAATTCTATCAAAATTTCTAAAATACCCATATGTTTATTTTTTTAAAATAAAAATAAAGATTAGAAATTTTTTCAAAGATTCAGGAATAGGTATTTTTACAAATTTTGTTAACTTCTAAGCAACACTAGTTAAATCCTAGCGGGTTTTTTTTTTTTTTTTTTTTTTTTAAAAAAAATGGATGAGTATTTTGAAAATTTTGACAAGATTTAATGAAAATTTCTAACTGAAGGTTAATTTTTTTTTTCTTTAAAAAAATAAAAATAAAAATTGAAAAATGGATACCGTAAACTGACACTTTGTAGAGTATTAATACATTTTTACAAAAGTGATGAAAGATCAAATGTTATAAGTTAAGTTTTATATATATATATATATATATAAATTCCTTTTCTTTTTCATCGCAATGAAATATTTAAAGCCCATCCAAATAAAAGACTCTCTTACCGAGAAGAAATATTTATTTGTTTACATCTCTTACTACAAATTATAGCGATCGAAATGGTTATAACATAATCAAGGATCAAATGTTGGTTCCGTCGTCTGATTTTGCTTTTGTCGTCGACCATTGTCCATGGAAGAAGAGCCAACATGAGAGAGAGAGAGAGAGAGAGAGAGTGACGGTCTGGGGTGGGGAAATCTCCCGCTCCTTTTGGTAAAATAATTTTTTTTTTTAAAAAAAAAATTAAAACAAGTTGTCACGTAAGACTTTGTGTACAAAATGTGTGCAAAAAAATATTTCCCTATAGATAACAACTTCCTACTTCCTTATTTTGGACGCAGAGTTAGTTGGAAGCCCTTGGCATAATCAAAATGTATGGAAGTCTTTTATTTGGGCATTTTTTTTCTTTTATGTAAATAAACATAAATTCATCATTTTCTTTTTCATTATGCTATTGTATTCATTATATGAATATACATGAA
This sequence comes from Alnus glutinosa, assembly GCF_958979055.1. NCBI lineage: Eukaryota > Viridiplantae > Streptophyta > Magnoliopsida > Fagales > Betulaceae > Alnus > Alnus glutinosa. The sequence goes on from NC_084892.1 coordinate 1,292,769, forward strand.
TACATCATATTGGAAGTCAACCTGTCATTGGTTTGGATAATCGCATGATTCCTGGTTTGGATAATCGCATGATTCCTCCTCGATCTATAGGATGTATAAAAGCAGTACAATACTCTATCTACTTACAAACTCAAGCAAACAATCTACGTTGGAGAAATGCTAGAGTTTTTCAATTTTTTTTTTTTTTTTTTTTTAAAAAAAATATTTGGTCTCGAAACAATGTATCACAATTCTCATGAGATGATGACACATTTTTTATATGGGATCATGACACATCATTTAGAGATCAAATTTTAGAAAAAAAAAAAATAGAAAGTTTAGAAAGTGTAACATTTCTCCATTTTTCTACATTGAGCATCACTGCCTCCTCTTTCTAAAAAGTTTAAAAATATAAAGTTTTGTACTCACCATGTGACAAAATGAGTTGTCTCTCAATATGACTCGAGAAGTAATATCATGTCATTTCCGTTATAGTTCTATTTGGCTTGACAGTGAAAAGGGCCCTTCTAGGTCTTGCTCTTACTAAAAAAAAAAAAAAAAAAAAAAAAAAAACCATTTTTTATTAATTATTTATTCTTTTATGAATGAGAAAGCGTACAACCTATACTACCTTGAGAATTTTATTCTCAATGAAATTAAGAAACAATTAACTCCCAACCCAACTATTGATTTCGCTATATTAGAAAAAAAAAATTAACAAAAAAAAAAAAAAAAGGTCCTATTCATTAATTGAGTTGTTTTTTGGTGAGATCAAGACCAAGAAAGTTCTAAGAGTTTATGACAATTCAATAATTTTAAGAGCAACCTTTTTTTTTTTTTTTTTTTTTTTTTTTTTTTTTTTTTCCTGGGCAATAGTTTAAGGGCAATAGTTTATTGTTCATTCCGATACAATAAATGAAGCAAATTGCCATTAAATAAAAAATTAAAAAAAAAAAAAAAGGAGAAGGGGGAGGAGCAAATTGCTGATTACTATTCAATAGTTATAAAGAGCAAATTGAATTCATTCAGAACTTTGTGATCAAGCCTAGCTAGTTTGTAAGGAGGTTAGACGTACTATTCCATTTATCTCCAGTTTCTTCGTCATTCTTCTTTTATTATTTCATTCTGCATGTCATCTCTTTTCTTAATTCCAATTACACCAGAAACGCCGAAAAATCAAAACCAAACTCTATACAAAAATACAATCAAAATTTCCATGCATAGAGGGTTCAATTTATCTCTTTTCTCACACAACTAATAATAATAAGGATAAATATAAAATAAATCTATGAATCCGCAGGCATATTTTGAAAAAACCCCAACTTTTTTTTTTTTTTTTTCAACATTGGATCCTTTAATTTTTTGTGAATTTGAAACCAGTCTCTCCGTGAGTTTTCCGTCCATTTTCGCAAACTCCATTAGTGCCATGTCAGCAATTTTGCTACATTATCTTAAAATATTTTTTTTTTAATCATTTTATTTAAAAAGAAAAAATTTTAAAAAAGAAAAGAAAGGGTTTGGGGTGGCTCACGACCAACCCCTAGGGCCGGGGGTGGCCGTGCAGACCCACCTCTCTTCTCTAATCTCGTCAAAGCATGCATACCCCAAAAGGCTGTATCAGTAGGAAGACAGCTCCATTCTATGATAATCACATCTGGGTGTTCCTCAGCTAAGTTTGTTTCCAATCACCTCCTTAACATGTACTCCAAAATCGGAGAATTACGAACGGCTGTGAAACTGTTCGATAATATGTCTAAAAGAAATATAATGTCTTGTAACAATTTGATCAATGGGTGTGTGCAAAGTGGTGATTTGGAGAATGCCCAGAAGGTGTTTGATGAAATGTCACGGGGCTGACCCAATTCGAGTTTAATGAACAAGGTTTGAATTTGTTTTCAGAACTGCATCAGTTGGGTTTTTTGCCTGATGAGTTCAATGAACAAGGTTTGCATTTGTTTTCAGAACTGCATGGTCTGGTATTGCTTGTGACCCTTTATCAAATGTCATTTCCTCATCTCTGGTTGATAAGCAGCTCAAAGGTGTAATTACACCATTTCTTGGAAACCTTTCAAGCCTCCAGGCTCTTGATTTAACTTTGAACTCGTTCACCGTCAGCATTCCAACTCAGCTGGGACTTTGCTCTCAGCTCTCTGAGCTGACTCTCTTTGTATGAGAATTCGCTAGTTGGGAGAATACCCTCTGAACTAGGTCGCTGTAACAAGCTTGTAGATCTTGAACTAAACAGCAATCAGTTCAATGGAAACATTCCCACTGAGCTTGGAAACTTAGTTCACCTAGAAAAGTTGCAGTTGTACAAGAAGAGGTTAAATTCTACAATTTTTAACCTCTCAACGATCTCTTTCTTTTGGACTACCCGGACCCTCTTCTTCCATCGTCACCGTTTGAACTAGGCAACGAGATTAACGACTTGGCTTCTTCGGAGCTACATTTCCCATGTTCAAGAAAAGATTTCCACGACAGGAATTCTTTTCTGCAATTCTCACAAACCCGTAGCTCTTCAGACGATTCGGGTTTTGCAAACCCCAATGTGCTGGACGAAGACACCCCATCACACCAGCCTGTACCAGCTGCAATCGCCATAGCCAGAGGCACCTCTGACGTCTTCTCCGGTGGATCATCACTCGGATGTTTCATATGGGTTTTTGTTGTTGAAATACAATTTTGATTGACAATGTTGTAAAAAGGAAATTGTTTGAATTGAAAATAAATTCTCCAATCTGGTAGGAGACACGGCATACAAGTTGTTTGTAAAAATTTCTCAATGATCTCTTTCGATTGTCCCGAACAAAATGGAGATTGCCGAACACTCCTCCTTTCAGTTCTTACCTTTGTTTCGATCATGGATTCCGAAGCCGCACAAGCCTGGTAAGATGCGACCAATTACCCAACCTCATAGGGAAGATCGCATTGTTATGGATGCTATCACTCCCGGCGGCCAACCCCAAACCCACCAAATCCATTCTTTTTTCTTTCTTAAAAAAAATTATTTTTAAATAAAGGAAAAAATGCACCATTAAGAGCATCACTATCAAGCTCTTCAAATTTTCTCTAAATTTTAGCTTAAAAAATTACTTTTTTGATTTTATTTATCACTTTTAAAAAGATTCCTACATTAAAGTTCAAACTCTCTAAAAATTTCTCAATTTTAACTAATTATTATTTTTTATTGATTTTGAGACCAACCATATTAATAACCCCTCACTCTTAATCTCATTCCCAATCCACTCCCTCACGAACAAGCCCATCTTTCTCAGAAACCAAACAGAAAAACAAGAATCAACAAACAGAAACCAAAATTAAACATAGAATCAACATAAAAACATCTTTCATATCGCACCCATTTCCGATCAAAATAAAAAAGCTTCATTCTCTCAGTCAGCCCATTTCCGATCAAACCCATCTTTCCCGGTCAGACCCATGAATTAACAAAGAAGAAATAACACAGACCTTCCACTACTCCTTCTGAGAACATAAAGAGCAGTTGCACTCAAACAACAATTGAGTCCACCCCACGGAATCACCATCTTCAACCAGCACCACCACAAACCAACAAACCCTAATTTCAAGCACTTTCTGTAAAACTTTTCATTGCAAGTAAGAAGGATTGAGAAAATCCAATCTGGAAGAAGCTCAATAACAAAGAAAATGGTGGAGAGAGAGAGAGAGAGACAGACAGACAGAGACAGAGAGGTCTACAGGAAGCGAAGGTTCGAGAATAGAAGAAATAAAACTCGTTGTTCCACTCCAAGGCCTCCACTGTCATCACCAGCGGGTCACAAAAAAGGAAAAGGAAAAAGAAAAGGAAAGGGAAAGTGGGCGCCAAGGAATAGAGGGAAGAAGCGGGAGAATAAAAGAAAATGATAAAAAAAAAAATAAAAAAAATGGCCTAAGAAATTTTGGGGTCAAATTTGGAGAGATTTTTTGTCATAACTTATTTTAGAGAAACATCGGAGAGTTTGCTGCATGATGGATTTCTGGGTTTTTCTTTAAAATTTGTTGAAACTTATAAGTTGGAGAGTTCAATATTGATGCTCTAATCCTTGTGGTTGACCTAAATTATAAATTACTCCATGTGATATAAATATGAATTCAGAGATCTTTGTAGTTAACTTAATTTACAAATCGATCTCTGAAATCAAATTTCATTAAAAAATTTGACAAATTCCGTTAAATGCCACGTAAGCAACAATAAGATGGTGATGTGTCCATCTTAATAAGAAAATATAAATATATTAAAAAAATAAATAAATAAACTTATTATTATTATTATTTTTAAAACAAAAATAAAGCAAATGGGTGCCCTAGCCACTCTCGGCCAATGGGGGTGGCTGCCCCTCCCCTCTAAAAAAAAAAATCGGCAGCCACCACTTTGTTTTTTTTTTTTTAAAAAAAAAAAAAATTAATTTAATTTTTTTTAAAAAAATAAGTTTTATTTATTTATTTTTTAATTTTTTTTTATTAAGATGGACATGTGTTACCATCTTATTGGCTGACGAGGTGCTTACGTGGTGTTTAACTAGAATTTGTCAAAATTTTTAACGAAATTTGATTCCAATGATCGATTTGTAAATTAAGCCAATCATAAGGATCTCTGAATTCATGTTGATATCACATGAAGTAATTTGTAATTTAGGCCAATCACAAGGACCAAATATGCATTTTTTCCTTAAACTAAATTATTAAAAAAATAATATTTTAAGATGATATGGCGAGATTGCTAACGTGACACTAACGAAAGTTGCGAAAATGGACGGAAAACTTGGAGGGATTGATTTCAAATTTGTGAAAAACAAGGACCCAATGTAGAAAAAAAAAAATGAAGGGATTTTCAAAATATACGCTGACTCAAAGATTTATTTTATATTTACCCTAATAATAAAAAATAGACAAGCACTTTTATTGGCATAATGGGACCCTTTTTTTTTAGGGTCTATTCAAATGGGGGAAGGGGTATCATGAGACCCTTTGGTTCATGCATGGTCCCATGGTCTTAAAATGTATAACGACATGAACACAAGGATTGCTGCAATAAGCTTTTTAGCAACCCCACTACCTTTAGCTTTGCATCTTAATGAATGCCACAACACTTTATACAACAAGTAGTCAAAAACAATACATTCATAATCATCGGATTCCAAAGCCCTCATTCTCGTAATCTAATTTTAAATATCTTCTAACTGTATGGAATGTTCCTCTCCCTACTCGATCATTCAAGCACCATGTGCTTGAAGGCTTGTAATACTCTGGCCGTGTGATTTGTGATCATGTAATCAAACGGTTGTCAGGTTTCAGCCTGAGAGAGGGAGCGAAGACAATACATGAGGGCATGCACAAAAGCAGATGTATTAGAAGGCAGAACAGGAGAAAATGTTCCGTCCAAACTCCATTGCTTTTGTCTTTAATTAGGTTACTTTAAGAAACTTGAACTGTTTTATCTTCTATATTTGTACGTTGGAAGTAAAATCAAGAGAAGATAAGAAGCAACCAAACAGATTGGGGAGGTGGTGTCTGTTCTTGTAGACACTGACCAAAAACTAAGCCTCTGCAATTACACACTAGAGCCTCAAAATGCTGCTTAGAGAAACCATTCAAAAAGCCAACTTATGCTTTTACAAAACCCTTCAAAACCTCAGGTCTTTCTTCTATGGGAAGCACCAAAAGCTTTCCAAACTCCCTTCCTTCAATCCCTTCTCTTGCGGCGGTCGTGGCAGCCGGAAAGATTATCAAAGAGATCAATTCTACATCAAGTTTTGTGATGAATGGGAGGCCAGTCTAAATAAGGCGAAAGAGAGTTACAATAGCAGTCTAATGGCCTCAGAAGAGCAGAGGAAGGAAGAAGTTGCATGTAGTGGAAGCTTCGTAAAGTCTGCAAAGCAAAGTCCTGCGAATGGCAAACAAGAAGGGGTGGTAGAAGAAAAGAAGAACAGAGAAAGTCCCCAAATAGGAAAAGAAGAGTCGTGCAGGCTGTGCAGCTCAAAGAACACGAATGGAGATGGAGGCCTAGGGGGCCATGTGTTATCAGAAAAGATGAAGGATTTGGAGATGATGGACACAGATGATTTGGAACAAGTGTTGGACGTAGAAGAGGCTCTGCACTACTATTCTCGCCTTACAAGCCCACTTTATGTCGACATTGTCGACAAGTTTTTCATGGACATGCACACAGATTTCTCTATCCCACAAGTCTCCACCAGCATCAACAATTCCAAAAGGAGATTTGGCTAGATAAGGTTGTAGTTTTTCCTTGTTCATTCAGATCTATTCTTTTCTCTGTTTTGTTTAATTTTCTCTCTGTATGTATTTGTGCATTTGGTTTTCGTTCCATGCTCTGTATACCTTTCTTAAATCTCAGTCAATTGCTATATGCCCGAGTTTTTCTTGTTGTCGTTAGACCAAATAAATATTTCATGAAGTTATTCACCCCATTGCTTGGACACTACATATTCAATTTTTTTCATTGATTTCTGAAAAAAAAAAATTGAAAAATTAAAAAAACGAAAATATGAAAAATTACAAAAACAAAAAAGAAAAGAATAACTGATTTTTTTTTTTTTAAAAAAAATATAATTTTAAAAAACGAAAAAAAAAAAAAATTGAAGCACCAGCTTTTTTAAAAAAATAATTTTTGTTTTCTTAATTATTTGTTTTCTCAATCAAACAACCTATCTTGAGCGTCCTGGCCGGCCTCTTCTTCTTTACAAGTTTATAGAAATATAAATTTATGCATCTCCTGATCTTAGCATAAATTTTCAAGCCAATCTATAAAATTGTCACGTATCTTTAGCATATGAGTTGCACATTATTTTTTAATAGAGTATGAAAAACATATGCATTTTTAATAGAATTTTCTCAAACTTTATTAATTAATGTTATTAAAAAAAAATGTATATCTCACATGGCAATTTTATAGATAGGTCGATAAAAATTTCTCCAACCTATATAGGAGGAAAACTATATCCTCAAGGAAAAAATATTCAAATTAAGAATATAGAAATCAAATCAGTGTTTCATGGGATTATAGCAACTGGACCCAACTTTAATCAGACACACAGATATGTAGATCAACTGATCAAGCCAGTGTGTAATTCATAGATGGATCCGAAGCCCGTTAATTAGAAGCCAACTGCTAGCTACTTCCTTGCAAATGCAGTCAAAGATAGGCCCAATAAAATTTTATATATCAGGGCCCATTAATCCATGTATACATACGTGTCCAATTCTCTAACAAAATTAGATAAGCATCCACACTGTCAGGACTAATACGTTAGAGTACGCGATTTTTTATTTACAAGTCCTTACAAATTAAATCAAAACATTCATTTTCTTGTATTTGCTCAGACGAAAGAAAAAAAAAAAAAAAAAAAAAAAAAAAAAAAAAAAATTAAAGAGAACTTAGCCCAGCCTCAACTCAGCGGTAGCAACACCCTTAAAAAATGAAAGTTACTTTTAAATTTAGGCTGATATTGAACTAAAAAAACCCAATCCAAAACTAAAATTAGACACCATGAATGATAAAAATATAGTATATGAAAAGAACGAAAAAATATATATATATATATCTATCATTATGTTTTATTATTTTAATTTTGCCCCTACTAAGACAAATTTCTAGTTCTGCAGCTGTTTGTGTGATAATGGTTTTTGGTGGTTTTTTTTAACTTTTTTTTTTTTTTTTTTAAATTTATATTTGGCTTGCAACCCAACTCACGTTGGAATTCACATTGGAGTTTACATTCATGAGTTAGGTTGATCGAAAACAATTTTTATTTGAGTATGGTAACCAAAAAAAGAAAAAAGAAAAAAGGAGGAGGTGGAGGAAAAAGATTAGAAAGACATGATGAATCTCATAAACAGACACAACAGAACTACAATATGACTGCATTATACAGCAACAACATCATATCATAAAAGCCACATGAGCAAGCATGTTCTAATATTATATACGTACAAAATGGCGCTTTCTGGTCTTTTTCCATGTGGTCCATGCATGCATGTGCACAAGTTATAATATTTATTTACATGCCATATAGCAACAACTACGTACAATTACAGAAATATTTACTTAATACAAATTAAAATGATCAAAATGTTTACAACATAATCAAGCTAGGAACAAACATCTTTGAACTGAGTTGCATCGAGGCTTATTAGTTGCTGAAAATATATCTCTTGCTCAAGTCCTGCCATGGAAGCTGCAAATATATATAGACATGTGAACTTAAGATGAGAACAAAACAAGTGAGAAATACGTGATTACAAAAGAAAAATAAACAAATTTAACTTGAATATGTAAATAGTATTAACGATTGATATTGAAATGTTAGAGAATACCATCTTACCATCTACTTCTTCAATTTTGGGCTAATCTTGTAGTCGAACAGTTGCTATATGATCAATCTTGAACGAATCTTCCTCTTTGCATTTCCTAATCAATTCAGGACAATATTCGATCGTCAATTCTCTTAGTGCAATGAGACGATCCTTAGGAAGAGATGACAACTTGGGGCAACCGATAATCTCAAGTGATTTCAGATCACTGCCCCACTCCACCTCCGGTAAGGCCATGAAGTTCTCACAAAATGAAATACTCAGGAACTGCAAAGTGTTAGCGGATCCTTCGAGCCATGGCGGCAAAGACTCCAACTCTGGTAAATTGTAAATCTTCAATTTTCGAATCTTGAACTTGAGATCCCGATCGTCTTCTGTTCCTGTCAAAAAGGGCAGTACATGTCGTTCTTTTTGTAGTGTAAGCACTTTACAATCTTCAATTACCAAGGCCTCTAAGGCGGTTAGGCATTTGACATCAAGATTCAGAGAGGTCAAGCTTTCACAACCTGAAACAATCAATGTTCGAAGGTTGGCAAGGCTCTTCTCCATCCTTTGAAACAAACTTTCTAGTCCCGGACAGCGAGATACAAGCAAAAACTGAAGTGAATTCAAACAGTTTTCACCATTCCCAAACAAGAATTCGTTAGTTGTTGTTACTGTCAAATGCCTAAGGCTGATCATCTTCCTTGTATCTTTGGGCAGCCGCTCAAGCGTCGAACATCCATGAAGTAATAAAGTTTGCAAATTATACAACTTGCAAATGGAATTAGGAAGTTTCTTGATCTTTTCATTCCCAGCTAAACTTAAATATCTCAAATGCTGCAAATTACCAATAGAGCTTGGCAACACCTCAAAACATGAATCACTTAAGCACAGCACCCGCAAGCAATTGAATCTCGAGATGCATTTTTCAACTAAAATCAGCTCTTGTTGTTTGGTTTGGAACAAAGTGGTCCGCACATCGCTGCTTATTGTGTCAAAGAAACTTGGAACTTGTCGACCATCGTGTGAAAATGACAAATGGCGAACTGTTTTAGCATTGTTTTGGGTGTGAAAGTCGTCTGCTGAACACACTTCTTCTGCAACCTTGAGTGCAAGATCATGGACGAGATCGTGCATTCTAAACTGATACCCATTGTTCCAGAAATCTTTCTCAACATCTTGGAAGAAAGATCTGGACCACAACTCCTTGAAATACATGTCGCCAACGTCTTCCAACTCTTCATCTTGAGTATTAGGCTTTTTATTAAGGAGTCCATGCGCCATCCAAAATGCAATCAACTTACCACTATCGAATAAATAATTCTTTGGAAAAAGAGAACAGAAAGAAAAGCATTGCTTCAAGTGAGATGGCATTGGATTATAACTTAATTGTAAGGCAGGTAAAATGTCACCCTCCTTTTGTTCTAATTTCCATATCTCATTATCTCTCACAAATTTCCACTCCCGTTCATTAACCTTTGAGAAAAGTAGGCTGCCTAAAGTCCTTATTGCCAATGGAACTCCTTTACATTTTTTTACAATTTCTTTTCCAATTTCTAAGAGGTTTGGATATTGTTTGTCTTCCCCTTCGTTAAATGCATACTTTATAAACAAAGACAGAGAATCCTTTTCAGATAAACCTTCTAAAGTGTATGAGGAAACTGCACTCATAATGCTGGCAACCTTATTAGTACGTGTTGTCACTAAAATTTTACTTCCTTTGGCACCACCGAGTAATAAATCTTTCAACTCATTCCACTTATTACGATCTTCATTCCAAACATCATCCAAGACGAGTAAAAATCTCTTATTCTTTAACTTTTCTCTCATCTTGGTTTGCAACCCATTATGAGGCCCGAAGTTTTCGTCAATTCTAACACCTGATTCCATAAGGATTTCTCTTATTAATCTGGGAATTTCAAAATCTTCAGACACACAAATCCACATTCTTAATTCAAAATGATGAGCCACACATTCATCATCGTATACCAACTTAGCAACAGTGGTCTTCCCCAACCCTCCGATTCCATCTATACGAATCACATTGACATTTTGGTTACCATTAGGTTGCCTCAAAAGATCACTTATTATATTTTCTTTATAATTATTCCTACCGATGACATCTGAAGGAGGAACAAATGAGTGGGTCATTTCCCTCCTCGTGTGTATGACACGCCTATCTTCAACTCGTGCTGCTGTGAGATCAAATTGATCCTTTTCACCTGCAATCTTACCTAACCTCTCCCTAATGCTCTTGATTTTATCAACCACTTGAAAATGGCGTGACCAAAAGGCTTTAGTGCGTGAAGAAAAATCACATACCTCTTTAATGGTGCGCCCATATTTGTCGTTCGCTCGCTTCCTTTGAACTTGGTACTCAACTTCATCCAAAACTTCCTCAATCTCATGAAAAATATCTTTGAGCTTCCCTAGCCAGTTGCTCAGTGCGTGGTTGCTAGCTTGCTTCTCCTCAGCATCCAAGAGCACGGCTTCAATTGTTGTCATGGTGTCCGTAAGTTCTTTCAGCTCTCCTTCGATTTTAACTATCATTCTGAACTCTCTCCAAACAATGGATCCTAGCTTCCCCAAGACATTTGCTGCGATAGCAGAGGCAAGTTGATCAGCCATGTTCTTGACCTTGGTGGCCGGATGTTACAATACACCGAAGATGCAGCAGTAAATTAAGGAAGATGGTGGTGCTCTGTGGTAGTGAAGGGTAGATCTAACTAGATGTCACAAATTGCAAAGAAAAATAAAGGGTGGATTCAAAGGGTTTTGGGTTATTTGGATGACATGATGACAATTATATCTGTGTTTCTGTTGTGTCATTCGGAATCTAGGATGAGCAGCTAGCTGGAGGTAGGCGAAGACTAGGTAATTAATAAGAAGGAAGGAAGAAAGAATTAAACTGAAGTTTGTTGAGTAGAACTACGGGTCTTATAGGAGTATTATTGGAGAAGTGGGAATCATTTATATTGTTTAAAGTTGTGAGCTTCCTAGTTCCTTGTGCTTTTCCTCTTGCAATTCGCCAACTCTCAAAACCCCATGCTACATGTAGAAATTAATGTTAATCCATTACAGAACCCACCCCATGTCTCTAGACTCCTGCATAACAGTTACAGGTCTCAATCCATTATTATCGAACGTATATTCTTACCGAGTGACTTATGGAGATGGGAGACTTGGAAAAGTAAAAGTCCAAAAGACTGATCGATCGTGAGAGCAAGACAAAATAGTTGGCCCTATAAGGAGTTGTAGTTGCAGTACGTTGCCGCTGGATGTTTCCTAGTGTTCTAGACTTGGTTCAATATTGACCAATTCAACACATTGAAGGGGATGAGAGCCAGCCACATTAAAACTTCTACTACTTGGCCACTTGCACCTAATTAGTTGGCCGTCTTTTTCCTGTGTGTGAATTTCCACAGACATGTAGAGATTCCACTTCTTCGTATGAAATACTCAAGTTTCAAAATTCTTGGTTTTGACTTAGATTTTTTGGCACCCTTTTGGTCCAATGCCTGCGATGTTCACCTTGCTCAGTCTAATTACACCAAGCCATACTTTCATTTAAAAAGTTACTCTATTATTTCCATAGGGGTAATTACCTTTTCCCCTCATGAACTACTGGCATGTGTCATATTGCCCTCACGAACTATCACTTCGACAAAAAAAGAGCATCAAACTACCATCTTTACATATGTTGGCCCCTTCTGTCAATAAACCCCGTTAATTTGGATGGAATATGTCATTTTTTACAGTTAATTTTGATTTAAAGACTAAATTAATGCCCTCTACAGTAATTAATAAAAAATATTAAAATTAATATATATTTTTTTTAAAAAAAAAAAAAACTAAAGGAAAATCTGCTACCCCCTGAGGTGGCCGAGTGGCCTGCGAGCCACCCCAGAGATGGCCGGAGCCACCTTTAGGGGTGGCTCCCGGGCCACCCCGGAAGATAAGTGGCCGTGCGGTCGCCCCTTAGGCCGGGGTGGGCCGCGAGCCACCCAAGAGGTGGCCAGAGCCACCTTTAGGGGTGGCTCGGAAGTTGGGTGGCCACGCGACCACGCTAGAAAAGACCTAGGGTGGCCGTGCGGCCACCCCTTAGGCCGGGGTGGGCCGCAAGCCACCCCGAAAGCTGGGTGGCTGCGCTGTCACCCCAGGTTCTGGGGTGGCCGTGCTGCTAGCCCTTAGGCTGAGGTGGGCCGCGAGCCACCTTTAGGGGTGGCTCCGGGCCACCTCGGAAGCTAGGTGGCCGCACGATCACTCCAGGTTCTGGGGTGGCCGTGCGGCTACCCCTTAGGCCGAGGTGGGCCGCAAGCCACCTCAGGGAGTAGCTGCCGCCACCCCTTTTTCCTTTAGTTTTTTAGTTTTTTTTTTTTTTTTTTTTTTGATAAGTAAAATATTTTGTAAGAGAGATAGAAGGGTATTTAGGTCATTTTTTTAAGAGGGTATTTAGATCATTTTTGAAATTGAGTTAGGGCATTTAAGTCTTTGCATGAATCAGACTGACGAAAGGGGCCAAAGTATGTAAAGATAGTAGTTTGATGCTCTTTTTTTTGTCGAAGTGGTAGTTTGTGGGGGCAAAGTGACACAGATCGATAGTTTATAAGGGAAAAATGTAATTACCCTTTTTAATTTCTTTTAACCTTTATTTGTCTCGGTGTTACATTTGGTGGAGCTAGGTCATGTTATGATTCGACTCGTCTTAAGAGAGTGTCTGCCTGCAAATGCCCCACATTGCATGTCTATCTTAATTGGTGCCGCAGTAGATATGGTGATACTATATATAATTAACGATTAACCTCGGTAGGGAGTTCTAGCTAGCATCCTGTTGCCCCTACGTACCCTTTTTGCCAAGAAAAGAAGAGTTGCATAAAGCCGAATTAATTAATAAATGAGTTGGTTTTGGGGATGAAGTTCTAATTGGGTGGGTGGACTATGACTTGCCATTTAAGATGTTTCTCCTAAAACAAGTTGACAGCTTAAGAGTTAAGCCCTTTTTAGACAAGTTTAAGCATACAAAGAATAATTCCACTATGCCATGCACCGGTGAGCTTCCATAGATATGTGTTTGCTTTCTTGATGAAGTCTTGTAATACTTGAAAGATAGATTCCATAGATATGCTTCATGATTATAGCAAAATTATATACTTCATAGTTATACTAGTTATTCTTTTTTATATATATAGTCCTCTCTCTATATATGGGTTTTTGTGTATATTTTGCACTCTTATGTGTACTTTTCCGATCCCTTTTATTTAATTCTTAATAATGATACTTGCATAGATTAAAAGCGTGTGTGGAGGGGAGAATTTTCACAAGATGTCCGAATAAATGAAGGTGAGTAGTCGATGGATGGTTGAATATTGATAGTGGGTGAAGTGGAGATATGTGATGTGATTAAAGGAGTATTGTTATAAATTATATTTTTATTTTATAAATATTTTATAATTTTGGTGTGGCAGTTTTATCTAACTTCTTGAATAAATTATTGTTAAAAAATAATAATAATAATAATGAACATTGTTATGTCAATATTATGAAATATTAATGAGATAATATTGTAGTTTTCTTATTAAAGGCGTGAATATGCGTGTGATGGGTTGTGCCGTTGTGGTTTCAGCTGAGATGGCCTTCTAGGATATGGTAAAGATGGAGGAGTGCGGATTTGGGCTTATATTCGGTTGCGAATTGGGCTTCCTTTAACAGTTTTGGTTAATGGATTAGTAACTTTTTTGTAGCCAATGTAGGGGGTTCTATTAGAAAGCGGTGGGCTTATTGATCAGGCCCGTTTAGTAATCCCCCTCCCCTCCCCTCCCCTCCCCTTCCCTTATGGGAGAATATTTTTTTTGCGTGCGAGTAAAAAGTGATTGATGTGATATAAAGTAGAAAGAATTTATATGGAAAAGTAAAAATTTTTTATCTTGTAGTGGATTTTTTTATTTAAATAATAATAAAAAATTATTGATGTAATATAAAAAGTAAAAAAGGTTAAGAATGTTTTGAGTTGATGTTTTTTGGGAATGGTAAAAATAAGGGGAAGGGGGAGGGGAGGGGGTTATTAAACGGGGCACCAGTTTCTTCTTTAGTATTTCAATTCATTCAGAACTTTGTGATGAAGCATAGTTTGTAAAAGGAGGTTGGACAATTCCATTAATTAACTCCAGTTTCTTCAACTGGCGACCTTTCTTCGAGCTTCTTCTTGAGAGAGAGAGAGAGAGAGAGAGAGTCTCGTTTTTAACTAAAGAAAGAGAGCTAGAGTTTGAGCATCTTTGTGCCGGGGGAGGGAGGTTTCACGCCACCCTCCTCCCGGAGCTGGTCCTCCTAACCTTTCTAAGGCCAGAGTGGTTTTTGGCCCTCACTGGTGCGAACCAGTGGAGGCTAAATGTCTCCCAGCCTCTAGGGCTGTGGAGTTTTGTTTTCCCTTAGCTTATGCTGGTGGTGGCTATTGTTTCTCCTAGCCTTTAGAGCTATGGAGTTTTTCTTCCCTTTATGTTGTTTTTTTTGGTTTTCTGACAGAAGCTACACTAACAGTTGGTTGAGGGATGGTCATTCGTGGTGTGTCTCCGGCGAAGGTGGTCTGGCTGTACAAAATTTGGGGTTATCTTTGGAGCTAGATCTATGGTCTTCGGCTGGTTTTCTCTTGACACGCGCTCTTCCGTGGTGGTCACCAGCTTCTTTCGGTCCGGTTGTGTCAAGCCACGGTCGTGGTGGTCCTTCCTGCTCAGGGAGTGGCCAGCATGCGCCAGGGAGTTTTCTCCCGCTACCAGTGCGTGAGGGCCATAGCTTGTCGTGTCCGGCGGTGGTTGGTGGAGATCGGTGGTTCCGAATGTCGTCTGCTACTGGAGGGCTTCTGAAGACGGCGTGTGCCTTGCACGCATCGGCTCCAGCGATTCCCGATGCTGGTTGTTTTTGTAGTTTTCTGGAAGCTTCTTGTTTTTTTTTTTTTTTTTTTTTGTACATTCTTGTCTCTGTTCACAGTTTACCTTTGTAATGAGCTGTAAATTACTTAGGTATTTTAGGTGGCTTGTAAGCTAGACAAAGTCTTCTCATTTTAGTTGGGTTATGCTTTAGTGTAAAGAGAGGACCCAAATGTATGTTCATGTAATTTAAGTTTGTTGCTTAGGTAGCTGCTTTAAGTTAGATTTGTTTCTAACTTAGTGGTCAGGGATTCTATATCTCTATTCAATACCTTGGGCCTACGGGCGTGTATTTGTAGCGTTCGGGTTGGTTGTTTGCCTTCGGCCGGTTGTATTTGCCTTCAGGCTTGTTATCAATGGAAGTTCTAGCTCCTGTTAAAAAAAAAAAAAAAAACTCCAATTTCTTCATCATCCTTCTTTTATTCTTCCATTCTATCATCTCTTTTCTTATACAACAATACAATCAAATTCCGAAGTGGGAAACCCTAGAGCTGGTGTTTAGAGTGGGTTTTATTTACACTAAGGGACTGCAATATAATCGAAAGTAATTATTTTGTGTGTATGCGAGCAGCTTTCCAGCAGAACGGGCAAATCACATATCGTAGCCAATTGAACAATAAAGATTCTATTCATGAGGTATTTTTGTGTCCAGCAGAGTAACTGTTTTAACATTTTTTTCTTATAGAATGAACAATAATTAACCTATTCATTGTTCATTCTCCAAGAAATAAACAATTGAGGAAAAATATCACTATTTATTTATTGTTTTATCTTCTTCACCCCATATCCCTCTTCACTTTATCCCCTCGGCCACTTTTCTTTGCATGCCGAGAGAGAGCTGAGCGACAAACATAGAATCCAGAATTTGTTAAGAATCAAGAGAAATTGTTGTTTTAAACATGATTTTTATTTATTATACATAAGAGCCATGGCTCATCGACTCATCGTGGCCAAGTTTCCTCAAGTAAGACTCTCGCTTATATTTTAAACGCCATTGGACATTGCAGTCACCTGTTATCATGTGCAAGATTGAGAGACGACAATCCCATATATTTTAATTATTAACACCAAGGGGCATTGCAGTGATAGCCACTTAAACACCAATTAAACTACGTGATTGCACAAGGCATGTAGTGCATTAAGCAGCTGCGAATTTGCCATTATCTTAGTGTTCACCTGATTGAATAGTAGTAATTGAAGTCCCCTGCAGACATGGAATCTCTTCTATCATAATTTCTGTGTTTCTGGGAGCAATGGAAGCCTCTCAATGAGATTTTGTCAAGGGCTTAATTATTGATTCAAAAACTCTCAATGGAAGCCTCTCAATGAGATTTTGTTAAGGGATGAAGATATCATCAAAACACAAGTGTTATGAACATTGTTTACAAAATATATGCAAATTTATTATGTTCACAAAAAGGGTGGTACAAATACAACATTTATTTTGCATAGGGCAAAAGAGGATCTGTAGGTAGAGACTTATCTTTTTTTCCTGTCAAACAGGATAGAAGCCAATAGAGCAGACCCGCAGAGAAGAAGCTGAAAAACCAAGCATTATTGTAGATGACACCAAAACTGTCCGGAATTGAAGATAGAACTCCAACCTTTTCCAGGAAACCTGGAATCACTGGCAAAATCCCAATGACCAAGGCCGCCATTGCAGCCAAATTATAGCCTCCCGAGTAATAGTAAAGCCCGTAAGGACTCAAAGAGTACAAGTCCTTGATATTCAAATTTGTGCGACGGATAAGGTAGTAATCAATTAGAATTATGCCCCCAATTGGACCCAACAATGCAGAGTATCCTAGTAGCCAGGTATAAACGAAGCTCTCACTTGATCTAAGAAGTTTCCAGGGCTGAAAAGCAATTCCCAGCAATGCTGTAAGAAGAGCTCCTCTTCTGAAGGTGAACTTTGAGGGGCTGAGATTGACGAGGGCATTGGCAGGTGCCACAACATTGGCGGCAATATTGGTTGTAATGGTGGCGAGGCTAATCCCAAGAATAGCTAGGATCATGGTTGTGAATCCTCCTATTTGTCCAAGAAGCTGAATTGGGCTGGAGATAACTCGGCCAAATATTACTTTGGTAGAGCAGGTGACGGCTAGGCCAACAAATGTGAATGCCCCCATGAAGATTGGAAGACCTGCCTGACCAATAACTTGATCAGTCTGGCTCTTGGCATATCGAGTAAAATCAGGTATGTTAAGAGCAAGAGTAGCCCAAAAGCTAATATTCGCCGTCAGTGAAGGGAAGAAGAGGGACCAAAATTGTGAGGAGGAGAGCCTAGAGGACAAGGAGAGCATGTAGCCAAAGCCACCAGCTTTGACATAAGCCCAAATGAGGAGGCAGGAAGTGAGCACAATGAGGATTGGAGCAGAGTACTTTTCAAGCTCTCTGATCCCCTCCATTCCTCTCCAAACAATGGTCAATTGGGCCAACCAAAAAGCAATGAAACAGGCAAATTCAAGAGGGGAAGTTCCCAGCCAAGGTAAAAACTGTGAAAGGGATGATTCTTTGATGAATTTCGGCAAAAGAAGGAAAATAGCCTCGCCACCAATCCAAGTCTCAATCCCATACCAGCCACAGCCAACCAAGGCTCTTAGCAGAGTAGGGATATGGGCACCGCGGATTCCAAAAGAGGATCTTGCAAGAACTGGAAAGGAAATACCATAACGGGTGCCAGGATGACCTGTCAGGATTAATGGGACCAACAGAATAATGTTGGCGGCAACAACTGTGACAATTCCTTGCCACCAAGCCATGCCAAGATCGACAAGGCTGCCGGCGAGATAGTATGATGGAACACCCACGACAAGACCAATCCAAAGACTGGCCATTTCCAACCAGGAGAAACTCCTTTCAAGGGGTGTAGTTGGCTTGAGATCATCATTGGTAAGACTGGGATGTGCTTCAAATTTATCAAACTCTGGACTAGGCGTGGCTTGGATTGACGCCATGGGGGTGAAAATGGAGCATCTGCGTCCAGGGAGGGAGGGGTGGGATTGGTGATGGGTGGCAGTCAATTTGGTAGTCGACAAGAAAGAAGTGGTGGGAAAGTGAGAGGGGAATGGATTTTGGACTATGGCAGAGGTGATCAGTGAAGGGTGGCGATGGGGATGGAGATGGAGGCTGAGACATTTGGACACCATGATTCTGATTCAGCAGGTGAATTCGGAATCAATGGTATCTTTTGGGAGATGAGATTGAGTGGTGGTGGGTTGCTGTTTACGTCGCTCTCATTTTGGTGTGGAAGTAAGATTTTCCGAGTCCTATGAGGTGGAGCGTGTGACTTTTTGGCGCCTTGGGTCAATAGCGAAAAACTAAAAAAATATCCATTCATTTCTTCACATTCACAGGCCTGAAATCCCACGCGCCGTTCAAGCGCTTATAAGTTACAAACGACATGTGGCCTTTAGTGTCGGTGATTGGTTGATGCCTTCTACGCTCCTCACGGGCTGTGTGGTGCAGTGCTGTTACGCCACGTTGCTTGAATAAAAATTCTTCTGACTGGGAAATAGTCAAATAGAGGTGTTGAATTTCATTTATTTGATAATAGGACGTTTTCTTTATGGATTATTTAATGCAAATGATAATGGACTATTCAACTAACTTTGAGAAAAGAGTGTTGCTGCAAGTTTCATACGTGTACACGTGGCACTTATTAAGTTAGTAATTAAATAATTATATTTATTTCTCAAATTTTGTTGTTTAAAATTTTTTTAAAAAATGTTTGAGATATTTCAATTTTTACTACAAAATTATCTACAAAATGATATGACAATTGATAATTGATGAAATAATTAAAAAAAAAATTGACTAATAAATATTTTTCTTAATTATTTCAATAATTATGAACTATTATCTCAATTTAAAAATAATTTTATAATAAAAATTATAAAAATTCTAATTTTTTTTACCTATGTTAGAATCTTAGATGAACTACTACTTCAATTGGGAGGCGTACTTTTCCTAACTTGAGAGGCCGAAGCGTGCAGGCTGCAGCATTGGTAATATACTTGGGCTTGAAAAAGGCAGACCCAAAATCTGTGTATTTTGGGCCTTCCACTGTTCTTTTTCATAACAAATCATAACTAGAAAGAGTGTTTTGCTAGTGTGGTTAGTATGGTTAAATACCGAACAGAGGGAATTGATTGTTGGGGGACCAAAAACCGTCCCCCAACCGGCATTTATAATAAATAAATGCTTTTTGATTAAAAAAAGCTTATATTAACAAAAGGGGGCTGTCAATCAGCTCTCCCGAATAGAAGGGTTGATAATTTTTGACACGAGACAAAGTTATAGAGTTTAGATATACACTAAATGAGTTTGGGTTATAAATGGGTTGACACTTTTATAAAACGGGTCAAACGGGTGAACACGTTTATGATCCTTATAAACATGTCGTGTTCAGGTTTCGTGTCTTAACCTGTTTAGTTAATTATGTTGGGTTCGGGTTGGCCTAGACGGGTTGGCAGATCAATCATCCGAACTCGACACAATAACCCAATTTGCCAACCCTACTAAATAATTTGAATTCAATGATGGAAAGCTAAAATCTTATCCCAAATTCTCAAGCGGCTTAAATCTTATATTCGTACTAATTTTTGTATCAATTATTGTTAATATATATATAAAAAGGATGGTTGTACTGATATATTAACATTATAAGATCATTGTGGGATAGAAATGTAATTTTTTGCATTACTCTATCAAAAAAGACAACGGGAGTTGAACAGCAATAATAAAACTGAAATAATATTACTCTTCACGCTTATTTATTATATTTATTTCGCGAGGACTAACGTGAATATCGTATCAACTATTGACGTAATATCGTTTGCGTTCAAATTCATCGGACTTTGGAGATAGGTGACCAACGTTGTTCAATATGAAATGGAGCCATTGTTTAAACGGCTAGAAACCGCTTTACTCAATTACACGTGTAGATAGATTGGATCAACTCGGGCCACCAAAAACTGACTTTTCATAATTTAGTTTAATGTCAGTGTTCGTTGTCAAGTTGTGCGTTTTTTTATAACATATTCCTTTACAGTCTTGATATTATTTATGCAAAATAAAAATCTGATTTTTTTATTATATCGATCTCACATACATCTTATGTGATCCACGTCATACGGGATTTTATCCCACACATGAAACATACCACTTCAAACGGGATTTTTTAGGTCCGTGTCGGTGTTACAACAATCTACCTGAAATGTGGTTGCCGGCCGGAGCTTCATAGGAAAAATATATGTTTATTTTTTTTCTTTCTGGTGTGTCATACAGAATATTAATAGATATGCATCCACCGGCCAACAAGTCAGTGACACCACATATGACGGGAATTCCATGGATCCAAGTCAAATTCTTGGTATTTTTAGGTGGGGTACGTGTTATATTCTCAATTCATCAATTCATCATGGGTTTGCATGTGTAACTCAAATCTGATCTTCTTCTTTTTTTTCATAACATTGTTTAATATGAGAAAGGAAAATAAATTTGAGAAGTGGAAACTCAATCGTAAGAGTTTGTAACGCTAAAAATTACATTTTTATCACTTTAATCGATGCTTCCACTCAAATTGGAACAAGGCTTATTGGCTTGGCTTGCAAAAGAACCCGACAAAAACTAGTACAATAGCGCCCTAGGCTAGTTGATATCTTACAATTATTTTACAATGGTGGTGTGTCAGTCTTAATCAACTTTTAATTATTTTTTTTAACAATGAATAATCTAAGATTGATTGAGATTGACACGTTAATATAATAAAATAATTATGAGATAAAAATGTGATTGCTAACATTTGTTATCTCATAAATATTATAATTAAGATGATTGTAAGATCTTTATTTAGCGGTCTTGCGTGAATGGCTAAAAGTTTATACCACAAAAAGAGGGAGGTTTTGACTTCTCACAATCAATGGGGTGTGTAGGTACTTTATAAGAAATGTGCTAGAAGTTAATTCGAACTCTATTAGAAGTCGGCTAAAAGTTTGCTCGAGCCAAGTCAAAACCAAAATGCCTTGCTAGAAGTTTGCTTGAACCAAGTCCAGACAAAATGTTCTGCTAGAAGCCTAGAATACCGCTTGAGCATATTCATTTTATGCCGAATAATTTGAGCAATATTCGAATTTTGACACCGAATCAATTCCATTCCTTTTGAGTTCTTTCTTGATTTGGTTGAGGTTTTTTTTAAAATATATATATATATATATATATATATATATATATATATATATATATATATATATATATATATATATATTTGGACTTTCTTTAATTTTCATGAGTTTTCTTTTTACGCAATTTGATCCATTTTAGGTTAGTGCTAAAATTAGTTTGTTGCCTCTTTAAACTTGTGTTATTGTTATAAGATAATCATGGTTGCATGCAGAATGCAATTTTTTAAAAAAACATAGCTTTTCAATCACTTTTACACTTTCATTATGTCAATATACATGGCTAAAAGTTTATATGGAAATAAAAGAGAACCAACGTACGTACCACAATGAAAGTATCAAATTTATAAACTACAAAATAATGGTTACAGTAGTGCGCTTAGCACTACAACTTTGTTGACCACAGCGTAATTTTAAATAAATAATAATGTATCATTTTTGGAGTGTGTTTTTTAAAAAATTTTGATTTAAAAAATACAAAAATTAATATTTTCAATCGTAGGCAATGATGCACGTTTTTAAAATGCTTGATTTTAAAGATTAAATTATAATTTTATCCAACGCTTAATTATATTTTTAAAATTTTCATTTTAAAATTGTATGTTCTGAAATTGCAAACCTAAACGACCGGTTATACCCATGATTATTACATTACCCAATCACTTCAAAAGTTGGAAAAATTAAAAAATAAAATAAGATTTACTTTGTAAAAAGGATAAAATAAAATAATAGTTAGAATGCGCTTAGCACTACAATTTTGTTGACCATAGTGCAATTTCAAATAAAATTGCAAAAAAAAAATGTATCATTTTGAAGTGTAATTTTTTTTTTAAAAAAAAAGGAAAATAAAATTTATACAAAAATTAACATTTTTCAATTTTAGGGAAAGATGTGCATTATTAAAAATAGACGATTTTAAAAGTTAAGCTATAAATTTATTAAACACTAAATTACATTTTTAAAAAATTAAATTTTACTGAAATCACAATCCTGAACCACGAATTATACCCATGATTATTACCTTACCTAATCACGCCAAAAGTTGGAAAAATTAAAATAAAATAAGATTTACTTTCTTATTTTCTAATTAAACCATGATTAGCTTACACGTGTCAAAAGCTGTACCACAATGTGTGGACGTAGTCAGCTTCCACAGCCAAGAGCGCCACGTATACTCCCCACTTGAATGCATGTCTCAATCAGCGAATTCAAACGCAAAACGAATTTAATAGTAAAAACAGTGAAAATCCGCAAGTTATCGAACACAATTTCTAGTCCTATTTAAATATTTAATCACAACCCAGTGGGTCTCGGAGCCGAAGGAGGACCAAATTTCTCAACTGCATAGAAATCCCAAAGAGCGAGCCATCTCCATTCTCCAAGTCTTCTTCTTGCCGGACAAGAAATATTCATAAAAAGCTTTCAGCTTGGAAATTATACCCACTAGAGGTGATGAGCAGCTAGCCATGGATGGCATGGCGTCCGAATCTAAACCTTCAGGGTCTTTCTACACCCCACTGCTAATCTCCCTGGCTGGCATAGTCGCCACCTCTCTAGCAATAGCAGCTTACCATCTCATTTTGGTGCGATTTTGCTTAAGCCGGGGGCGAAGAAATAGGCACTTGCAGCCGGCGGAAATGTTTACAGGGGTCGCACGGAAAGTGCTTGACAAAATCCCAATTCTCTCTTACTCGACCGGAAATGTTTCAGGTGATCAGATGTTTCGTGAGGATCAAAGCGAATGCGCGGTTTGCATAGGAGAATTGGAGGACGGGGAGATGGTAAGATTGTTGCCTAATTGTAGGCATGCCTTTCATGTCACATGCATCGACAAATGGTTCTTGGCACATTCCAACTGTCCCATTTGCCGATCACCCGTGGCTGACGCTGCACCAACAACGTTCGCAATCGCAAAGCCCTTGCCTGACGCAGTTGATCAGGGCTTACAAGTTCCTCAAAGGTTAACGAGTTTGAAGAGGTCCTTTTCAATGGGTCAGTCTTATATCATTGTTAACATACAAGGAGAGGGAGAAAAGGCGTTTTCAGCTTCTTCTTCTTCTTCTTCATGTTCGATAGAAGATGGTCTGATGCAGAGCGGATCGCAAAGGGTACAATCAGTGAGGCAGTTAGATCGCATGTCTTTGAGGTTATTGAGGTCTTTCTCGCAACTACGTTTGGGACGGGGTGGCGGCTGCACGGCTAAGGGGATCCTTCCATATTGAGATGGCTTTGAAGGTTTATCTTTGCTCTAGATATGCTTAATTAATATTTGTTTAGACGATGATAATGATATGTTAAATACCACTTCTTTTGTGAAGAGTAATGCATAGGATAACTTTTATCCCCTAGTGTATATATATATATATATATGGTGGCATTTTCTCCTTTTTTACATATTTGTAGCACTTTCCTATTTGATCCTTTCTCCATGCCATTTTGCTAATGAAAAACGTTTGAGATACTACAATTTGCAAATTTGTGAAAGTTTATATTTTAGTAACTAATATAATAAGTGTTATATAATTTATTATATCAGCGATACGTGACAAGTGTAATGTGAACTAATTATTATATAAAAATTTTAGTAATTAATGTGTTAAGTCTTTCTTTTTTTTAAGCGTGTTAGTTTATAAAAAACTTATAATAAAAGTTACTAATACCCCTTTATCAATTTGTCTCTCTCTCTCTCACGCAACTTGGAGTATTCAAATTAAAGCACTTGGGTGTAGCTCTCTTGTTTTTTTGGTCATAATCATTGCACTTGCACTTACTTATTGGGCCTGAAGTTGATATGCAGTGGTCTTGGGCCTTGTTGCCTATTGAATGGGATAGGTTGGTTTAGTTGGGTATGGCATATCATCTGCAGGGTGGGCCTATGTTGGTTGTTTGGGAGTTTTTAGCGACTTCAAAAAAAAAAATTACAATTCTTGTAAAAAATGCTATTTTCTATAGCATAATTCTGTCGATGTTAACTTTTTACCCCCAAGATGATTTCAACTTCATATTATTACTAAGACCAAAACAAAAGCTATGATATAACTTTTAAAAAAGAGTAATGCTATACATCCCCTCATTATTCTTTCATCAAATTCAAAATTAATGTAACGTGGTTCCTTATAGCATCTAGTGCATAAAAATTAGTTTTTAAAAAGTAAAATTGAGCAAAATAAAATGAGAAATGTTTGGTTTCATTCTCTTGCATATCTCTTGTCCATCTTCGTATAAAAGATGTACAAATCAACTATTAAATTTGTGAGATGATATTAATAGCCAAATCTAATAAGAGTTGACTTTGAACATTTTGATAATTTAGAGGTTCAAATTATAATAACCCCGTGATTTAGAAGTCAGAAGTGTAAATGAGGTGGGTAAGTTTGGGGTAAAGTGTAATTTATCCTATACCCCAAAAAAATAAAAAATAAAAATAAATTAACTTCAAAATTGACAAGAATATGGAATGAAAAAACATCAAACATGCACACAACTACAAGAGTCAAGACCACCCTAAGGCCTAAATTTGGTAGGGCTGACTTGAGAGGTAAATTAGCTAAGTCGGCACGCCCAACTCCGCAGCATTTGTGAGTGCAATCAACCTCGCATGTGGGACAGCTACTCAGCTACTTTCGGAGCAAGAAACAAAGAGAGAACACAGCCACAGCCCCGAAAGTGGGTATAAATTTAGCCTTTTCCCTAACCATTTTTGCACAAACTGCACAGCGATGGATCAAATTGACCAATGAGCTTGATTTGGGTAGTCTAGCTACATATATCAAACACCCAAAGGACATATCAATGTACAGAAATATATATATATATATATATAAAGGCTTTATTGGGTAGATACATTAAATCGATCCGTTGACAATTACGTAAATTTATAAATTGGTTGACTTTAAATACGGGGACACGTTTACTTTTCTTTTACGATTTGCTTTTCTCCCATTTTAACCTATTTATGTTCATTATTCATTTAAATTGGGTTGGGGTTTTGGATGGATTTCTTCTTATCCAATTTAATTTGGTTGGCCTAAACACAGGAGACACATTTACTTTTCTGTAACGGTTTGCCTCTTCAGATTTTAACCTACTTGTGTTCGTTATTCCTTCAAATTGGGTTCAAATCTTTGAAGAATTTATTTATGATCCAATCTAATTAATTGGCTGACAATATAGATGACACGTTTACTTTTCTGTAACGGTTTGCCTTTTCATATTTTAACCCATCTGTGTTCGTTATTCCTTCAAATTGGATTGGAATCTTGAAAGAATTTATTTCTGATCCAATCTAATTGGTTGACAATATAGAGGACACGTTTACTTTTCTATAACGGCTTGCCTTTTCAGATTTTAACCTATCTGCGTTTGTTATTCCTTCAAATTGGGTTGGAATCTTAGAAGAATTTATTTTTGATCCAATCTAATTGGTTGACAATATAGAGGATACGTTTACTTTTATGTAACGGTTTGCCTTTTCATATTTTAACCCATCTGCGTTCGTCATTCCTTCAAATTGGGTTAGAATGTTGGAAGAATTTATTTATGATCCAATCTAATTGGCTGACAGTATGAAGGACACGTTTACTTTTCTGTAACGTTTTACCTTTTCAAATTTTAACCCATTTGCGTTCGTTATTCCTTCAAATTGGATTAGAATCTTGGAAGAATTTATTTATGATCCAATCTAATTGGCTGATAGTATGGAGAACACGTTTACTTTTTTGTAACAGTTTGCCTTTTCAGATTTTAACCTATTTGTGTTCGTTATTCCTTCAAATTAGGTTGGAATCTTGGAAGAATTTATTTATGATCCAATCTAATTGGCTAACAATATGGAGGACACATTTACTTTTTTGTAACGGTTTGCCTTTTTAGATTTTAACCCATATGCATTCGTTATTCCTTCAAATTCACCAATTAGGTTGGAATCTTGGAAGAATTTATTTATGATCCAATCTAATTGGCTAACAGTATGGATGACACGTTTACTTTTCTATAACGGTTTGCCTTTTCAGATTTTTACCTATTTGTGTTCGTTATTCTTTCAAATTGGGTTGAAATCTTGGAAGAATTTATTTATGATCTAATCTAATTGGGTGACAATATGGAAAACACGTTTAATTTTCTTTCACGTTTGCCTTTTCAGACTTTAACCTATCTGTATTCGTTATTCCTTCAAATTGGGTTGGACTCTTGGAAGAATATTTTTTGATCCAATCTAATAATCTATTATGCTACATGTGTCCAAAATATATATGGTTCCGACATATATTTTTACAAATGCATATGAAATTTACATGCTTTATTAAAATTTTGAAATAATTTTTGAGCACATCTCAATTTAATAAATTAAATTAAAAAATTTCTTCCACTGCAATTTAAAAGAAAACTTTGTCATTTGCTTAGCCGTTTAATTAGCTCCTTAAGTATATATTTACCTACCCCTTTAGCTCATGGAAAACGCACGGAGTTGAAAGCCCCATTAAAGTATTAGTTTAAATTAGCTAACTTGATTAATTGTTCTAACAACTTTTATAAATAATACTCATTAAATCTCCTGGAAAACAACATTATATCAATTCATATCCATTGATGATTTTTCTTTTTCTTTTTTAAATGGATCATATATATCCATTGATTTCTCTCTATCTACTTGCTTAGCTTGCCTATATACAAGTCACCAAAAAAGGTGCGCTCCATAAGAATCACATTCCTCTCCCTCTCTCTCTCTCTTTGATATATATCACATAGTTTTTCAAGGTAAAAGGGAAAAGGACAGAAGGAAGGAAGGAGGAAAATATGAACATAATTCATTGATTTCTCCAATCTTGGAAACATTCATAAAGAGTTGATTTGCCCAATATTACAAGTATTAAACAATAAAAAGGTGTTGTTTCTTTATGTAAACGGCCCATGTGGGTTGTGGGCCATCGGGAAACTATAAAACGGACTCCACAAAGACTTGCTTTCAATTTCTTAATGACATATACACCTTGCAACTATCAATAACAATTGTGCATTATTGCTTCTTCACAAGAGAGAATTTGTTGTTTGGGACCCATCCCCCAAAGAGAGAACTTTCTTGCACACCTTTTTTTGTCTTTTGGACAACCCCCACCGAAGGCTACCCAATACTTTCTCCGGACAAAGACCCCAAAGGGTGGGTCGTGCAAGATGGGTTTAGTTTAGGTGGTGTTAAAAAAAAAAAAAAATTACAGAAATTTTCTTGTAATTTTTTTAACGATTCAAATATAATTTAGCATGAAATTAAATATGAACCCTAAAAAAATTACAAAAAAGTTTTGTAATTTTTTTTTTTTTTTACGGCGCGCACCTAAGCTAAATCCCTGCAAGATAATTAAGTTGGGTTGATAAATGTACTTGTTATTTTTTTTATTTGGGGAGAGGGCACTTCATTAGGATCCAAAGGGAGCCCTATGAGGAATGCCTTTTCTTCTCCTTGCATTAGAAGGAGGTGGGGGAGGCGTGGACGGGTATATGTCTTGTTGTGCGCCTTCACGCAATTCTTCTTCCTCTCTTGATGAGACTGATCTCCTTGGAATAATCCCTTCCCTTCTTTCCATTAATAGTTCTTCATTCTTAGCCTCTAACTTAAAGCTTCCATCCCCATTTCTCTTTATTCCTACAAGCTAAGTCATTTGAAAAAAAAAAAAAAAAACCCAAAAAGTTATATAAAATATGATTCCAAGCAAAACCCATAAATGAGAACTAGTTTATAATCCTGAAATGATGTCAATTGGTGGATGGTGATGGAGATGCTTATGGTTATGGTTAATATGTGAATGCAAGTCATGGGTATGTGTGGTAGCTTGTAATGATCACCAAGGAGAGACGATAATGATGTTGACGGCGATAGGTTTGTGAACGTGGTTCATAATTGATGTAGGTAATGGGTAAAATGGACATAGGGTGAGTTGTGAATGATGTTGATGATCGATGAGAACAATGTGAGCTATAGCTAGCTAGGCGAGCGAAGAAATGGAAAAATGGCTTACCTTACAGCCAAGTGAACAGAAACGAAATGGGTCCAAGAGGCTTCTCCCACAGATTTCGCATATGTGGGCAACCCCTTTCGCAGCTTTTGGCTGAGGTCTCTCATTCAGAAACAAAACTCTGGCACTGTTTATCACATACGTCTGGACTCCGCTTATGTCCAACACCTTTTGAATCTCTGAAACTCTCACCACATCGTGATAGGAAGATCTTCTTATCTGCAAAAACAAAAGCAAAATATTAAAAATGGGGAATCAAAAAAAGAAAAGAGTTAATGTAGGAATCAATAAGGCTGGGGAATGTGCCTACTTGAATGACTTGATGATCCTTGTGGCGTGAAGAACGGCAATAAAAGCAAAATGCATCGGCGCCGTTACAGTCCAAGCAAAACATGTTGCATTCACTCCTTGCCGCATCTCCATGAAGCCGGCAGACGGAGAAAAACGAAGTGGTTAGCAATGGCTCTAGCCACGGAGGTACCAATGACGTTGTGTCCTGTTAAAGAAATTAAACCCAGTAATGGAAATGAGGGATATATGAGGAGAAATGCCACAAATTCTTAATTCTCAAGAGAGAGAGAGAGAGAGAGAGTAAAAAGATCATCATTACCATTACAGAGCTAAATTCCCAACAATGGGTTTCTGAGAGAATGTGAGCTAGCTTGCTGACAATGGAATTGTTTCACAGAGAAAGAAATCACAGAGAAACTTGCAGAGATGAAAAATAGGCTCTGAGAGAGAGAGAGAGAGAGAGAGAGAGAGAGAGGTAAACGACCTAAAACTTAGACTTCAACAACACAACAACGATTATACTAAGGGACAAGTCTCTGAGTCTCGCAAACAAATGCGGCAAAGCCTAGGCGATCAACGGCTGAGACCAAATGTGGTGGCTCAAGTCTCCCCACAGCTGTTGGATTAATAGACAGAGATGGGTGGGTTTGGCGCTTACGCTACTTTGCATCTTTCCTTGCGTCTCTACATGGGCACTAGGTCGGCCACTTGGCTACGCATAAACTCCAAGAGCTGTTCACTCAAAAAAGCATCCACGCCATCACTTTTGCCACGTGTGTAGGCCTTCCACGTGTCGCAATCTAGTCTGTCCATTCGTAATTGGACCCCACATATTACTTTCTCCTATGTTGATTAGGTACTAGTGACATGGATGATGTCATAATTGTGGAAAGTAGCTTATGATGCTGGCCTCCTCACAAAGGCTTCCTCTAATGGCTCTTGCCTTTTGCATAAAGATTACCCCTATCCACAGCAGTCACGGCGGAACCCAAAATTTTGATATGGAATATAAAATTATTCAAATATTTTTTTTAAGGGGGGAAAAATAATTATTTTTTGAAGATTTACCTTATAAAAATACAAATTTTAAGATTAATTTCAAAAAATTTACAGGGTTGAAGCCCCCAACCTGCTATATATATATGGCTATTGATTCATTACTTCCATAGAATTTATGAAAACTTTTTCATACAATTCTTCCAACCTTTTTTACCATTGGATTATTGACATTTTGCTTGGTCATGAGATGGACGTTCTTTATTATACATAATTATAGGCAGCATGTCATGTCAGAGGGGATTAGTTTTTATGTTAAACAAGAGTGTGAGTTATTAAACTATCAATTATTAATATTATAGATTCTAATAAACTATCATTTATTCACTCATCAAATACCGCCGGCAACCTAGAGTGAAATGGGATCCAGCATTATATTTCAAAGAAGTATATATGAACATCACCCAAACATCTCATTGATATATATATAGTAACCATTCATATTAAGGACCATCGAAAAATGACTAAGAAAATGATGAGGGTTGGAATCATAATTAGAAAGATTCACAATCCTCTTGATCGGCGGAGCCCAATATAATTAATAATAAATTGTTGATTAGTATGGACTCTTGGAGCACCTTTGTAGTACATTTATTAATTAGATAGAGAATTTAGGGTTAGAATTAGAAAGCTTCACAATCCTCTTCATAAGCTAAGCCGAATATAATTAATAACAAATTGCTCATTAGCATAGAGTACTCTTACAGCACCTTGTAGAACATTTATTAATTAGTTAAAAAAGTATAGTAGCCCCCTTGCGAGCTCTTTCCATCTCCGTCTTGAGAGTTTGCCGCCTCATCTCTCTCTCTCTCTCATGAAAATCGATTCAAACTATGAGTCTTTCTTCTCA
Source organism: Alnus glutinosa (assembly GCF_958979055.1). NCBI lineage: Eukaryota > Viridiplantae > Streptophyta > Magnoliopsida > Fagales > Betulaceae > Alnus > Alnus glutinosa. The sequence continues at coordinate 1,323,388 of NC_084892.1, forward strand.
TTTCTCTCTATCGGAGTCTTTTTTCTTTTGTTTGAACTTGAAGTCTCCGAACTAGTAGAAGGGATTCAAGGTCAAGATTGGGGACGCATGAGGGCAGGTTCATCCATCGGGGTTGGCCGAAGGGAAGGGCGAACATGGCTTTGTGACTAATTTTCTTCTTGGGAACAATTTTTTAGCTGGTATATGTAGTTCATGTAGTGTGTGGTTGATGGTTTCTAGGGTTTTTGAAATGGTTTAGGTTTGCGAATGGACGGAAAAGGTCGAGGCGTAGGTGACAAGGGTTCGATAATGTGGAAGAGTCGGTTTTTCATTAAAAATCGAGAGAGATAAATTAAATCTGAACCGTTAGTGTTTTTTTAAAAAAAAAAAAAAAAAATTACAATCGATATACTATAGTTTTATTTGATCTAAACTTTGGTATGTACTTGTTAGGATGGATGTTCGTAGAAGGCCATTTGTTGTTGTTCTTTTTGTTGTACTTGTAAATCTTTGGTACCCATAATGTGTAATGTTCTTTTAATGTAATGGAATATATCTATCTTACCAAAGAAACATATAAAGCCTAATTTAAATTGGTAATGATGTTCTGTAGCTTCTAATTAATGTCATATTAACTATTAAAATGAAATTTTAAAACCATTCCACTAATTCATGACATTAGATGGTGGCAAAGAGCACTTCTCAAGGATACACAAATGGCATGGCATGCAGCTGCTTCGTTGGCATTTTTATTTCCCCGGCCCCCTTCTTCGCTGTTTAATTAGCAATAAGATTAATTAATCAGTAGTATATTTATTATGCATAATTAATTATTTTGATCAATTGGTTAGTGTTTGCCATTATTGTTATTTCCAATTGCATCTCACCTCGATCATGATGTCAGGGTCAAGAAAAATGTTACAATTACGTCATTATAATATAATGGTAAATATCAGTTTCTACGTGACACAAAAAAAAAAAAAAAAAAAAAAGAAGCTCAATTTCTATTTGATTATGTAGCTATCCAAAAATCCTATAATTCTCTTGGACTACAATATGCTTGAGAATACTTTATGAGGGTTGTTAGGGGGCTACAATTTTTAATATAAATTCTTTTATAAATTGATATGGTAATTCACGCAAAACTCACAATATTAATCACTAAATAATTAAATTTATTTGTAGCAGATGTGATAGTGCCATGTCAATTTGTAAGTCTATGTTGCACTTATCATGTCGGCAACTAAATAATTAAATTTATGGGTTAATTACTTTTTCCCTCAATTAACTAGCGTTTATTAATTACAAGTAGCCTCGTGAACTAACACGTGTCACACTCAGTTATATTGATCGAACTATCATTTTGTTACAAAATCCTCATACGGTAGGGAATCTCGTTAATTAAATCGGGCGAAATATTCATTTTTTAGACTTTAAATTTAGTTGAAGGACGAAATACCCTCAAATATTTTTTTTTTAAAAAAAAAAATCATAATTAATAATTACATAAAAATACAAAAAGAAAAAAAGAAAAAGAAAAAAAGAAGAGCAATGGGTTGTTCCCGAACCACCCCCTATTTGTTTGATAGCCACCCCAAATAGGTGTTTCAACCCCTAGGATTTATTTTATTTTTTTTATTTTTAAAATTTTAAGGGTATTTATCTAATTTTTGTTTCTAACCTTAAGGTATTTTCGTCCATTTACGTTTTTTTAACAATTTTGACTAACGAATAGATTTTTTATATTTATTTTGTAATGAAATGGTAGTTAAATGCAATTGAGTGTGACATGCATGTGTCAGTTTTATGAGAGCATCTTACAAATGAATGTTACTTTATGGGGAAAATGTAATAATTAAAGAGATAGTAGAAAAGCAGTAAGCATATATATTTGTTTAGAAAAAGAACTTTTTAAACATAATGCATGCATATCTAATTAAGATTCCATCCAAATTAGATATGCATGAGTTACAAGGGTGGCCGGGGTGTGCGTGGGTCATGGGGTACCAATTGAAACTAAGCCATAATTACGGTACTTAAACTGTTAATTAAATTGGATATGCTGAATGGTGTGGGATTTCCGTTAAAGAATGACCTACTTTTTTTTTTATCAATTTGTGGAACAAGAAAGTGAAAGATGAGGAGAAAGTTTTGAGACAAATGAGAAAGAAAAGACTTGAATTTTGGGGTTTGTAGACATCTCCACAAAAAGCATATTTCCCGTGAAAGAAGAAAACAAAGAAAAGGTAGGAATTGATGATGATCGATGATGTGAAACGGATGCGAACTGTGCCGGAAAATCAAACCCCAAATTAAGCCTTTTTACCCCCAAGGAGAAGAAAAGCAAACTCTCTAGCTTTTGGGTTTATATATATATATAAGTTTTATTAATTTTAATTTTTTAATTAATTTTTAAATATTTTAATTTTTTTTTAATTTTATATTGTGCCATGTGTCCACCCTTTTTGGTTGACACGTGGCAGTCCGTTAAAATTTGGACTGAAAAATAGACAGATATACCAAATTAGTCTTTTTCCAAAATTCAGTACCATCTGTGAAGCGAAATGAAACTGAAATAACAAAAAATAAAGTTTTTAAACCGCAGGTACCAAATATGCATGTCTTTAACCCGGCCTTAAATTAATTAGGGATAATTTCAGTTAAGGGTACAGAACTTTTACCCTTTTTGAAAGAAGATACACTGAATTTCAAACAATCTCAAATTGGGATATCCATTTTTCAGAAAGTCTCAATTAGGGGTCCTCCATTAGGATTTTCCATTAAATCCTATCAAAATTCCTAAAATACCATTGTGTTTATTTTTTAAAAAAAAAAATTAAAAAAAAAATTCAAAGATTCATGAGTATTTTTGTAAATTCCATTAAATTATAACCAACGCCTAAATCTTAGCAATTTTTTTTTCTTAAAACAAATTGAGGTGTGTTTTGAGAGATTTGATAGGATTTAACGAAAAATCATAACAGATAACACCTAATTGAGACTTTTCGAAAAACGAATATCTTAAATTAAGAGGGTTTAAAGTTCAGATATCTTCTTTAAAAAAAAGAAAAAAAAAAAGTGAAAGTTCGGTACCTTAAGCGAAATTCTCCCGATTAATTAAAATAGATTGCATGATTTATTTATTTATTTATTTATTTTCATGCTTTGTTTTCTGGCTTTTCTTTCCACTTTGTTTTGCTACCTTTTTTGCATCTTTACAAGCAGGCCAGGCGTCTAGACCACGCTCATAGTCAATAAGCAAGCCGTGGAGGCACAATTGTTTGTTTAATCTTCCACAACATGCAGATTAATCAAAGACTCCAATAACTTTATGTAGGAATCAAGGCTGGCAACATGGGAGTGTGAATCATTATTACACACGCTCTCTTTCCTTGCATCTTCCTTAAAAGCAAATATATATATAAAATAAATAAAAAATTATACGTTGCCTTTATGGTTCAACCATAAATTAGGTTAATGCCCAAGGGTTAGGGGCCGGCATCATATGCTGCCACATTGGCAGTGTTTGAAGTCAGGATCTCGACAGTGTCATGGGTTAATTTTGAATTGAAGTAACTCGATCCTAGAAAAGCAAGAATGATAAAAACACATATATCAATGATGATACTGTTGATCGGATGATCAACCTCAATTATAGAATGAATGCATGCAATAGAGAACGAAAAAGGTAAAAGACCTGTTCGGAGTTCTGTACAGAAATATTTCCGATGCTTAGGTAAGCAAGAATAATTGATAAATTTTTCAAAAAGTGTAGCAACTAGAAAAGGGCGTAACGTGCGTGAATAGTAATGTGCATGTAACTAGATAGGATGCATGCTTCCTCCGATGTGGAGTGCCTACGAGCAACATACGGCCTAGACCAAGTGTCATCTGCAAATAGGATTATGGTGTTAATTGGCTAGGCGTAGTGTTAAATATATTCATGTCTCCTAACGAAATTGGCCAAGTGAATGGCAATACTTCACTTACCATTATTACCAAGTTTCGTACCGGATTGTGTGCTCATTGGTAGGCTAGGGAAGTTGCTTGGTTTCTTGTCGAGATCGAATAATAAAACAACTAAAATGGAGCAGTGAGGAGCTATTATCTATGTCACGTCCCCATTTATTATGTAAGCTGCTAGTGTGTTGACTCTCACGACTCATTGGGACTCGTGATTTGGGTCTAACCATCCCGGCCCAGACCTACATCCTTAATATGGGTTGGTCGGTTGGATACTCGGTATATCGACCAACATGCGACAAGGTGAAAGTGTTAATGGAGTGGCAAGGTATCACTGCATTTCATAATTTACCAGGTGAGTTATTAGTTTATCAAGGTATCGTGGATGATGTACGAATAATGATAAGTGCAATAATTGATTGGCTCTACAAATTTTTGGTGTGATTGGCTGAAAATTGACCCCACTTAGAAGACACCCTAAGCTGCTGAATGAATTCTATACTTGGGCATTGTTTGACTCACAGAAAATCAGCTGCAGAGATAATGGAAGCATGGTACCAAACAAATCGGTTGGGGTGAGAAATGGGTAGGTTTGGCGAATTAGCCATCCAAATTTGGCCCATTATAGTAAAAGAATAAGCACTCTTGGCTCTTTAGTCTTTGATTTTTGTATATCCATACTAATCTTTGTTATGGAGACTGAAAGATGAGATTGCAGAGCAAATTTGCCCCAATCTTTGCTACATACGGTTCAAAAGGTGGGTAGAGGGAGAGAAGGCTAGGGAAGCTTATGTGAATTAATTTGATAGTCCAAGAAGCTTATTGATTAATTAAGATTAATTGATAGAGCCCAAAATCATTTTCAATTCAACTCGGCCAAAAGCCAAAGACAGTTCATAAAGTATGTTTTTTCTTTTCCACCTGATCACTATCATTTTAGAACAATACAATCCTATAAAGATAGGTTAGAATAGTTGCTCAATTGGGTAGGCTGCTGGCATGTTTGTGCTTCCCTCCCAACAAATCAGCCCCACCCTGTATTTAAGCAGAATTTTTCTCTCTTTCACCGGAGGTAATTAAGGGAAAAATTCCAATGACCAATTATATTGTAAGACTAAAGAAAGTCGGTCAGTCTATCTCAATAAATAAACAAATAATAATAATAATAAAAAGAAAAGAAAAGAAGTCAGTCTCAGCCTTAAAGATAGTATAGTATTGTCTTTTTCTCAAAGCAGCACTCATATTTTGGTGATACCTTTAATTTAAAAAGAAAAGTATAAAACAAATAAAAACTTAAATGACACATGACCCACGGCCAAGGTTGGCGACCCACATCTACGAGTTTTTTTTTTTTTTTTTTCCTTTCTGTTTAACTTTTTATTTAATGATAATTTTGTACTTCTATTAATTTTATAAGGGTATAAGGCACATTTCATATATTTACCATATGATTTAACTCGAAACTCTAAGGAAAAGAGTGACATTACCCGACAATGTTAAATTCATAAAATATAATTGCAAAAACGTTGAAACACACGATAGTATGTGTGAGTTTAAGATTGCGATTTTGTAAATAAAAAATATAATTTTAAATCAAATTACAGAAAATAAATCGTTTGAGAATTGCGTTTATAAAAAATTGCTATTTAAAAACGCAGAAAATTGTTTTTTAAAATCGTAGGTAATTTGGTATTTTTTTTTAAAACGCATAATTTTCAAAAATAATTTACGATTTTAACAAACGCTTAACTACAATTTTAAAATTATACATTTTAAAATTATTATTTTTAAAATCACATTTTCTTTGAAATCGTAAATCAAAACCGACGTAAGTAAAGTTTTTGTCATAAGTTTTATTCCCCTGAATTTGAGTGCAAAAAACAAGATATCAATTTGGCTTTTACGGTAAGGCTGCTAATTAAAAGTTGGGTTGGTTTCTTATGGCCAAAGTACAACGAGGATTCCAAGACATATAGTCCTCAATTTGGTGTGACGGTTGGAATTATAACACGCATCTCTTGTGTCCTATTATATCATACGTGTCCTAATTCCAACCATCGAATTTCAACTGAAATCTCTACGTAATTACATTGCAATCCTTCTTCATTTCGACATCCTATGAACCATGTTTTAATTTGCTACAACAAAGTAGCAATTGCCCATTTAAGTTCTATCGGCTACTATATTAATACCAAATGTTAATGCCCTATGAGTATGACTAATATTAGATATTATATTTTTATCTTACAATTGTTAATAATATTATTGTAGCACTTTTAATTAATTTTTGATTGATTTGGAGCGTCACGTCAACATTGTTATAGACAATTATAAAATAAAAATATAATATATAACATTAGTTTATGAATGTATTATCAATCCAAATAATGAGGCCTTTACGACAGAAAATTGTTCTTATGGTTGTTTGAGTTGACATTCTTTGTACTCAAACTGCATTGAATATATTTTCAAAAAAAAAAACTTTATTGAATATGATATACCATATATTTATTCGGCCAGCCCAAAAGCTCACGGTTTGGGCTGAATTAACCAAGTTGCCTAAACCAAGGATCCCAACCATGCCAAGAAAGTTGATGTGCGAGCACAAAGATTGCATAAATAATAATGGGAGTGAGGCAAAAAGAACACTACCTTTCGGTCTTGTCCTAACCGTCGACGAGCGTGTATTCGATGCAACATCATGTCACAACCATAATTTGTAATTTGACGTCATGATTGACCAGTAGGGGCGGAGCCAGCCTTCCAATGTTGGGGGGAAGGATTGAAAAAAAAAATTTATGGGGGCAAATCTGAAAAAATAAAAAAATTTAAGGGAAAAATTTTAATTATTAATATTTTTTTTTTTCTCTTGAGAAAACCTTGAGCCTTATGCCCCCAAGGTTTTATGTGGCTCCTGCACTGTTAGCCAGAGCTAAAACCTATCAGCGAATGACACTTAGCCAAAATCGTACCTCCTCGTCAGTAGACACTCCGCATAAAGAGAAGACATGCGATCATTTCATGTACTATCAACCATTCTCTCTACGTATATTCTACATGTCTTACTTAAAAGCAATTTCATTCTTCACCGCTGCTAACTTCATAGTTTAACTGATTTGATGATTTGATGGATCTATTTGACATTAATTATAAATTATATATATAGACATGATTCCTAATTTTCTTGAGCCGTACGAGGAGAAAACTTCCTTTAGGTTTATAGGGGTATTATTCATCTACATCAATCCTTAATATTGTTTACTTTTCTGAACATGATTTGAAATTTGAAAAGATTTTACACGGACGAAACCATGTAGTGCAATTATGTACAATTTACAATGAATATTTTAAGAACCTGGGGTCGTGAAATCCTTACAATCTGCATAATAAACGTTGTTATCACATCTAAACCACCAACATGGTTGGCCTACCTACCCATGAAGTGTGATTAATTAAACCCAATAATGCAATTTACCTTCCAATCATAGATTCAATTCCAAAGATCTTGTTTATTGTTCTTTATCCCCTAAATCATTGCGTTGTAAATGCCAAAGAAGCTGGATAATTGGATATCCATTCTTGGCCTCTCTCTCTCTCTCTATATATATATATATTTTACTCGATTGCTTCTGCAGACTAATAAACAGGTTCTGAGATTTGAGGACTGTCCGATATATACTGCCTTTCATTGCAATGAAACTCTTGCCATTTTCACATGGCCGAGCTCCCCTAACCATAAACATGCTTATCTGTCCACATTTATCAATTTGAGCCAATATCGTCGATCTAGCATGTTGCAAGTGAAGTCTTGGTTCTTTTTGTTATAATATTAATTAAACAATTAGATTTTTTAATTTTTTATTGGCTTATGTTTTTAAAATAAGTAGTTGTTCAGAAATATTTATAATAGTTAGTAGATGGGCTTATCTAATTCTTACAAGCCCATCTACATATATTAATCCTAAAAAAGGCAAGCTACACGGCCTGTTGGATGACAAGTCAAAGTCCAAGCCCATTTAAGAACAACTTGCGAGAAGCCAAAAGTATCTCGAAGATATTAAAACCCGCAATACCCGAATTGTAGGGATCCCGAATAGCCTGGGATCACCCCTCAGAATCAGAGAATCGATTTCCTCCATATTTGAAGTGAACGGTTGATGTCTCCACTATAAATATGCACAAGCCATCAGGTATTCTTCAGTTGCTATTATTGATTTTTTAGAGTTGATACAAAATCCTCCCCAAAAATTAATTTAAGCATCAGAGTGAGATTAGTTGGCATCCCAACAAACTCCTTTGCTAATATTCATTGTTTTATAGGGAATGAAAGAATGAATAACTTTCTAAAAACTTGTGCTACCATATTGAAAACTGTTTTAACAATAGTGATTTAATATAGTACCAGATTGTCCCCATCCCCAAGGGATAGGTTAATTGGTTGTGGACTACACCTCATGAAGCAGAGGTCACTAATTTGAATATTCACTCCCTCCTCTTGTGTGGACATGTCAAAAAATATATATATATATATATAGTATCAGATTAGGGATAAAAAAAAATATATAATATCAGATTATGGATCTGAGTTCGAATCCTAACACTCACAATTTATCATATCAGGGATTCTGAGTTTTTTTTTTTTTTTTTTTTTTTTTTTTTTTTTTTTTTTGGGGGGGGGGGGGTCTGACCGTGGTATACATAAGCATGTGAATGTCCTTTGGAATACATTTCATACATCAAAGTGGTTCAGATGTTTATGTCACTAAGCTACCTAGCTGCTCATGGCCATTACGGGTGGGCACCGATTCCGGCAGCGTCGGAAACTTCTACTTCTGTTGGAGTCGGAACAATTAAAATTCGTAGTTAGAGTTGTTCGGAATAGTTGGAGATAGGCCAGAGATCGAGCGGAGAAGATCATCTAAATTCGTCTTCGTTTGCGTCGTCGTTTAACGAAGATGCAACGAAGAAGAGACGTCTTCACTCTTCGTTTGCACGAGGAAGACAAAGTGGTGATTTATTGGAATGAAAAAAAATAATAATAATAAATAAATCCTTGCATCATCAATCTCAATGGTTGTGGCGTAGTGGTGGAGAGAGAAATGAATGAACCATGGGAGCAATGGATTTAGAGTTTGCAACGGGGAAGTAATAAATTTCTAGGGTTCAAAACCACACAATTTTTCTTTTTCTTTCTTTTTAAAAAAAATATATATATAGATATATATCACTAAACATTAAACGACGACATTTTTTAATTATATTTTTAAAATTATAAAATATAATCTAGAAGATCTTAAATCAATTAAAAATTAGAACGACTAAACCCCTACTTCGCCTTCCCCTATCATTGAAAGCCGATCCGCACAAGTTGAAACCTTGTCCGTAGCTAGACCAAATACCGGTAATAAGCACACCCTAAATTGGCCATTCGGCAACATTGATATGAAAATTGGTTAGGATTATAACATTGTTAATAAAATAATTATAAGATAAAAATGTGATTCTAATATTACGTATATATACAATAAGTAACCGTTAAAAGTCTTTTTTGCCGGCATGCCCCACTTCTCCATTGTCAGCCCAATATGTCAAAGCTACGAAAACAAGTAGCTCATGCATGTTGTACCTTTGAATTTATCTGCATGTCATGCTCTCAACTATTGTTTTGACATCACGAATGGTAAACAAAACTTTAACTTCAAGTTTCAACATCTCTCCAGCCACTGTTTTCAAAAAAATTGATAAGACATCTTTAGGATTGAAAACCAAATGAAGGGTTGTGTCATTTGGAATATTTAGTGAGGATAGGATCCTATCATCTTCAAGAACTTTTCCATTGTGGACAACAGAGTACTGATCCGATTGAATCCCCTCCTTGGCTTGAATGATTGATTTGATATTTTGAATAGTATCAAAAGACCTTACTTCAATTGCAATGATTTTCTTATCCGAAGGAGTTTTAACATTTACTCTCATTCCAAATACATTCTGAACAAAAAGGTAGACAGTGGAGCCCTGCTGAATACCATAATCAACTAGCCTCCGATCATTCATCAGCCAATTACCAACGAAAAAGAGCTCCTGAAGATTCTCAGAAATGCCTGCCTTCTCACTTAACAATGCTTTGAGATTGAGAATTGTCTCATTTCTTTTAACTTTCAAGGCTACTGTGTTTATGATCTTCGTGTATAAACATATCTGAGGCAAAAAGTAGAATAATTTACTTGAGAGCAGTCAAAACTCGTTAAACAATAGAATATATTCTTGGACAAACAAAATGACACTAAAGTATGAGCATCTATCACAAATCCAAGCATCAATTTATGCAAACATATGCAAATGCAAGAAAGCAAACGCCTAATACACAATAGGGTGTAAAGGTAACGCCTTTATTTCCTTCCGCTTAATTTCTTCTCACAATTTAGTATACGACGGACCCACTGTTAAAATTGTTGCTCTTTTAGTGGACTATTTGTCTTCCTAACATGTCAGAAACGTTTGAAACCATTTTCTCCTATTTTTCCTAAATTTTACTCTTTTTCCACCATCCAAAATCTTCACAGAGAAACAAAAATAAAACAATTTCGATTCATTTCTGTCAAAGAAAACATAAATAAAATTGCTCCTCCGAGTCTCAAAAATCCATGCAGTTCAAGAATCATAAAAATGGAATAAAGACTGGATTTCAGACAGGAAAAAAGAAGAAGATGATAATAAAGGGACCTCTTCCTCAGTGTGGCTCGACGGGGAACTGGGATTGCGATTTGTCAGTGCCATAGCAACGCAAAGCAAAATTGGATAAAAAGAAAACCTAAAAAGGCCCTAGATTTTGTATCTGATGACGAACTTGACCAGTGCTCTACGGCCTATATGTAGACTGGTTTTTTGATGGGAATCCGATCAAAGGTTTAGAAAACAACAATCTAATAAATGTGGGAAGAAGCAGATTGGCGCCGCCTGGGAAAAGTGAGTGCATTCACTCTCTCATTCGATTTCTAGTTACCGCCGCTTGGGAAACAACAGACGGCATTGAAGTCGGGAGAGCGAGGGAGACAGAGAGGCGCGCGCGGTGAAACGGTTGATATGCCTGTCAGATTAGCGCATCAGGCCTACGGCCTTTTCAAAATACATGACCAGTAAATCATGGGCCAAAATTATTGGGCCGGGGATTTTTCAGATTCAGTCATTGGGCCTGTATGTAGGCTGTGGAAAAAGCGAAAGGACCATTTAGACCCGTTATTACAACTAGGCTAAACAAGAACCAAGAAGCTAGTTAGCTCACCACTTTAACCTTTTTGTCTGCATATGAGTCTGTCCTTGGACTTAAAAGAATCATCTAAAAGGTGATTACAACTACAAATACATATTTTATTTTAATTATGATCACAATGGGGTAGCAAAAAAGTCTAACCTTGTGATAATTAGAATTTGTTATATGTCTAATCATCAAAATAAATATGAAAATAAATTGACACAACCACATTAATATGTTGGGATAGTTATAGGATAAGAATTTGATTTTTAGTATTATTTATTTTAGGATTGTTCAGGCAATTAAACTTGAATATTTAACAATAATTGGAATGTGGGACTTGATAATAGAGCTTCCCATGTCAAATTTAGGATAGAAGGCACTCGATCCTACTTAATTAGTTTAATCACTTGGCGACATTTAGAACACAAGAATTTTTTTGAAAAAAAAAATGAGGAAAATTTAGAATGAAAAAAAATAAAAAATAAAAAAAAATCCTTACACCATTAATCTCACCATAATCGGAATCCTTTTAGAATTTAAAACTAAACCTTTACTCCGTCTTTACTTGTCGTTGAAAGTTAATCCACACAGGTCGAAACCATGTTGGTAGACAGAATAAGGATAAAAATACTGATATGAAAGTTGATTCACGCCTACATTGTAAAATAATTATGAGATAAAAATGTAATTTTTTTATTCATATACAATAAGTAACCATAAAGTCTTTTTTGTCGGCTTGACATCTTCTCCATATCTCAGCCCATTATGTCAAAGAGATATGCTAACTGTCCAACAATTTTACAAAACAATTGCAAAACAATGCTGATATGTTCAGCATTTATTTATTTATTTATTAAAATAAATGATGAACATATTAATATTGTTTTGCAATTGTTGTATAAAAATTGTGCAAATAATATATCTCTATGTCAAAAAAGTTAACAAAACACCAATTTCATGTATGTTTCATACAACTTTTTTTTTTTTTGGTTTCGTACAACTTGATTAGCTGTAATTGTCACATTATTTAATTAATTTTATTATTATTATTATTATTATTATTATTATTTTATAGATAGTAATTGTCACATTATTAGTTCTCCTTTGTATGGCTCTTCGTAGTCAAAGACATTGGTGATGCTAGTGAATATATGCATGCAATCCAAATTCACAATATTTAAAAAATAAAATAAAATAAAATAAACCGAAGCATTACGAAAAGGGTGTGCAGAACACACAGCAAATCTCAGTCAATATATGCAAGAACTCCAAATTCATAAATGCTTCTTTAAGTAATCCAAGTGACTCAACACAAGGATCGGGATGTCGTCAAGTTTCTGGAGGAAACTCAAACCAGGAGGAGCCTATGTTGAAAGCTCCATCAATGATTATCAGACACAGCAGGCTTAAATAGACTAAGAAACATTCCTAGCTTAAGAAACTTCATTGAAAACCTTGTCCAAGATTAAAGGAAGCACATCAACTACTAAAGTTTATATGTATTTGTAATAGGCATCACGTCTAAATAAGTTGTAAGAAAGACACTTTCAACATATCATCATGTAATATGCCAGTGATCGGTCATCCTGCAATGCTACTCCATCGAAGCATAATTAATTACCTTTAGGGGAGCTCGTAGTTTCTTCTCAATCAGTCTTCAAACTACGAATGGGGGCGTACAGCTTGGTATTGTTTTCCAAATATCATATTTATATCTGAGATTCTGAATGATTCACAGTATTCCTAAGGACCATATGAAGAGTGGAATCCATCTGGACACCATAACTTGCTAGATCACGGTCGTCTTCAAGTTGTTTCCCATTGAATAAAATGCCCAGAATATGAACAGGAATCATTAGTCTGTCAGAAAGCTTGTCTTTGACTGTGTTACTTCGTTGAACAATAAAATTAATGGTCTTCCCACTCCACAACTTAACAAATATCGGGAACGAGGCACGAAACATCTCTAAGACGGTTTCTTCTTTTATGTCATAAGAAGCCAAAGTCCTCCAATCCTCAAGTTGCTTTCCAGAATAGATCAGATACCAATCATTGTCCAGGACACCAGTATGTTTCTGAAAAACCTTGTCCTTGACATCTTTGATGGTGTTACATCGTTGTACATCAAGAGTAATGGTCTTCCCACCCCGTACCTTAACAAATATCTGGATCAAGGCAGGAAGCATCTCCAAGATGGTTTCTTCTTTTATCTCATAAGAAGCCAAAGTCCTCCAATTTTCAAGTTTCTTTCCTGCATAGATCAGATACCAATCATTGTTGTCCAGGACACCAGTCTGTTTCTGAAAAATCTTGTCCTTGACATCTTTGATTGTGTTATATCGTTGTACATCAAGAGCAATGATCTCCCCGCCACCAAGTGCCTTAACAAATATCTGGATCGAGGCAGGAAGCATCTCTAAGATGGTTTCTTCTTTTATGTCATAAGAAGCCAAAGTCTTGCAATCCTCAAGTTTCTTTCCTGCATAGATCAGATCCCAATCAATGTTGAGGACATCAGCCATGCTCCCAACTATTGTTTTGACATCCCGAATGGTAAACAAAACTTTAACTTCAAGATTCAACATCTCTCCAGCCACTGTTCTCACAAAAATTGGTAAGACATCTTTTGGATTGAAAACCAAATGAAGGATTGTTTCATTTGGAGTATTGAGTGAGGATAGAATCCTTTCATCTTCAAGAACTTTTCCATTGTGGACAAGAGTGTACTGATCCGAATGAATACCCTCCTTGGCTTGAATGATTGATTTGATATTTTGGATAGTGTCAAAAGACCTTGCTTCAATTGCAATGATTTTCTGATCCAAAGGCATTTTAACAAGTATTTTCATTCCAAATGCATTCTGAAGAACAAGGTGGACAGTGGAACCCTGCTGAATACCATAATCAACTAGCCTCCGATCATTCATCAGCCGATTACCAGCAAAAAAGAGCTCCTGAAGATTATCAGAAATGCCTGCCTTCTCACTTAACAATGCTTTGAGATTGCTAATTGTCTCATGTCTTTTAACTTTTAAGGCTACTGTGGTATTGATCTTCGTGTATAAACTTATCTGCGGCAAAAAAGTAGTATAATTTCCTTGAGAGCATGCAAAACTCGTTTAACAATAGCATATATTCTTGGACAAACAAAATAAACCTCTTTGGCTTTAAGCAGGAAACACTTCGCACTATTCAATGAGAACAGAAATTTGACTGGAGAGCAGGAACACAAACAACTATGTAGTAGGCACCATATAAACTTAGGAAGCCAAACTAAGCTGCAGTTTATGGCATGTGTTACAAGCCATTATATGGAAAATGATATTTGATCGGTTCATATTACATATACAAAGAGAATAATTACTTTTGTATATTCATATAATCTAGAAATGAGTACATGATAATATGATCAAGTAAGACGCTTAACCTCAAGTATGAGCATGTATCACAGACAAACCCAAGCAACATTTTAGGCAAACACGTGCAAATGCAATAAAACAAACACCTAATACACACTGAGTGTAAGGTAATGATTCTATTTCCTTCCACTAAATCTCTTCTTACAATTTAGTGTACGACCCACCGTTGAAATTGCTCTTTTAGCGGACTAATTGTCTTCCTAAAATGTGAGAGAAACGTTTACAACAATTTTCTTCCATTTTTCCTTAATTTTACTCCCTTTTCGCACCAACCCAACACTTCACAGAGAAACAAAAAATAAAACCATTTCGATTCATTTCTGTCATAGAAAACAAAAATAAAATTGCTCCTCCGAGTCTCAAAAATCCAATCAGTTCAAGAATCATAAAAATGGAATAAAGACTGGATTTCAGACAAGAAAAAAAGAAAAAGAAAAAAAAAAGATGATAATATAGGGACCTCTTCGTCGGTGGAGTCCGAGGAGCTCGACGGGAAACTGGGATTGCGATTTGTCAGTGCCATAGCAACGCAAAGCAAAATTGGATAACAAGAAAACCTGAAATGATTCAGATAAAATTTTGTATCTGATGGCGAACTCGACCCGTGCTCTACTATGTAGACTGGTTTTTTACTGGGAATCCGATCAAAGGTTTAGTACTACAACAATGTCGTGTAATGCTCGTTGGGTAAAACTTGGATGAAGCAAAATTTCCGGAAATCATCCGGAAATTTTGCTTAAATAATTACAAGAATGTCATTGATAAGTAAAATTTTTGGATGATTTTCGAAAATTTTACTCATCCGTAGCACTGCTCATGGTCATTTGTATTTCACCACGGTGGGCCCCAAACCTTTTTTTGTCTTCTTTTTATTCGCTGTATATTTCGACGTAAAATGATTTCAGAAAAAAATAATTTTTTCAAAAATATTTTTCAGTATTTAGTTCGCACGAAAAAATTTCGAAATGTAAAAATCAGAGTTTGGCAAATGCCACCGGATTCCGGCCAGATCAGGTCATATCCTGCCGGATCTTGGCCATTTTGGCCAGATCAATGGCTGGATCCGGTCATATTCGATGGATCAGTAGTCGAATCCCGGCCGTTTTGGCCAGATCCTGCCAGAGCCAGCCGAATTCCGGCAATATTCCGGCCGGAATTTGGTCCGCCGGTGGCCGAATACCGGCGACCAGATGTTGTCAGACTCCGGCGCCGACTGGATTCCGATGACCGACAATTGCTAAATTCTGACAATCAAATATCAAACGTGCGTGTAAGAATAAAGAGTTTAATTTCGGAAAACGATTTACGGTTTTAAAAATCGTAAATCGTTTTCCGAAAATTAAAAAAAGCTTTTACGGTCAAACCGAAAATGATTTTCGTTGACCATTATTTTCGCTCCTACCAAACACCATAAAATGCCAAAACATTTTTCAGAAATCATTTTACGCCGAAACAAACGAAGCATTAGTCTCTCCTTGGCTTCTTGGAGAAGTTTCTCGACTACTTTTCTTCTTTCACATTGTTTGCCTCTTCTTTACTTCTAGGAGAAGTTTTGTTTGACTAACTACTTTTTTTTTTTTTTTAAGGGAAAATGTAATGATTTCATTAAAACACCCAAAGGGTAACAAAGTTACAGTTTACAGGGACTCAAAATAATACAAGTACCCCAATACAGTTACCCCATAACACAGATCATACCAACAGCTGCTACCAATAAGCCTAGCCAACAGAAAGGTACATCTACGTTGACATATGAACATCTACTTGCACTATGAAGTCGGTCACAAACAATATGTGCTTAAAAGCAAAGACAAGGTTAAATCTAACCCAAAGCAAACTGTCAAAAGCAAGAAAAACAACCAAAGCAAAAATTACCATCGGAGGAAAACACCACCGGAGACGGCGCGTGTAATACCCCTGCAGCAGCCTAAGACAAGAAACTCCCGGGCACCACCAGACACGGCAAAAGATACAAAACGTGGCCATCACGTGCGGCCCAAAGAGTGTAGAACACCCTGGCACGTGAAGACCACGTGCCAATCACCGCTGAGCTTTCCGACCGTAGTAGGTAGCGTCTGAACCAGAGGACGGCGATGAGCAAGGCTAGGGGGCGCGTGTCGACTAAAGGGCAACAGAACAGCGCAGATCTGGCCTCAAAAAGATTGATGAAACTGAAACCCCGGCCAAGTCCTTCCGCCAGCAACACGATCGGCGTACTCTCCCCCTCCGGAGCCTCTCTGAAATGTTTTCCTGCCAAAACCAAAGAAAACTAAAAGAAACTAAAAAACTACACAAACCTCCATAGTTCAAATGGACCAGGAGGACTAAAAACCACCACCGAAACAAGTTTGAGGGGACTCAAAACTCCAACAGCCCTAATGGCTTGGAGACTCTAGCCTCCGCTGGAAAACCAGGGAGAAACAAAAACTCTCTAGCCCGAAAATGGCTAAGAGAATAAGCAAAAACCGGGAGGAGGGAGGCTTGGAACCTCCCTCCCCCGGCAAACGACAAATACTGGTAGGGAGAAGTTTCTGGAGAAAGGGGAAGAGAGCTTTGGATAGCCTCTTCCTCCTGACTGACTACTGTTATTGGATAATTTTTTTTTTTATTTTTTATTCTTTATTTTTAGATAACCATTTATTTTATCTCATAAATCAATAGATTTAGATGATTTGATTATCGTATATTAAGGAATTTGTTAACCCTAATTTAAGGGATATGTTTTTATTTGAAATTATTCAAATCACATGTAGAGTTCTATAAATAGAGCATTGTATTCAGATCAAATATAAATGAAAGATATAGCCTATAGGGCTTTAAATTATGGGTGTATGATATAGGCTGAACTACCTTAATCTCTGTATCTTTCATCTCTTTCCTTAACGTCAATTTTTTTGATACGTGGATATCATTTTTGTTTTTTTTTTTTTTTTTTTTATTTTTTTATTTTGCTTCCCTTTACTCTCTTATCGTTTTGTTTATAATTTTCATATGGTATTACAAAATAAAATGAGATACGAGTCTTTTATTTCTTTTATTTTTATTTTTATTTTTTATATTCTAGTTCTTGATAGTCAATACTTTTGCAGATCTTAAAGCAAGAGTAACCGATAGCCATTCTTCAGCCATTCGATGTTCAAGATCAACGGCTAACAGATCGTTCATTTTGCGGGGTATGTTAAAGGATATAAATATTTTGTGATAACTGTTGATTTATATATGATTTGACTACTGCAAATTAAGGGATTTGTTAACCCTAATCTAAGAGATATGTTTTTATTTAATTATTCAATTCACATGTAAAACTCTATAAATAAAGCCTTGTACTCAAATCAAATATGAAGAAAAGATGTAGTCTATAAAGCTTTAACGTGTGAATGTAAGTCATAAGCCAACCACCGTAATCTTAGTATCTTTTATCCTTTTCCTTTATCTCTTGATTTAATTATCAGTTTCTATAACTATCACTTTTATTTCTAAGGAAGCTTATTCGGTCTGGACATTGTGAAAATATAACAGAAGAAAGAGAGAGAGATATACATGTCAGAGCGTTTGGTAATTTTTTTTTTTTTTTAATAATAATAGAAAGTGATTCACGTCATATAAATGTATTAAATTTTATAAAAAAAAAATTAAAAATTAAAAATTAATTTTAATTTTTTTTTTTTTTTTTTGAGATACGTGAAAATAAAGAGAAAAGAAGTTAACATCATTTACCAGACAGAACTACACTCTTTTGGCTTCAGATTTTCCCATGTTATTCGAAGGTCGAGCAATGGCTTACAGAATTATGAGTAATCTTTTTGTATACTTTTTATTATTATTATTATTATTTATTTATTTAATGAGAATGAGAGTTTGGTATATCGAAACTTTTATGTTTGAGTAGTTTTTTTTTTACTACTTTTTGTACTTCATCATTTTTGTAAGTTTTATTATTTTTAGTTATTTTTATTAATTTTTAAAGATATTTATTTTTTGTTCTTTAATTTTTTTTACATTGTACCATGTGTTAACACCTGAGAGTAAACACGTGGCAATCCGTTAAATTTTGGACTGAAAAATGGATGGAGGTACCATATCCGTCTTTTCTTAAAATTCAGGTACAATTTACGATGCGAATTGAAATTAAAGTACTAAAAATTAAAGTTTTCAAATCACAGATACCAAAAATGTTTTTAACCTTACTTTTTTTTTAAAACTTCATAACGTTTTAATTTAATTTAATTTTTTTACTTTTTGTATTACATTAGTAATTTTTTATTATTATTCAAATAAAAAATTTCACTATCATACAATTTTATTTTATTTTTCACTTTTTCATATATATATATATATATTTTTTTCACTATATATCACATCAATCACATTTTACAATTAATCTAAAAAATTCAACTCAATAATCTTTATTTTTGATTTTTTTTAACCCAAAAAAAAGAAAAAAAGATTGTCAAAAAAGTAATTAAAGTGATATATAAAATAATTAAAAAAAAATTATTAAAAAGTGATCGATAAGATATAAAAAGTAAAATATTTTGAAGTTGAAATTGAGAAAGAATTTCTCGTCGGCTTCTTGGAGAAGCTTCTCGACTACCTTTCTTCTTCCACCACAGGTTTTGCCTCTTCTTCGCTTCAAGGAGAAGTTTTGTTTGACCGACTACCACTTTCATTTAAAAGGAAGCCTTTTCGGTCTGGAGTCTGGACAGAGTGGTGTGCGAAAAATATAACAAAAGAAAGAGAGCAACTTTTGTTAAGGAAAATTCCTCCCCTACCCAAGGTGGGGCCGGTTTTGCCCTCCAAGTGAGATTTCAGACACCGGAAAGGATTGGTCCCCGGACAATAACCTTGGTCGCAGGAAGCCTTTAATATTTATGAAACCAGTCAAATCAAGTCAGGGAAGATATGAGACGTCTACATGGAGACCTGTGCTTGACAAGGGTAAAAGAGACATATAGCACATAGGGGTATAAAAAGGGAGTACAGAAATTATTAAAGGGCAATTGATTATTATCTGAGATCTCTCTCTCTCCTCTTCTTACAAACACTGGACTGACTTGATCGTCGGAGGAGGCTCCGCCGGCACCCCCAGCGAGTCTTTGTTGTTTTGCAGGTCAAGGCGCGGATAAAGGGACGTCTCTGATGATGCCACGTCACCGGCCCAAAAAAAAAATCATCAACAACTTTGTAAGAGATATATATATATATACTCTTTGGCTTCAAATTTTCTCATGTTATTCGAGTGCCGAGCAACGGCTTCGACAATTAAGAAGATTAACTGGGATGCTTCTTTAAACAAAGACAAAAAGATTATGGGCATTGGGATTGTAATGAGGGGTGCTGCAGGTGAAGTTGTGGCGGCATTTTCGAAAGTTGCCCCCTATATCACTGATCCTCTTATAGCTGAAACTGTGGCTGTCTGATTTGCTGCACAATTCGGTTGTAATGTGGGTTGTCAACAGGTAATTCTAGAAGGTGATTCCCTCGGTGTCATTTCAGATTTGAAGAAGGCAGGCCCTAGTGGGAGTGTTTGCGGGCAATTAATCTCGGTTACTAGGACTCTCCTCTATAGTTTATACCTTTTTATTTTTAGGGATAATTGCACAGTTGGTCCTTTTGGTACTGTTTAAAAAGTTCATGAGAGGTCCTTATGGTTAGTAATAATTACAAATCGATCCCTACATTCAAATTCCGTTAAAAATTTTAACGGATTCCGTCAAATGCCACGTCAGCGCCACGTGTCGCCATCTTATTGGTAACACGTGAAGCTGACATTTCCATCTTAATAAAATAATATAAATTTATTAAAAAATAAATAAAAATACTTATTTTTTAAAAAAAATTCAAAAAAAAAAACAAAAAAAGAAAAGAAAAAAGGTGGCAAGGGGGTGGCCCAGCCAATGGGGGTGGCGCACGGCCACCCCTAGATCTTCTAAGGGTGGCCCAATGGCCACCCCCTACCATTGGGGGTGGCCGCGCGCCACCCCTATTGGCTGGAGGTGGCCCAATCACCCCTTTGCTGCCTTATTATTATTTTTTTTCTTTTTTTTTTTTTTGTTTTTTTTTTAATAAATTCATATTTTTATATTTTTTTTTATTAAGATGGACACGTGTCGCCATCTTATTGGCGACACGTGGTGCTGACGTGGCATTTGACGAAATCTGTTAAAAATTTTAACGGAATTTGACTGTAGAGATCGATTTGTAATTATCACTAACCACAAGGACCTCCCATGAACTTTTTAAACCATAGGGAGTAAAAAATAATTATGGCATACCACAGGGACCAACGGTGCAATTATCCCTTATTTTTAATCATGTTAAGAGAAATGCTAATAAGGCAGCTCATTGTCTGGTTAAATTTGCTTTTTCTCACTTGTTTGATAAAATCTGGATAGGGCCGGGTGTTTGTCCCTCGGTTATCCAACATATTGTAATGTCAGAGCAAACAACCATTTTTTGATGAAAGAAAGTTACTCTATTTCTCCATAAAAAAAAAAAAAGAAAAAAAAAAAAAGAGAGAGTAATCCAATGTATTAAGACTTTTGAGTTTAAATGATTTTCTCAGTATTATTTTATATATATATTTTTATAGTAAATTTTTTTTACGTCGTTTTTGCCAGTAGATGTAAGCAATTTTTTTTTTTTTTTGAAGGGGCAGTAGGCTTGTTAGAGCACTATCAACAGTTTTTCTTTTTATATATATTTTTTAATTTAAGAAGCTAAACTATTTTTTACTTTCATATTTAAATGTACCTTAACAATAGCTTTCTTTATCTTTTTCTTATTCTATTTAAATTTAAATATTATTTCAAATAAATGCTAAAGGAATAAAAGAAGAAAGAAAAAGTTTTTTATATTAAAATAATGTTAAGAAAATCACTTTTACTTCTCTAGATCGAGAAATACTACAGGTACTAGAACTTTTACAAATGGAGACTTACAAACTGACGTGGAATCTGATGTGCCGTTTTCTCAATTAAAAAACTTAAGAGGCGTTTTCTTTCACGTAGTGTACAATTATTTTTTCTTTCTAAAAAGCTGAGTTCTTTCTCTCTCTCTCTCTCTCTCCAAACTCTTCATTTTCTAAGAACCAAATCCTCATTGCCCGCTATTTGAAAAATCTGTTTTTTGTCTTTTCAAATAGCAAATTTTTAAAAATGTAATTTCCAAACAATTCATTTTAACCCATTTAATTTAAAATTGCACTTTTTGTTTACAAAATCGCAATTTCAAACGCACCCTTAATTTAAGGAACAATAAAAAAATCTGATTCAATGGCTTTTTTCTTTTTTCTTTTTTTATGAGTTTTTTCTACATTTAAAGAAGAAAATGAAATGTAAGAAATATGCTGCTTGTACTTTTAAGTCAAACCACTTAAATTTTGATATTTTATGTAATTGTTATATTTTCTGATTTATTAAGGATCCCTACAAGTATATATTGTCTCAACAAACAATCTAAGAAGTGTGGGAAGAACCAGATTGGATTTGGCGCTGCCTAGGAAAAGTGTATTCTTTCTCTCTCACTCGATTTCTAGTTTCATGCCGCTTGGTAGGGGTGGGCAAATTATTCGATTACCGCCTACCGACCGCCGCTGAAACGTCATCGACCGCCTACCGACTTATTTCGGTTCGGTAGTTAGTATAATTTTTTTTTTCCAAAAAGTCGGTTCGTTAGTTGGTAGATTTTTTTATTTTTTTCCCGCTTTTTTTATTATTATTTTTGAGTTGGGTTAAAAACGGATCGAAAAGCGAGTCAGGTAAAACCAGAATACAATTTTAATTTTAATTCAACACCCAAACAACATTTTCAAACATAATATAATATAATACAAAATAAAGCAACACCCAAACATACCCTTAGAGTTTGCAACGGCAAAGTAATAAATTTATAGGTTCAAAACAACACCATTTTTCTTTGTTAAAAAATAAAATATCACTAAACACTAAATGCTGACGTTTATTAATTCTATTTTTAAAACATAAAATAAAATCCAGAAAATCAGAATAATGTTATAAAACAAAACTAAATCCCTATTCCACCTTCACTTGTAGTTGAAAGTCAATCCAAACAGGTCGAAACCAAGTCGATAGACAAAATACAGGTAAAACACACACCCCTAAATTGGCCATTCGGAAACATTGATACGAGAGTTGGTTGAGATTATAACATTAACATTGTAAGATAATTATGAGATAAAAATGTGATTTCTAACATTACGTACTCATATACAATAAGTAACCGCAAAGTATTTTTTGCCGGCTTCACCCACTTCTCCATTGTCAGCCCAATATGTCAAAGCTACGAAAACAAGTAGTTCGTGTATGTTGTACCTTTGAATTTATCTGCATGTTTCGTACAACTTCATTAGTTGAAATTGTCACATTTTTAGTTCTCCTTTGTATGGCTCTTCGTAGTCAAAGACATTGGTGATGCTAGTGAATATATGCATGCCCTCCAATTTCACAATATTTTTTTTAAAAATAAAAAATAAAAAAAAATACCCAAAGCATTACGAAAAGGGTGTGCATAACACACGGCAAATCTCACTCAATATATGCAAGCCCTCCAAATTCTTAAATGTTTCTTTAAGTAATCCAAGTGACTCAACACAAGGATTGGCATGGTGTCAAGTTGTGGAGGAAATTCAAACCAGAAAGGAGCCTATGTTGAAACTCCATCAATGATTATCAGACACTGCAGGCTTAGTCTTAAATAAACTAAGAAACATTCCTAGCTGAAGAAACTTCATTGAAAACCTTGTCGAAGATAAAAGGAAGCACATGAACCACTACTATTATATATACATTTTTCTTTTCTATTTGCATATTGCAATTGACCCTTTTGGCATCACGTCTGAATAAGTTGTAAGGAAGACACTTTCACCGTATTCTCTAACTACATATTATAGAGAGAAAAAAAAAAAAAAACAAAAGACGCATGTAGATTCCGTTACAGGGATAACTAACTTCAAAAAGTAACCATCAATGTTGCATCCCTGTTTATCCTGTAATCTGCCAGTGAACGGTCATCCTGCAATGCTACACCATCAAAGTATATTACCTTTGGGGGAGCTCGCAGTTTCTTCTCAATCTTAGTCTTCAAAATACGAATGACGGTACAGTTTGGTATAGTTTGCAAATATCAGCTATCTGAATTATCAACGGAACGCCAAAGGGCCATATGGAGAGTGGAATCCATCTGGACACCATAACTTGCTAGATCACAGCCGTTTTCAAGCTTTTTCCCATTGAAAAATAAAATGCACTCAAGATGATCAGGAAACCGCAGTCTACCAGAAAGCTTGTCCTTGACATCTTTGATGGTGTTACTTCGTTGAACAATAAAACTAATGGTCTTCCCACTCCATGACTTAACAAATATCGGGAACGAGGCACGACACATCTCTAGGATGGTTTCTTCTTTTATGTCATAAGAAGCCAAAGTCCTCCAATCCTCAAGTTGCTTTCCAGAATAGATCAGATCCCAATCATTGTCCAGGACACCAGTCTGTTTCTGAAAAATCTTGTCCTTGACAACTTTGATGGTGTTAAATCGTCGTACATCAAGAGTAATGGTCTTCCCACCCCATGCCTTAACAAATATCTGAATCAAGGCAGGAAGCATCTCTAAGATGGCTTCTTCTTTTATGTCATAAGAAGCCAAAGTCCTCCAATTTCCAAGTTTCTTTCCTGCATAGATCAGATGCCAATCATTGTCCCAGACACCAGGCTGTTTCTGAAAAATCTTGTCCTTGACATTTTTAATGGTGTTACATCGTTGTACATCAAGAGTAATGGTCTTCCCACCCTGTACCTTAACAATTATCTGGATCAAGGCGGTAAGCATCTCTAAGATGGTTTCTTCTTTTATGTCATAAGAAGCCAAAGTCTTGCAATCCTCAAGTTTCTTTCCTGCATAGACCAGATCCCAATCAATGTTGAGGACATCAGTCATGCTCCCAACTATTGCTTTGACATCACCAATAGTAAACAAAAATTTAACTTCAAGTTTCAACATCTCTCCAGCCACTGTTCTCACAAAAATTGGTAAGACATCTTTTGGATTGAAAACCAAATGAAAGATTGTTTCATTTGGAATATTGAGGGAGGATAGAATCCTTTCATCTTCAAGAACTTTTCCATTGTGGACAAGAGTGTACTGATCAGAATGAATACCCTCCTTGGTTTGAATGATTAATTTGATATTTTGGATAGTGTCAGTAGACCTTGCTTCAATTTCAATGATTTCCTGATCCGAAAGTTTTTTGACATATAATCTAATTCCAAATACATTCTGAAGAACAAGGTCGACAGTGGAACCCTGCTGAATATCATAATCAACTAGCCTCCGATCATTCATCAGCCGATTACCAGCAAAAAAGAGATCCTGAAGATTCTCAGAAATGCCTGCCTTCTCACTTAACAATGCTTTAAGATTGCTAATTGTCTCATGTCTTTTAACTTTTAAGGCTAATGTGGTTTCGATCTTCGTGTATAAACATATCTGCGGCAAAAAGTAGTATAATTTCCTTGAGAGCAGTCAAAACTCGTTTAACAATAGCATACATTCTTGGACAAACAAAATAAACCACTTTGGCTTTAAGCAGGAAACACTTCGCACTATTCAATGAGAACAGAAATTTGACTGGAGAGCAGTAACACAAACAACTATGTAGTAGGCACCATATAAACTTAGGAAGCCAAACTAAGCTGCAGTTTATGGCATGTGTTACAAGCCATTATATGGAAAATGATATTTGATCGGTTCATATTACATATACAAAGAGAATAATTACTTTTGTATATTCATATAATCTAGAAATGAGTACATGATAATATGATCAAGTAAGACGCTTAACCTCAAGTATGAGCATGTATCACAGACAAACCCAAGCAACATTTTATGCAAACAGGTGCAAACAGGTGCAAATGCAATAAAACAAATACCTAATACACACTGAGTGTAAGGTAATGATTCTATTTCCTTCCACTAAATCTCTTCTTACAATTTAGTGTACGACCCACCGTTGAAATTGCTCTTTTAGCGGACTAATTGTCTTCCTAAAATGTGAGAGAAACGTTTAAAACAATTTTCTTCCATTTTTCCTTAATTTTACTCCCTTTTCGCACCCACCCAACACTTTACAGAGAAACAAAAATAAAACTATTTCGATTCATTTCTGTCAAAGAAAACAAAAATAAAATTGCTCCTCCGAGTCTCAAAAATCCAATCAGTTCAGGAATCACAAAAATGGAATGAAGACTGGATTTCAGACAAAAAAAAAAAGAAGATGATAATATAGGGACCTCTTCGTCAGTGGAGTCCGAGGAGCTCGACGGGAAACTGGGATTGCGATTTGTCAGTGCCATAGCAACGCAAAGCAAAATTGGATAACAAGAAAACCTGAAATGATTCAGATAAAATTTTGTATCTGATGGCGAACTCGACCCGTGCTCTACTATGTAGACTGGTTTTTTACTGGGAATCCGATCAAATGTTTAGTACCACAACAATGTCGTGTAATGGTCACTTGTATTTCACCGCGGTGGGCTCCAAACCTTTTGTGTCTTCTTTTTAGTCTCTCCTCGGCTTCTTGGAGAAGTTTCTCGACCACTTTTCTTCTTTCACAGGGTTTGCCTCTTCTTTACTTCGAAGAGAAGTTTTGGTTGACGGACTACTGTTATGGGATAAAAAATCTTCCCAAATAATTGTTGATTTGTATCCGATAAGAGCATCTCCCGTAGGAGTGTTATTATAACCAAAAAGTTTTTATCTCTTTTTTTTTTCTATAGCAGAATAGTTATTTTAACTTTTTTTATAATTTTATGAACAGTAAATAGCTACTATTGGATATTTACTGTTCATCAATTATTTAATTTTTATTATATTTTCTCTTTCTCTCTTTCTCTCCCCCACTTCCCCATTTAGGATTCAACGAAGAAGGAAAGAGAAGAATCAGAGAAAATGAGATCTGAGAAAGGTGGGTCGACCGAGGAGAGGCGCCGATTTTTTCCGACGAGCAGAGGCGCCGATTTCCATTGAGCAAAGGCGCCGATTTTCCTGCGGGTCGTCGTCCAGCGGTTGAATAGTGATTTTTGGCGACTTCCAGCGGTTGAAAGGGGTTTTTCTGTGGATTTTTCCTTAGTTGGCCGATTGGGTGTGTTCCCTATAGTGGCGTTAGTAATTTCGGTTGTGTGCGTGTTGGCTGTGTTGTGAACATCCAGCCGTGTGTGTGTGTGAATCTCTTGTTGGATTTTAGACAAACCCATGAGATTTGTTGGGGACGATTTTGTAATCCCTGTTTACCCGTGTCCCCTGATTTGTGAATTTGGGTTTGATCAATTATGGAGATAATTGGTGTTTGTTGTTATTTTGGCAGGAAGTTGATTGGGTGTAGAATTCTGGTGAACCCACCGGCGAGGAGGAGTGACTGTAGAGAGAGAAGAGGGAGGGAAAGAAAATAAAACAATAAAAAAATATTATTTAAAGAAAATGAAGAGTGGAATATATATTATTGTTAGAGTGTTTTTAAAATAACCAGTAGTTAAAGTAGAGATTGATACTTTTTGAGTAGATACTTTAACTCCAACCGCTGGAGATGCTCTAAATCAATAGATTTAGATTATTTGATTATCATAAATTAAGGAATTTGTTAATCTTAATTTAAGGAATATATTTTTATTTGAAATTATTTAAATCACATGTAAAGCTCTATAAATAGAGCCTTGCACTCAGATCAAATATGAATGAAATATATAGCCTATAGGGCTTTAACGTCTGGATGGAAGTTATAAGCCGAACCACCTTGATATTTATATCTTTTCATTTATTTCCTTCATATCTTTATTTAATTATCAGTTTCAATATGATATTAGAGATATAGGCTAACACCAGTATTCGATCATGTGGATTTCAATTTTTATTTTTTTGTTTAGTTTGCTTCCCTTTATTCTCTTATCGTTTTGTCTCTGATTTTCACGTGGTATCAAAAAATAAAATGAGATATGGGAGTTTATTTTATTTTTTAATATATTTTATTCTTGATAGTAATACTTATGTAGATCTTAAAGCAAGAAGAAAAAACCGAAGAAAAAAAACTCGGTTGGAGAAAAAAAAAAGGCCAAAAGGCAGGAGGCATTTTGTGTGGTTCAAGTAGCCCATTTTAAGCCCATAGTCGGCCCCATTCCCGTCACAGTCGCCTATGTTGAAATTTTGGTTAAAGTAAACGATGACGGTCAAAGTTGTCAAAGTCAAAGTTTCGGTTATAGCAACCGATGTTCCAATTCAAGCCATCGTAGCCATTCTTCAACCATTCAATGTTCAAGATCAACAATAACTAATAGATCGTTCATCTTGCGGGGTCTATTAAAGGATAGAAATCCTTTGAAATAATTATTGATTTGCATCTCATAAATTAATGGATTTAGATGATTTGACTACCGCAAATTAAGGGATTTGTTAACACTAATCTAAGTGATATATTTGTATTTGAAATTATTCAAATCACATGTAAAGCTCTATAAATAGAGCATTGTATTTAGATCAAATACGAAGGAAAGACGTAGCCTATAAGGCTTTAATGTGTGGATATAAGCCATAAACCGAACCACTTTAATCTCTGTATTTTTTATCTTTTCTTTTACCTCTTTATTTAATTATCAGTTTCTATAACTACCTCTTCATTTTGTACTTCATCATTTTGATAGTGAATTTTATTCAATCGTCTATATCAGTGAATGTAAGCTTGTTAAGTTGAACCACTTATGCTCCGTTTGTTTCGGCGTAAAATGATTTCGGCATTTTCCTGTGTTTGGTAGGGGCGAAAATAATAGTCAACCGGAAAATGATTTCTGTTTGACCAAAAATGCTTAGTAAATTTTGGAAAATGATTTACGTATTTTAAAAGCGTAAATCATTTTCCGAAGATGCCAGACGCAGTTGATCTATTTTAAACGGCACAGTCGACCTTCACGTTCAAGCAACTGACCACCATTGAAATATTGCCGGAATCTGGCGACGGAATCCGGCCACCTTCGCCGGGATCCGGTCAGCCAGATTCCGGCGACCAATTTGACCGGAATCCGGCCATCTGGCCAGACCGGCCGGATTCCGATCATCTAACCGGATCTGGCCAGAAAGGCCGGATTCCGACCAGAGAGCCGGATTCCGTCCGGCTAGCCGGATCTGGCCAGAGAGGCCAGATCCCGGCCGGCCCTGGCCAGAGATGCCGGTTCCCGGCTGGCCCTGGCCAGAGAGGCCAGTTCCCGGCCGGCCCTGGCCAAACAGGCCGGTTCCCGGCCGGCTTTGGCCAGCTTGTCGGGATCCGGCCTCTCTAGCCAGATCCGACTATCCCAGATTCCGACGAAACTGTCCGGATTCCGGCCTTTATCTCGAATTCTAGCTATATTAGCCGGAATCAGGTAAAAATTGTCAGAATCTTGTCGATCAGTGACCGAATCTCGTCATCGATGATTTTTATATTATTTTACATTAATCTTTTTATGTTGTGAATAAAAATTGATTTTTATAAGTTAATATGATTAAATAAAAATATAAAAAAATATTTGCGATTTTCCGTACCCGCCAAACACCGGAAAATGCTTTCGACGGAAAATAGTTTCCTGAAAAATGACTTCCCTGAAACCATTTTACGACGGAAACCATTTTACGTCGAAACAAACGGAGCATTAAATATTTTGATATGTTGTGTGTTTAGCCTTTAAAACGCAAATTAGCCTTTAAAATTTTGTGTTTAAAAAAAAAAACACATTTTTACTTGCGATCTGAAAAATTAGATTTTTTGCGTTTTCAAATTATAATTTTTAAAAACGCAATTTTCAAACAATTTATAATTTACGATTTAATTTAAAATTATATTTATTGTTTATAAAAACGCATCTAAAGCTCTCTCATACTCGATTTTTATTCGCACCGCCTGAGATTGCGGGAGAGAGAGAGAGAGAGAGGCGCGCGCGCACGGTGAAACACATCAGGCCTATGGTATGGCCTTTTCAAAATACATGATCAGTAAATCATGGGCCAAAAGTATTGGGCCGAGGATTATTGAGCTTCGGTCAATGGGCCTGTATGTAGGCTTTGGAAAAAGCAAAAGGATCATTTAGAGCCGTCATTACAACTACGCTAAACAAGAATTGTTCAACAAACATTGACCAAGAAGCTAGTTAGTTTGTTAAAATAAAGACAAAAAAAACTAGTTAGCTCACCACTCTTCATCATAGTTCCCTTTCTATGCTTTCCGGACCGAATCAGGATTTTATTTTATTTTATTATTTTTTTTTAATCTTAAAGAGAAAAAGTATGAATGAGAGTCAGAATCTATTTTTAGCAGGGGCTAAGCGTAATTTTTAAGATTAAAAATACATATATATTTAACTTAATAAAAAAAAAAATTAAAAACCAAGGAGGACATACCCCTTAATCTACACATGGTTTTGTCCTTGTAAGCTTCACATAAAAAGAATCATCTAAAAAGTGATTACATCTAAAAACACAAATTTTATTTTAATTATGATCTCAATGGGGTTGCAAAAAAGTCTAACATTTTGATTAATTAGAATCTGTTATATGTCTAATCATCAAAATAAATATGAAAATAAATATCTTATAATCATATGTCAACCTCACATTTCTTGGTATCTCACAATTATTTCACTCAGTTGAGAAGGTAGCTAGTGTCAATAAATCCTTGATTTTTTTTTTTTATTTTTTTTATTTTTTTTATTATATATATATATATATATATATAACAATGGAAGATTGGCACGACTTCATCAGTAAGTTGGAATAGTTATGGAATAAAATTTTGATTTTTAGTATTACTCCTTCAAGGATTGTCTTGGCAAAGTTTAACATTTAACAATAATTGGGATGTGGGACTTGATAATAGAGCTTCCCATGTCAAATTTATGATAGAAGCGCTCAATCCTACTTAATTAGTTTAATCACTGGGCCACATTTAGAACACAAGGATTTTTTTTAACAAAAAAAAATAAAGATAAGGAAAATGTATAGAAAAATTACATCGACCTCAAAATATTTATTAAACAATTAAATCAACTATTTTTATTTATTTATTTAAACTTTTGAAATAATTGATAATTTAATATAATTATCAGACTAAAAGTTTTAAGTTCCTTATAAATGACATATATACATACCGACATAAATTAGCTAGAAATTGGTTTGTAGTTAATTCATACAGACTAGTCTAATAAAGTAACGTGTTTTTAAAGCATCTGTTTTTTTTTTTTTTATTAATACAATTAAAAAAAAATATGTTTTTTACATGCTAAAGAATTACATGTTACTTTATTAGATTGACTTATAAAAATTAACTACAAATCAATTTGTGGCTAGTTTATGTGTAACACAAAATTTAGGTGTGGAAGCTCTCCAATATTTGTTTACATTATCATTTTTATATACAATCCGTAACCGCAAAGTCTTGCCCACTTCTCTTATTTCTCAACCGATTAATGTCAAAGCTACGAAACCAACAAGTTTACGTATGCTTCCCCGTTGAATTCGTCTGCATGTTTCGTACACACCCTGATTCGTTGGATTTGTCACATTAGTTCCCATTTGTCTGTGTGCCTCTTCTCTTCTCAGTCAAAGGCAGATAGGCGATGCTTCTTATGCAATAGTGCCTCTGCTCTCTCTCTCTCTCTCGATCTCTCTATATATATATTTTCTCATGTAGACCGTTTCATATGATCACCAAAGAGTTCGTTAATTGCCATGGAAAAGCACTACTTCTTTCTCTATCTTTCTCTCTTGCTTGGTTTCCCCTTGCTGCATGGATACTCTGCCTATGCTAAAGGAACCGCTGATGGGTCCGAGCAATGGGGATATGTTGAAGTTCGACCCAGTAAATAACTCTTTATTAATCTTCTAGCCATGCACCTCCTTTTTGCTTCCTCTCTTTCACATCTTTGTTGTTAACCTTTTCATAGAAATGTCTGTGCTGTGTAGAGGCTCACATGTTCTGGTGGCTTTATAGAAGTCCACATAGAGTTGAGGATCCATCCACTCCATGGCCAACACTTCTCTGGCTCCAAGGAGGCCCTGTGAGTGCCTAGATTTACAACACTTCTCTGGCTCCATATAGAGTTTAATCTGATTCAGATTCTCTGTATTATAACATAGGGTGGCTCTGGAGTTGCATTCGGAAATTTCTTAGAAATTGGTCCACTGGACGGGAATTTGAAGCCCCGGAAATCAACTTGGCTCCTAAAAGCAGATCTCTTATTTGTGGTACAATTGTCTGCACTGCCTTATATATATATAACAATCTTGTCTTCTTAATCCTTTTTATCCTAAGCTGTTTGTTTTCTATGGACAATATAGGATAGCCCAGTGGCAACAGGCTTTAGTTATGTGGAGAATAAGTCTTTGGTGGTTAAGACTGACAAAGAGGCAGCAACAGATTTAACTACCCTGTTGAAGAAGCTCTTTAATGGAAATGAAAACCTCCAAAAAAGTCCCTTGTACATTTTTGCCGAATCATATGGTGGAAAATTTGCTGTCACTCTAGCAGTATCAGCTCTAAAAGCAATTGAGGCAGGAAAATTGAAGCTACAACTTGGAGGTAACAAGAGGAAATTCTTCCGACCCAGTTTAATGAACTGACATCTGTCCTTAAAATTCGTGCATTTTTAACCGAAACCAGAAGTTTATGCCTAATCTTGGGCTTTCATTTTGTGCATAAATATAGGGGTTGCATTGGGAGATAGCTGGATTTCTCCTGAAGATTTTGTGGTATGTAATTCCTGCTAGAGGCAACCCATTTGCATGGTAATCTTTTTGTATTATATGAACAATATTTCGGTTGGTAGTGATTAGAACTTATGAACTGAATTATAGTTCTCATGGGGATCTCTTCTGAAAGACCTGTCACGAATTGACGGCAGAACATTGAACAGCTCAAACAGGTTTGAAAACTCTGCCTATTAAACTATAATAATAATTCTGAACTTCCCACTAATTTAACATTAGTTCATAATTTGCAAACACAGTTTAGCTCTAAAGATTCAGCAGCAGCTGGCAGAAGGTAACTATAAAAATGCAACATCAACACTGAATCAGCTCGAGGACTTTATTCTAAATCACAGTAACAACGTGGTACCTCTCTGTTTCTGTCTCTGTCTCTCTCTGTCTCATCTCGCAGAATATAATTGATTCATGGGATTGGAATTGCAGGATTTCTATAACTTCCTGCTGGACTCTCGCAATGACCCTGTTGTTGGGAGAAGGGGATCCAACGGAAAAGCACCGATAGACAAGTACTCGGGATATCTATCCACCAAAAAACATTCACCAGCTACAGAACGTGATCTTCCTAGCTTGATGAATGGGCGAATTAAAAAGAAGCTAAAGATCATTCCCAAGAACGTAAAGTAAGTTCCTGCTGAAAACTATAGGAATGGAACTTTAAGCAGATAAAAAATTATTTAATTATTTAAAATTAGAGGCAAACGGCGAATACAAGGTTTGAAACCTTTGTTAGGATATTATATTAAATCACCGCATGTGGGCTCAAATTCTTCCTGGAAATGGGAGATAAATGACGGAAACAAAGTTCGAACTCATAATTTTTGCATTAATACCGTGTTAAGCTAATAGAAATGGATCAATGTTAAAGATTGTTCTGCAATTACTTCTTGTAGATGGGGTGGACAGTCCCGCTTGGTTTTTCCAGCCATGACTGGTGATTACATGAAACCCAGAATCAAAGAGGTAATAACAAATGTCTGTGTCTACTTAAGTTTGCTTGTTTTCTCTTCTTCCATTTTCTTACAGACCAATTCCATAGAAACTTCATTTTCACTCCTTAAGAGCTTTTAGAACTGATTTGTCTTTTTTCCCACGGTAGCTCATATTTACAGTGTCGTCCAGGTTGACTATCTCCTAGCCAAAGGCATAAAAGTGACCATTTACAATGGACAGGTAAAAAAAATTCCATAACAGGGCAGAACAGAGAAACATATATATTGACTGCATTTTCTTTTACCATCCTCTGAAACTCAAACGGCTTTATTGTCTATATATAACAGCTTGATCTCATATGCTCAACCAAAGGAGCAGAAGCATGGGTCGACAAGCTCAAGTAAGAGTAATAAATTTCAATTTGAGGTCCAAAAAATTTAAGTTAATAGAAAATAGTGAAATTAATTATTAAACTACTACTTAAATTTTTCAAAAGTTTAAGTTAATAAATTTAATTATTTAATTAATATTTTAACTGAATTATTATTTTTTATGCTCAATTCAGGTGGGATGGCTTGAGAAATTTTTTGAACTTGGAACGCACTCCTTTATATTGTGGAAGAGATAATACAACTACAAAAGGGTTTGTAAAGTCTTACAAAAACCTGGTTTTCTACTGGATTCTTGGGGCTGGCCACTTTGTAAGTATCCATCCATCCATCCATCTTCAATAGATTCATCGCTTGTGGGTTCATTAATCAACATTTTAATGATGAAAAAAAAAATATTGATTTAATTATTTAATTAATATTTTAATACGCATTTTCAGGTTCCAGTTGATCAGCCTTGTGTTTCGCTAGAGATGGTGGCCACGATCACTAGGTCTCCGAATCATTCTTAAGAATACAATAATGGCAGAAATATGGGAAGGGAAGAGGAAGAAGAAGATTGCTTTGTCAAGCAGCAACCATGAAGCTGTAATTTTTGAAATGTTTATCTCTTCCTAAAGAAAATTAAATTATTTTTTGATTGTAACAGATGAGCTGGTGGTTTGAAGTTGACCAACTCTTTTTTTCACTATTATATGAAGGAAGGTTCCATGAAGAAGCAATTTGTCAAATTACACCGGTTCTTTATATTGGATTTTCAACGGCAAGGATGATTGGAAGTGTGCAATTAAAAAAGAGAATAAAAAATAAAAAATAAAAAAAAAAGTAAAGGAAGAAAGAAAAATAAAATAAAAATAAAAATAATCTTTTTGATAAGGCTCAGGCAGGGGCCAAGGTAGCTAGGTCAACTAAGGTTGATTAAGCTACATCCTGCAAAGTATAGTGCTTGTGACTAGTTACAAGAATAATTGTATTTATATTTATATTTTATAATGATGACGTGATAATTCTAATTAATTTTGAATATGTTTTTTTTAATAATGATTAATCTGAGGTTTGATTTGAGACGGATTGAGAGTTACGCAATAAAAATATGCTTTCTAACATTACTCTATAAAAAAAAATCTAAGAAATTGAATGACACCTCGGTATCATGTGCTATGATTTGTTTTTTGTGTCTTATTATTATGAGTAACGTGTTCCAATTCTAACGGATCTAATTCCAAGCGTTGAATTCAATCCAAACCAAATCTTTGCGAATAATATTGTATATTTGGAATGGAGAGAGAGAGAGAGAGGGGAATGTGGACAAAATTTGAAGGGATTTGCGTACAATGCATCATCAATATTTTTTTTTGTTCTTTCTTTTTTAATATCCTTAAATTGGGGGGATTTGTGGGGACAGAATTCTAAGTTTAATGTTTTTTTTTGTACTTCTCCTTTCATTTTTATCAAATAATCATAGTTATTAACAAATCAAGCAAACTCTTAGCACTTATTGTATTGATAATTGTTACTCTACTCATATATATAGTGCAAACCTCATTTCCAAGAGTGGGGTGGTTGTTTACCCAAGTATACCTGAAAGACAACTAATTGAACCCCCAACCAACCTAATGTTATTGAACCATTTCTAAAAGCAAGCAGTTGGTGATGGTTCCTGTCTTCTTCTTCTTCTTCTAGGCGATTCTAGTAATAAAATTGTGACAAATCAGAAAGTTAGTCTCATATTGGGTGCATGGATTGTTTTTGTATTGAGTATGTGTATTATAAAATATTGCATAAGTGTTAAATCTCACATTAATTTCTGATAACTTGACTTGTCTCTTTTCATATGTGACTAGCGCTTTTCAT
This sequence comes from Alnus glutinosa, assembly GCF_958979055.1. Taxonomy (NCBI): domain Eukaryota; kingdom Viridiplantae; phylum Streptophyta; class Magnoliopsida; order Fagales; family Betulaceae; genus Alnus; species Alnus glutinosa. The sequence continues at coordinate 1,358,976 of NC_084892.1, forward strand.
GATCTTAACAAAACTTTGATAGAATGAATATTTCTTTGTTATAAGATTGTACAAAAATTCAATCCCCTCTTCAAAAACATTAATGAAAAGGGCTTAAAAATAAAAGGCTAATAATAGAAAAAAGATACTTCATTGGAAGAGTTCAAAAGTCATGTAAACCTAACAAAGTCCTAGTTCTCTCAACCTGAACTTTAGATTAGGTCTCAGTTCTTACCATGTAAACCTAACAAGGTCTCAAGTCTCAACCGTTACCATTTTAGACTTATCTAGTTTTACAATAGTTTGTTTTTTTCTTTAAGCAAACCTAACAAGGCTTGTACTTTTTGTTTCTATCTTTAGGATTACTAGATAGAATTTAGTGGTACAAGCAATCTATCTATCCCTATCAGAAATCTTAACCTCAAAAGCTTAGATTTTTGGACTCAACTATGTTGTATTGACCACTAACCACTCGCACTATAACATTTTTTCAATATACGACTCAATCTTTTTACCCATATATATACTAGAATAGAATCCTCTCAATTTCAAATGAAATGAATGCTATTTATTTTATGGTCAAAATTTAAAGTTAATACATTTAATGGTGTACATGATTTTCTATTATTTAATTTTTTTAAAAAACGTGTCAATATTGACTTCATATACATCGTTAAATGTAAAAACTTTAAATTTTGACATTTCATTTAAAATAGATAATATCGTGGAGATTATCCTATTCCATACATACTCGAGAAAAAGAAACAAAAATGAACATATCAATAAGTGCCATTAAGCTCACGTTTCCCTTCAAAAAAAAAAAAAAAAAAAAATGAATTATCAAGCAAATATGTGCAGGACTATTTGGGCTAGCCCAAGCAGGCAAGCAAATATTGATTACTCTAATAAAACAAACCTAATTAACGAAGAGAAGCCCAAACCTAAAAACTTTTGCATCACATCCATGATCCACATCCACGATAAATCAACTTTAATACTACTGGTCAAGAAGCTCCCAATTACCAGATGGAACAAATTGAAAGCAGTAAAAAGGTCGGACTTCTAATTAAAAAAAATCAGGACAAAGTTTTCTTAAACTAGGTAATAGAAAATTATTTCAATACAGTTTATTAAATTAAGATAAGTGCATGTGCATGTAATTTTTAAATGTATTTTTAATATAATTTAATATTTGTTATTAGATTAGGGTTTGTTTCGGTTTTCGATTTAAAAAAGTGTGAGTTAAAAATAGCGTTTGGCAAAATCACAATTTGACTTTTAAAATCACATTTTAACCTTTAAAATTTTGTGTTTTTAAAAAAACATCACATTGTCTGCGATTTGAAAAAGCAGATTATGTGTTTTTAAATCGTAATTTTTAAAAACTCAATTTCTAAACGATTCATTTTTTACGATTTGGTTTAAAATCGTATTTTTTTGTTTACGAAATCGTAATATGAAACTCTGAAGAGATTGTTGAGAATCATGTGAGAATTTAAAAATGCATGCAAAAATAATTTACTCAAAAGATAAATATTAATTTAATACATCGAATTGAATCTTATAAAAAAAGAAGAAGTTTCAATCAAATTTGGTCCGGATCTCGGATCTAACACCCTCGAAACCATCCATACACCCGACCCGAAAATCCATTTCCTTTATTTTATTTACTTTAAAATTGTTGAATCTTCTACATGATTTACTTGTAGCGACGGAAAACGCGTAGCGAGACCCAGAAATCTCCAGTCCGAGGAAAAAGATTAAAGAGATTGTTGTATTGTTCGGAGTTCGTCCACTTAATTGGCGATCGAAGCCTCTCCTCGCGATGTTCAAGTTTTGGTATTGCCGTCTCTGATTTTCCTTTTATTTCTTTTTCTTTTTGGTTTCGCTTAAATTAGGGTTTTCTTGAATCATCGAGAAATTCATTTATTTTTCACTTCTTTTAATCAAATTTGTTTAATTTCGATGCTCTGAAGCTTTTACTTTGGGACTTATCTTTTAGATTTCTGATAATCTGAGCTCGCGCATGTTATTTATGTTACTGAATTTTGAATATCAAGGTTTATAGACGGTTTCGGGTTTGCAATTTGTGTTGTAATTAGAGAAGCTAGTTGAAATGACTAGAATTTTGTTGATTATCAAGCTTTATTTTTAGAATCTATTTTTTCAGCGAATTACTGAAAGTTGTTGTGGTGAATGATCGCCGATGCGGCGAAGTTAGAAAATGAATGGAAATTAAAAGATATGTATCTTTGTTGTATTTGGCATATGATAAACGATATAGAACCCTTAATTTAGTTTGAATGTGTTTTTTAAATACTATAGTTGATGTCTCGATATGGTAAATTTTTTCTTCTCACCTTTTGGGTTGATTCTTGTAAAAATAGATAAAATTGAAACAATCTTTTTCTGGGCATTGTTAACATGCTGTAATGTACAAAGTTGTCTTGTACTTGGTAGTATAAGAAAATGGGTATCCAAAATGCCATGGAGATTTAGAAGAAATCAGAGCAATGTGGTATAAGAAGAAGACGATGCAGCATTGAAATAATGGGTCTTACTGCTTTTTATTTGTGTCTATTTTTTGAATTTTGTGGAGATAAGAAAGGGATCATACTTCATTGGGTTTTCTTCTTCTTGCTCTGGAAATATTTATATGTATATATATTCTGCTTCCGTGTAACTAGAATAAAGCTTGTTTCTTTTCTTTTGTACCTTTTCAATAGCTGTATGCAATCCATTGAAAGGTTAGACAATCTCTACCTGCAGGGGATCTCAGGAGCAACAGTCTCAGCCACGTCCACAGGATGGTTCTCCGCAGTCCTGGTATCCTCCTTCTGTACTTAGCTCACCAAGTTCTTCTCGTCCAGGAACACCGGGTAGCACCTCTTCTAGCAGCTTCAGTTCACATAGGCCTACAGACCGGCCGCAGTCGCCATCACATGTTTCACCTGCCGAAGCGGCAGGTATAATTGCTGTTCTGAAGGACAAAAGGTTGGTTCCTGGTACTGGAAGATTCCATTTTATTCGTACATTTATTTTATGTTCCAATTTGATTGATTGATTTTTTTTTTTTTTTTGTTCTCTTTGGAAGATGGCGACTTTTGGAACATATGAAGGATATTGTTAAAATCTATATTGCTCAGATTGCTATATGTTTATTGATTCTCATGCAATTTGAATAAGGGGAATCTCGTTAGGACTACATCTTTGGTTTGTCGAGCATCACAACATGTCAACACATGGAAATTTCATATACATGTAGAGTTTAGGATTCTACAATCAAGTGCTGATAGATCCCTCTCCTTGTAATTTTTCATTTTCTAATAATAAATGAATTTTCCACAGAGATTTTGTAATAGAAGTCATAGATTTGTATATTATCAGAGTCTAAAGATCATGGAAAAGGATTGTAAAGTTGGCCTATAGTAATATCTCTTATTTAGTATCATTATAAGAGTCTAAAGATTGTGGAAGCAGAATGTAACGGTGTCCCGTAGTTATGTCACTTACACAGTATCATTTGCGTGTTGGGTTTATAAATTGCCTTTCTCTGCATATTGCATGTGTTTGTTTGAGGTTTTATTCCAATACATTGTTTTTGTGTTAATTATCTTTTAGCCAAATAGTAAGCTTGTTGTTAGATATTCCGTTTTTGTTAGCAACTGAAAATATAAATCAATTCTCAGAAAATTGTTAATTTGCTGATTTATTATTATTATACTTTTGAAGCACATGTTCGGAGTGCAATTATTTGATGCATTTCTTTCTTAGTCACTTTAGTAGTTCAAATAAAGATAACTAAAGTCTAAATCATCCAAATTATATTGTAATATTTCTAATTCCACTTCTATAGTTTCTAATATTTTCTTGTTTTCTTGATAAATTTGTTTAGTGTTGAGGAATTAAGGAAGCTTTTATCTGACAAGGATGCATATCATCAATTTTTACTTTCACTTGATCAAGTGAAGATTCAAAACAATGTAAGTTGTGGGTTATGATCTCTCTGATCTGACAAACATACATAGATTTAAAATTTTTGCATGTTGCTCCCTTTAATCTCACATGTTTTCTCCAATTTAGGCTTTATTTGTTTCGATGTAAAACATTTTCAGTATTTTGGGCATTTGGTTACACTTGAAAAACTTGGTCAACTGTTAAACATCCATTTTTCATTAAATGTGTTTTTTTTTTTCCTGACATGCACCCCCTTCCCAATGGCGCAAACACTGTTCTCCCCTTATCCACTGTTCCCCCCTTATCCACTGTTCCACCACTGACTAGTGACTACCCCATCGGTGTCAACTACGGTGTTGTCACCGACAACTTCCTACCATCTTCCCAAGTTGCCACCTTCCTCAAAACCCAAACCACCATCTCCCACCACCTTAATGAGTCTTTGAAATTGCCATAGTTTAACAATGGCCATAACAAGAGATGTGCCCTTCTGGAGATTAAGGAAAACTGGTAATCCTTGCGCATCCTACCCTAAGCGTGTAAAGGATAATAGGGGTTTATCCAGATAACTGCTGTGCCTTGATGAAACCTACCAATGCTCATGAGCAACAGTGACTTACTGGAATGGATTCTTTTGTAAGGATATCCAGTGCATGATGGTATCTTGTTTGCTTGTGATTCTACTGCCATGGTCTACTAAAGACTTATATGCTCCAGGCTCACTTCAGATCTAAATGAAAGAAAAAGAATGCATAACTCATGGAATTATGGATACCTAGGACCAAAATATTACCTGCTTAGTACTTATCAGGAAAAAAAAAAAAAAAAAAATTTACCTGCATTGAGGTCTTCTTGCTCCCGAAATGACTTTTTTAGGTTATATTTAGTTGGGGCATCAGATACAAGAAATATTAGGTTTTCACTTTGAAATCACTACCATAACCCCTATGGGAGAAGATCTTGTTTTTTTTTTTTGTTTGAAGTTTTGCTTATTAGATAAGAATGTCATAAAGCAACTTACAAATGTACCCTAAGTGGGAATAATTGATTGTAGTCATGGCTGACATGATGACATAATTGCGGTATTAATTTATGGTGTAATATGTAATAGATTCTCATGATTACCAAGCCAGCTGAAGTGTAAGAACAAAACACATCCATACGCTGCAAATGAAAGAATTTGTGCACATACATGCAGCACATGAAAAAAGATCAGAAAGCGCCATTTACATAATGTTAGAACATGCTTGCTCATGTAGCTTTTATGATACGATGTTGTTGCTGCATTATGCAGAGTCATATTGTAGTTCTGTTGTGTCTGATATATGAGATTCATCATATCTTTCTAATATCTTTCCTCCACCTTTTATGGCTCATCAGCTAAGAGATGAACTACGCAAGGAAACTCTACAGCTTGCCAGTGAGTGTGCTTGTCCCTTTCCCTCCAACAATTTATCTACTTTTTCAATATGTTATAGGTGGGAGAGATTAAATATTACCATCTTCTTTATCAGGGGAGAACTTGGAGAATGAACCACGGATTATGGAGCTTAGAAATCAGGTGAGTTTATAACCTCATCTGTCAATTATAGTTTGACATTGGGAAACTGATTGAAGAACTTTCTCCTCTTGATTTTATATTACAGTGCAGAATAATTCGGACAACAGAGTTAGCTGCTGCTCAGGAGAAACTTAATGAACTCGAGAGACAGAAGGAAGAGAGTTTGAAATTCTATTCCCCAGCATCCCTTCTCCAAAGGCTCCAAGGTATTCAACTATAATAAAAGCTTGAAAATAGGCCAGTGTTGAAAAACACTTGTTACAGATGGAGATGTGTAATACGTGTTTGTTGTTTCAGAGGCGATGAGTAAGACGGAGGAGGAATCTGAAAACCTGCACAGGCAGCTCTTAGATAGGGAGATTGATGTTGGGTCCTTTGTCCAGAAATACAAGAAGCTCCGTACTACTTACCATAAGCGAGCACTCATCCACCTTGCAGCCAAAACGTCTTCAACTGGTTGAATGGATATAATAAACACATTAATTGTTGTGTACTTTAATATTGAGGAACACTGCCTTATTCCATTGTTATAATTCTGTTTTTGTTGTAAGTTCATTCTGTATATCTTTTTGTCATTTCTTATCATATCTAGCCATTAATGTTGTTAATAATTAATATCAACTTTATTATTTTTTGTTTGAATAATTGCTGTTTTTAAACTATTACGTCACATCTCTCAATAGGAATAGGATGAGTCCTGACAGTGTGGATGCTTATCTAATTTTGTTAGAGAATTGGGTGATCCATCTCTGAAGCTTGTGTATTTTTGATATATCGTACGTATATTTTTTGCTATATTATATCATTAGTGCACCAAAAAGCTGTTGACTAGGTTGGCAACTCGTCTTGGAAGTTGGATTCGGGTTATGTGAGGCATGAGTATTAGATTATAGGGGTCAATTTGAGTTCAATTTATTTAATTAAACAGATTAGATTTTTCAGTTCTAACATGACCTATTTAAATAAGTATTCAATTTGATTTAATCTGCACAATTTGTTTAATTAACAAATTTTTTAATTATTGAGCATGAAAATGTCATTGTATACAAAGATATTGGCTTAATAACTCTTAATTATTAAACATGAAATAAAATTACATTATGGAAGTTATATTCGTGACAACTAGGGAATGAGAGAATGAGGGTAATTTTTTGTCTCAAGACTTTAGGGTTCTAAATTTTTTACAGTAAAAGTAAAAATTGTTTTAATTCATACGTGTTATGCGGGTCGCCCGTGGGTTAAGCGGGTTGATCCGAAATTTACTTGTTTGTTAATCATGTTTAATCGGATTGATTTGATTTAACCCGAATTCTATTTTACTAAATTTTAGCCCATTAATTTTAAGCTAAGTTTGTGCGAAAAGTTTTGAATCCTAAATTGCTCGTAACAACAGCTCATAAGTTTTCATATCTTTTTATCCTACTACGGACTATCGCTCTTTTGATCATAGGACTGTACTTTACCCGTGACTTAAACAAAATAACATTTGCGTTGACACTTACAAAATATAATTTTGTTATGCACGAAATCCACCCAAAAAGTGAATTTTCTGAGCAGAAAATAGGAGTATGTTGAAGCATATCCGTTCATCTATCAATATTCCTAGCGAGCTTCAGCATCCACTTGTACCTTTTTTGTTTCAAATGGACGAAAGGAATTAATTACAAACGTTACATCAAAATATTCAAAACCCTCCTAATCAGATAACATGAGAGTTTCTCAAGATTAGAACATTTGAAGACATTTTGATTTAACATTTAAAAAATGGTCAAGTAAATAGAAAATATTTTCACCTAATTGTATCCAAATTAAGGTTTTTTTTTTTTTCATGCACACCAGCTTACGTACACTAGGAGACTAAAGAATAACAATAGGATGATAAAAACAAAAAAGAATATATACAGATCTGCTTACACTAGGAGAATAAAGAATAAGAATATGATAATAAATAGGAAGAGAATGAGGGAGATCAATAAAGAAGCACCCAGTTACACTCCAAAGCTTTTGATTGCATTTTTATGAAATAGAAAAAGGAATATATACTTGAATTAACCAAGCTGCAAATATACTTGGTGAAAACGCATGGAACCAAGAGACTTGCTATAAAATGCCGGGTCGTTATTTGCTATACAAGCCCCCCAAACTCTGATCCCAATTTACCAAATACAACAACCAATAACCTCCTCTCCACCAAGTCAACAACATGGCTGAACTTGCCTCGGGCATCGCAGGAAAGATCTTGGAGAAGCTGGCATCCCTTGCTTACGAAGAGTTCAGCTTGGTATGGAACGTCAAAAGTGAGCTGAGAGAGCTTGAGCTCACCATGACAACCATTCAAGCCGTGCTCTTGGATGCTGAAGAGAAGCAAGCTAGCAATGGCCTGCTGAGCATCTGGCTGAGGCAGCTCAAAGATATTTTTTTTGATGCTGAGGATGTGCTTGGTGAAGTTGAGTACGGAGTTCGGAAGAAGGAAGTGATCAGAACATATGGGCGCACTAGTAGAGAGGTATGTGATTTCTTTTCATGCTGTAGCACCCTTGCATTCCGTCATCAACTAGGTCACAAAATCAAGGACATTAGTAAGAGGTTAGGTAAGATTGCAGCTCATAAGGATCAATTTAATCTTATACCTCGACTTGAAGATAGGCATGTCATGCATGGGAGGAGGGATATGACCCACTCATTTGTTCCTCCTTCCGAAGTCATTGGTAGGAAGAATGATAAAGAAAAAATAATAAGTCTTTTGAGGCAACCTGATGCTAACATGCATGATAATGTACATGTAATTCCTATAGTTGGATTAGGAGGGTTGGGGAAGACCACAATTGCTAAGTTGGTATACGATGATGAACGTGTAGCCAATCATTTCAAATTGAGAATGTGGGTTTGTGTGTCTGAGGATTTTGATGTTCCTAGATTAATAAGAGAAATCCTTAAATCTGCAACTCCTGAAAAAATTGATGAGACGTTGGGTGTAGATTTGTGTCAAACTAGATTAAGAGACTGTTTAAAGAACAAGAAATTTCTACTTGTTTTAGATGATGTTTGGAATGAAGATCGTAATAAATGGATTGAGTTGAAAGGAATTTTAAGTGGTGGTTCAGATGGAAGTACAATTGTAGTGACAACACGTAGTTATAGGGTTGCCTCCATTGTGGGAACTGGTCCCACATACACTTTAAATTGTTTACCCGAAGCTGATTGTTTGTCTTTATTTGTGAAATGGGCATTTAAGGAAGGAGAAGACAAACAATATCCAAACCTCTTAGAAATTGGAAAAGAAATTGTGGGAAAATGTAAAGGAGTTCCATTGGCAATAAGGACTCTAGGTAGCCTACTTTTCTCAAAGGTTGATGAACGGGAGTGGAACTTTGTGAAAGATAATGAGATATGGAAATTAGAACAAAATGATGATGATATTTTACCCGCATTAAAATTGAGTTATGATCAAATGCCATCTCATTTGAAGCAATGCTTTGCCTTCTGTTCTCTCTTTCCAAAGGATCATTGGTTTGAAAGTGATGTATTGATTCAATTTTGGATGGCGTATGGACTCCTTAATAAAACGCCTAATAATAATAATAATAATCAACATATAGAGTTTGAAGATGTTGGCGACATGTATATCAAGGAGTTGTGGTCCAGATCTTTCTTCCAAGATGTTGAGAATGAACTCTGGCACTATAGGTACAGGTTTAAAATACATGATCTCATCCATGATCTTGCACTCAAGGTTGCACAAGAAGAGTGTTTAACAGTCAACTTTCACACTCAAAACGTCGCTAAAACAATTCGTCATTTGTCATTTTCATTAAATTGTGTGCAAGTTCCAAAATATTTTTACACATTAAGTAGTGGTCTGCGAACCACTTTGTTCCCAACCATACAAGAAGTACCGGCCTTAATTGAAGCATGCATCTTGAGATTCAAGTACTTGCGGGTGCTTGACTTATTTTGTTCATCTTTTGAGGCGTTGTCAAGCTCTATCGATACTTTGCAGCATTTGAAATATCTGAACCTAGCTTGTAATCAAAGAATCAAGAAACTTCCTGATTCTATTTGCAAGCTGTACAATTTGCAAACTATTCTACTTTACTCATGTCCAAGACTTGAGGGGTTACCCAAAGAAACGAGGAAGATGGTCAGCCTTAGGTATATGTCGATAACAACAACGGCTTACCCGTGCTTGTTTGAGAATGGTGTAGGCTGCTTGAGTTCTCTTCGGTTTTTTGGTATATTTGGATGTCATAGACTAGAAGTTTTGTTTCAAGGGATGGACGGGAGCTTTACCAACCTTCGGACATTGGTTGTTTCGGGTTGTGAAAAGTTGACCTCTTTGACACTTAATATCAAGCACTTAACTGCCTTAGAGACCCTGGTAATTAAGTCTTGTGAGGTTCTTAGTTTGCCAGAAGGAGAAGACAGTTGGGATCTCAAGTTGAACCTTCGAAAAGTGGTGATTGAATATTTACCAAAGTTGGAGGTTTTGCCGCAATGGTTCAAGGGATCTGCCAACACATTACAGTACATGCGTATTTCGAAGTGTCCGAACCTTAAGGCCTTACCGAAGTGGCTGCCAAGTCTGAAGTCAATTCAAACACTTGAGATTGTGGATTGCCCCAAGTTGTCATCTCTTTCAGAGGGGATGGATGGTCTCCATGTGCTAAGAGAACGGATTAGAAAATGAAATGAGCAGGAGCGGTCCAAGAGTGCTCAAGACCAACGGTTCGACTGGATTAGCCCAAAAATGATGTAACGGGTAAGATTGCATTCTATAACATTACAATATCAATTGCTAATACTATTTGTTTATTCAAGTTACATATATATATTTTTTTCTTTTCTGTAATCACGTTTGTTTGTTTGTTTGTTTTTTTTTTTTTTCTGTTCTATATAAATATATAATATATATTTGCAGCTTCCATGGCATGACTTGAGCGAGAGATTCAGCAACTATTAAAGCCTCAATGCAGCTCAGTTCGGAGATATTAATTTGTTCCAGCTTGATTATGTTGTAAACATGTCGTGAATTATAATTTGAAATAAGAAATGTTAACCAATAAATATTTCTGTAATTTCAGTTCTTCCTATATATGGCATGTAAATAAATTAAGATGGCGATGCTTATACTTTCGTGACTACTTTCTTGTTTATAAAGTTTAATTGTTTATCAAAGCTTAGGGATTTCGTCCAACTATTATTTCTTTGAACAATTTCTGTATTCGATTACAAACGTTTTCTCTCATTTACGTCTACCTTCACTCCACACATACTCGCGCCAAAAGGAACAACAAAGAGAGATCACTCTTTTAGGCGATCCATCTCCTTCTCCCACTTAATTCCAAACATTTGGCGGCCAAAAGGAACAATAAGGTTATACCGGAACACCTGCAATTCAGACATTCACAATCAGCAGCCCATGTTTATGCTAAACAATTAACAATCCAAAGAACATCTCAATGAACTTGAAGATGAATGCTAAACTCCCAAACAACATCTCAGCTTGAATTCAATGGAAGGTGTATGTGGATAAATGACACTCACCTTATCATTGATACCCCGTAATTGAAGTTTTAGAGCTTCTGAAGTCTCTGCCCATTTAGAGTGATCTCCATTGCATCTACTTCCCCAAGCTCTCTTCAACGCCGATCGCCATTCTGATATTTGATGCCTTATTTCTTTGTTAAGTTCAACCCACTCCGGCGCACACCCGTTCTTTGAAAGGATTCTATACAGGGTGTCTTCTGCTGGGTCGGCATGAGGATTCGTACTCAGGTTGAGTGGTTTTCCTTTCCCCGGTAAGTTCTCAAACTGCCCTTCTTCCATGGAGTGCCATATTCTTTGCTCCACAACGTTTATTATATCAGTTTCTGATCTGCCCAAATCACACTCACGAAGGTCACAGACCAAACCAGAATTTGTGTCCAACAGATAGAGAACACAAGAACACCCATTAATCAATGGTTTCAATTGCTGGGATTTTCACAGACCGAATTGAACAAACATTCTCGTAGTCTAAACCACATGATGGTTGATTAAAAAAGAACCCAAATTCTCAGTTACACGCATGAATTGCATAATTAAACTGAACAAAAAAATAATACGAAAAAGAAATTGACAAACCCAATTCTTTTTTAACGGGCTAAAAAAAAGTTGTCGAATATTTCAGCTTCTAACGGAGACAGCCGATGAGGAGGAGAACGGAACCTGACGGAGTTGCGTTGGCCACGAAGCTCAGGAGGGAGTTTACGGTCGTTGACGGCGTCTATGACGGTCGACAGGCGGTCCGCAAGCTTCTTCTCCGTCTTGGGAGATGTGCTCGACGATGAAGGTGACGATGTTGATGAAGAAGAAGAAGAAGAGGAGGAGGAGGCCCACCTAGGTCTGGACCCACCAAAGGCCACCCCAGCCGTCGATCTCCCGATCAGGGACCATGATCTTGGACATGTCGCCATTGTTCTCGCGAGCCGGGTCGCCATGGTCGACGAACACGAGTGGAAGCTTCCGGGGTTCTTGAAGGCTCTAGAGGGGGCTTTAGTTGTTTGTAGGTGGCTAAGCTGTTTCCACGTGGTCTTCAAAGCAGTGGGTGGCAACAAACATACGATGTTCCAAGATGAATAGGCAATAGGAATTTTTAATCGGCTAATATTTTTTATATTTTTTAAAAAGTAATATAAAAACTCATGCATACAAATATTATTTTTATGAAAAATATTAGATGTACAGTTATTTTATAATTTCTGAAATGCATCACTAGGTGATTAGAAGGTATTGAAAACCTCTCTCTTTTCTCCAGAGCTTTCTCTCCCAAACAGTGGCGTTGTTGGCAGGGGGAGGGAGGTTCCCCTCCTCCCGGTTTTTCTTCTTCTCTTAGCGTTTTGGGCTAAGAGAGGTTTTGGTTCCTCCTTGGGTTGTTCCAGTGGAGGTTAGAGTCTCCCAGTCACTACGGCTGTGGAGTTTTGAGTCCCCTCGGACTTGTTTCGGTGGTGATTTTAGTCTTCCTAGTCCGTTTGAACTAAGGAAGTTTGTGTAGTTTTTTAGTTTCTTTTAGTTTTCTTTTGTTCTTGGCAGGAAAACATTCCAGAGAGGTTCCGGAGGAGGAGAGCCCGCCGCTCGTGTCGCTGGCGGAGAGATTTGGTCGTGCCTCAGTTTGTATCAATCTTTGAAGCTAGATCTGCGCTATTCCGCCATCCTCTAGTCGACACGCGCCCCCTAGCTTTGATCGTCCCCGTCCTTTGGCTCAGTCGCTGCCCGCTACGGCCGAAAAACTCATCGGTGACCATGCGCCAGGGTGTTCTTCACACTTTGGGCAGCTCGTGATGGCCACGTTCCCTTTTTTTTGCCGTGTCTGGTAGTGCCTGGGGGTTTCCTGTGTTAGGCTGCTGTAGGGAATCGGCCGGTGGCACACGTGCTGTCTCCGGTGGTGCTTTCTTCTGCCGACAGCTTCTGTCTTGGGTGTTTTTCTTGTATTTGACAGATTGTATTTGACAGTGTGCTCTGGGTTAGTTTTAGCCTTGTCATTACTTTTTAGCATAGATTGTTTGTGACTGACTCTATAGTGCAAGTAAAGGTTCATATGTCAACGCAGAGGTACCTTTTTGTTGGCTATGTTTATTTGTAACAACTGTCGGTATGATCTGTGTTCTGGGGTAACTGTAATGGGGTTTTTGTTCTATTCTGAGTCCCTGTAATAGTCTTGAGTCTAGTTTTGACTCTGTTTGACTGTAACTTTGTTACCTTTAGGTGATTTGATTTAATGAAATTATTACATTTTCCCTTAAAAAAAAAAAAGGAAAAAAAAAAAGAAGGTATTGAAAACTTATGAAAAAAAAAATATATAATTTCTAATCATAGGTTCACACGTCTTGAAAAGTGGAATGGAATGGGTAATGCCGTTAGAATTTATTAACACGGATTAATATATGATTGAAGAATATTAATATTTTTAGTGACTAATTTGACTCTAATTACATATTGACACATGTTAGCATATATGATTATACTTTACACATTGTCATTCGAGACTGTTATATAATACATCATCTGTAAGAGCAAAACAATTCGGATTTTTTCAGTTTATCTATTATGAAAATTTGTTATTTTTTTTGTTTTTCTACAAAGTGATTCAATAGGCCGTGTTTTCTTGTATGGGCATCTTAAATAAATTAAAAAAAAAAAAGCAATTTTTTCTAATTTAGTTTTCTACTTGCTACAGGATTTGCTTTTTTTTTTTTTTAAAAAAAAAATTATATTTTATTCAAATTTTTATAAATAAATTATATTTTTTAATTTTTATTTTTATTTTATCTTACAAAATCAAACCTCAAAATTTACGCACAAAATAAGAATTAAATTTTGATTTCATAAATCGAACACCCGAACACACCGTATTCTCTATCTTTCTCTTATCTTCTTGTTTTTTTTAAAAAACTAATTATTGGATATGCAGACCCACACTTTCACATTTTAAATAATCAATGCTTGAACCCCCAATAATCATCCACTTAATTATTTGAGCCACAAATATTTGAAGTCGTCGCAAGTAATTAGAAAATGTATATAAATTTTTCAAGAAGGAAAACACAATAAATTAAGAAGGAACGATATTCCATCAGAAACATCAACAGTGGCTTCAATTCCTTGGCTATTACCCATTTATCCGATTATTCGTTGGTACTATTGGGTTCATCACACAATGGGTTTGTAAAGTAAAATGGGCCTAGCGTATATTTAATCACATCTCGGTACACCAACGTCGGTAGGCTGAGCTTCACTCCTCGCCGGCCACCGGCAAAGTCTGTGAGAATGTTGCAAGTTGGTTCTGGCGACGACACTAATCTCACAGAGCATAGCTTGGGGTTGAGTTCCTTCCCATGTATGTGCTTGTTTACAATGATGTCGAATTGGCCCAATTCATCGGTAATGTCACTCGCATAATACATAACTCTACTTCTATCATCCATGCATGTTACTGACACCTTGCAACCTGCAACCACCCCAATTTGACACATTTTTTTTGATAGGGTCAATTAATGGTTTTCAACCTTTTATTAGAGCATTAACAAGCTAATCAAAATAGCAAAAATAAACATTCATTTCAACTAGCCACTTTGACTAAAAACTAGCTAGTTGTTACCGTGCTTGGCAAATTAATTAAAAAAAATACTTGATTTGATTCTCTCTCCTATTTGGGAAGAGTAAAAATAGATTAAAAAAACAATATTTTATACGGAATAATAAAAGTAGATAGCTAAAAGATTGATTTAGATGTAGATGCTTGAAAAACATGGGTAGCTAAAATAGAAAAAATGTTTTCATTAGCTAAATTTTAACTAAACATTTGGTAAGTCGAATTTAGATGCTCTTAAACGGATGAGAATTGGTTACAATTTGTTGACTGAATTGCAATCAATTTGGAATTTGAACAACCTTCCGTGAGAGGCAGGTGAGGGCTCATCTACATAGTATAGATGTAAAGCCCACTTATCCTAGGTAGCCCGAGTGGAGGGCCATCTACACAGATCGAGCAAGTGTGATCCAGCACTTGCTTATCGTGAATGGCTGTCCAATTGAATATAATTCGGTCAACAAATTGCAGCCATCTCCATCCTTATTAGACATCAAATTAACAAAGATGCGAGGATGTAATCCCTTAATCTTACCTTTGATGGGCTTGCCACCATGAGCCCATTCGTGCCAGCCCTGAGTGCAATCCTGGCACAATACCTTTCCACCTACATGCATGACCCCGAGATCCTTCTCAGCTAAAGCTAAATTGGTGCAACCCATTAGAAGAGATGCTGCAATTATCACCAACACAACTCCTCTCATCTCTCTCTCTCTCTCTCAAGAATCTCCAAATTTGGGTAGAGATGAGCACCATTCCAAAGTGATATACATATATACACTAGCTAGTGGTAGAGGGGTCATTGTCTAGGAGTGGGAGGGCACTACTTTGGGACGTGCAATCCACCAAGTTTGTTCAACATAATATATACGACTCCGTTATTAACGGGCTGTCAAGATTAATTATTGTTTATCTAGGAAAATAAAATAAATAAAATCTTCCATACAGACTTCGGAGTTTGGAGGCAGAGCAAATGAGAAGATGAGTAATTATAGGAAAAAGAGAGATTAAAAGGGAAAAAAACAACAAATTAGAACCACACGCTCTCAATTAAAATTGCACATTATTCTCACATGCTCTAGAAATACAAGTTAGTTTAACAGATTAAATTAAAAAAAAAAAATTCCCTAGCCTCCAACTAAATTTAAACAAAAACTGTCCATATTTTAGTAAGCAAAGTCATTTAGTTGCGGAATACAATTTGTCTATTGTTAATTTAGGACCGAGATAAATGAGTTATTATGCTGAGTAAGAAAGTATTTAACATTTTGTTTTTATCAGTGATCTAACCATGTAATTAATTAACTGCTAAATACAAATAATAAATGTTAAAGAAATACCATTTAGTAAATTGCCATACAACTAAAATAATGTGACAGTAAAAGATTTTGTAAAAAGAAAAATAGAAAATTGATTTTCACTCTTCACCATCTTAGTTGTATGAGTCCAACAAAATAGCATTACTCAATATATTATAAAGCAAGATATGTTATTTGTACACACATTGTGTGAAACCCATGCATGTAAAATAAATTTTACACCAAATATAAATGTGTGTATACTCATTTCATTAGCCTTATGAAAGGCAAGAAACCCAATTGCATAAGAAGCCAAATTACAAAATACAAACTTAATTGTAGATAAGGAACTTCCTATTACATTAACGTATATACAGAAAAGGACTCCAATAAAAAAAGCGAAAACATTAACAAGAAAATATTAAAACCAATGCCGAGGGATATCAGACCAATCCCGCCAGCCTAAGGGCATTGTCGAAATCGTCTTCACTATCCCAAGACTTCACCTGCAAAAACATAATTTAGAACTTACAGAAGCCAAAACATAGTGTTAAGCATAAACAGGAAAAAGGAAGAGGAAGAGGGAGTCCAAATTACCTCTGCGACTTCGGAGCCAAAATATTGCTCAATTTTTGACATGAGCATCTCGTCCCTATCACCACACAGCAAGTTAAACACAGCTCCTGTAAGCACAAATAGAACCGGTCAGCTATTCTATTTTATCCTATGGTTAGCTATACATGATAGGCTAACTACTGGGGACTGGTTGCTTGTTTGGGATTTTAAAGGGGATGTAAATTGTGGTTTCTGCATGGCTGGAATTGAGAGCCGAAATCACCTTTTCTTTTCTTGTGGTTTTAGCTCCCGAGTTTGGAAAACTTGCTTGCAGTGATGTGGCTTGTTGAATTGTTATACCAGTTGGAGTGAACTGATTGATGAAGGTTGTCGAACCTGGAAGAGTAAGAGTTTGATGGGGACAATTTGTAGACTTATCTTGAGCTATGCTGTGTATTGGTTATGGTGAGCCCGAAATGAGTTAAAAGTTGGTGGATAACCTCTCATCGAAGAGTAAATTTTGAAGCAAATTTTTTGGACAGTTTGGTGTAGAGTTTTTGGAAAGGGAAAATTCCCAAAAAATTATGGAGAATGTTATTCTTTGTCACAAATGGAACATTGATGTTTGTATTTTGAGTTAGTTGTTCCTTTTTTGGATGGGCTTTTTTTTTTTTTTGGTGTTTTGGTTTAGGCCCTTGAGTGTAGTGTGGGTATTCCTAGAGTTTTTTCTCTGGTTGTTCTGTTTTCTGTTGTTTGGGTCGTAAACTTCTTGTACAATTTGATTCTTTTTGTCAATATATAGTTCTACTCATTCTTTCAAAAACAAAAAAAAAAAGACTCCTAAACCAATCAACCTTCTTATACCTAAAGCCACGAGAGAGAGAGAGAGAGAGCTCGTACTGATGTGATGTTAGAGTCCTGGGGCTCATCGAGGAACTTGTTGATCTTGCTCTCCTCGTCGTTGATGGTCAAGGCCTCAACATTGAGCTCCAAGGCAGCTTTCTCCTCTGAATTCGAAGAAGATGCGCTTAACACCTCCGCAGGATCGTCCTCTTCGTTGCCCCATCGCTTTAGTGGTGTGTTCTCGGGCGACGCTTTGGTCGTATCTTCGGCGGCGTCTGCCATTTGAGCTAGAGAGATTGCAGACTAAGGATCTGGTCGTATCTCCAGCGGCGTCTGCCATCATGTAGATTTAGCATGCTAGACGCGTATTTAACATTAGTTCCTAGTTTTTATTTAATTTTCAAATTTATGATTCAGTTATGTAAAAAAACTCAAAATTGTATTTTATTTTATTTTTATTTCTCATGAAATTCACAGTTGGTACAAATTTTAAATGCCCAAAACATTCATAATTGCATAGATTTCTTATAATTTAAGATTTAAATTTAAGTCAAATTTCAAGACAAGGTACCGTACAATAAAAATCCATTCTCTGTATTTTATGAAAGAGGCCATCATGTTCCCTCTATTTCAAGAGCAGTTGCAAGTAGGGAAAAAGAATGTGTAAGATTATATATTTTTGTATTTTATGTGTAACTCCTACCAAAGAATGTGTTAGACTTTAGTTGATTCCAAGACAGACGTGAGAAAAAATAAAATAAAATAAAAATTTACTTATTTTCAATTTTTCATTATTTTTGTTTGCGCTCGTACTCTCAAACTTTAAATAGTTTTAATATGACGCAAGGATGTACCAAATTTTCGAAATTGATTATGTTTGTGCGGGCTTGTCAGGCCCAGGCAACTGGCAAGCAAGGATAGGAAATTTTCAGCGCCGGCCCAATGTCTACTTTTATTGATTTATTGTAAGAAGGTTATTATACAATATGTCACTGGAAGAAGGTTATTATACAGGCCCAAGATGGGCCCAAAGAGGCTTGACATGAGGCTCATCATCACAAGAGTCCAAAAGGGCCCAAGAGACCTAATATAAAGTCTCATTATCTCCCTAGTTTAGATATGCTCTCTTACACACAAGACCCCCCTTCATGAGAGATCTCTCTTTCCCTCTCTATCTCTATGTTTTCTCCTCCCATGTCAAGACATTGATTTAGGCATCAGAGTACCTTCGATCTCATGACCGGAAGCCTACAAACAGCCCCTTTTTTGTTTTGCAAGTAAGGGGGGTTAGCCCAAATCGTTTGTGACCACTTTTGAATCTACAACAAATATCTTATATCTAGAATATAAGATGTATGATAAAAAAAAGATATGAATCAATGAATTATGTTATCTATAGTACTATTCTCATTATTATAGTTTTCAATATATTTGGATATCAATGGGAAAAAGGAGACACATGTCCTGATTAGATTTACGAGACTTACATATAAATTTTAGAAACTATACGAAAATTGGTGAAATATGAGATGAAGGATAATTTTTATCCTTTTTTACTAAGAACATTTTCAGGTTGAAGGGGAGTTGGCTGGACTTTTGAGTCTGTCTTTTATCCTTTTTAATTTTTTAATTTTTTTTACCGAAAATTTTAAGTGTTTTACTTCGATGGAGTAGTAGTGCTGTTGTGAAAGAAATGTGACACAGGTATGCCGAAGGACGTGGCAATCTCCCTTGAGTTTCCAAGAATTTTCTTGGCCGGGAGGAAATTATTTAATAAATAGCTCATAGTTTCACTTCATAATAATAATAAATATTAAGTTAAGCGAGAGTCTCGTCGGCCAAATAACTATGAGACTAGTCTATTTTGAAGTGTTGAATAGCGTTCGGTAGAATGTCATTTTCATGTCAGATTAAAATTCTTTATAATTTTAAAGAAATTATAAAATTTTAAATTATGTGAATTTATATATCTTTTTGAATCGGATTGTTTGAAAAATATTACTTATTAAAAAAATGGCATGTTATTGAGATATTTAAAAAAAAAAAAAAAAATCTTTTCAAAAAGTTTTTTCTTCACTTTAAATAGACTCATCTTCTTTTGTAAATTAAAAGACAATTTTTTCTCAAAATTTTTCTACGACATAAAGCGCAAGAACTTGATAAAAATATACTCAATTTTCATTAATAACATATCACATTTTCATCAAATAATATTTTTTACGCTGATTGATGCAAAAAAAATTACTTAAATTCACATAATTTGAAAAATTATTGTAAGAAATCCTAATCTTACACCGAATTAAAGGCTAAAGGCTACTACTAATTAATTAATTTCAGGATTTCTTCATAATGTGGTCGTACTCACCTGCCAGCATTAATACGTTATTATATATTGATTATAGCATGTTATTGTTGACGTTACCATAATCCTCAACATTGTGGCCGTCTTCACCAGCATTATATATATATTGTTATTGATTATTGCTATATTTATTGTTATTATATATATAGTATGATTTGCCCAAAAATATATATATATATATATATATAGTATGACCAAATCTTTCTTAAACAACGTACATATGGCCACTTTTTCCTTGTCATGTAGTAAAAATCTGTCTCCTAGGATTGTACACTAGTTGTGCTAAAGTTGTCTTTTTAACATTTATGTATATATAATAGCCGCTCAACACCTTTTTAATAAATTCCAGCTCTTGTTTATTTCTCTCTCTCTCTCTCTCTCTCTCTCTCTCTCTCGGATCAAACACAGTCATGATACTCATACAAAGTGTCCATCAAAGGCGACGTTTATAGTTACGGTATAATATTGTTGGAGATGATTATAAGGAAGAAACCTACCGACGACATCTTTGTAGGAGAATTAATTCTGAGGCAATGAATAAACGCATCACATCCTGATAGAATGATGAAAGTTGTGGATGAAGATTTATTGAGAATAAAATATAAAAGAGATGTAATTATCATGCAAAATGTTGTTTCATTCATCATGGAATTAAGTTTAAAGTGTTCTGAAGAGTTACCAGATGAAAAAGTAAATATTAAAGACGTGCTTGTAAAGCTTCAAAAAAATTAAACCGACACTTTTTGAAAACAGAAACAGGAGTGTGTAATATCTTCGATCTACATCTTATATATATGGTTTGTTTGACTCTTCATATTTAAATAAATGGCTTGAGATTTTGTAACATCTTTCAATCTGTTGAGCCCTTTTTATCATGATCATCTTTTTTCGCCTTACGCTTCTTATTAATATATATAAAATTTACACAATGTTTATTCTTCATGCATCATGTTCATGTAAGCACAAAGTTGATCGTTGAGTAAACTCATCGAAAAGATAAAAATACTTTAAAATTTTCAATATAGCAAAAATATCTTTCGCCTTGCAGTAATACGTAATACTAAATCCACAAATTCCATTGGCTTGCACCTTCATCGATCCAATCCAAAAAGGATGTCATTGTTCAAAAATTTGTCAAATTCTAAGGAAAAAGATGGCACCGTGTCTCACATACACGCCATTCATTTGTAATCTGCATTTTATTTGTTAGGGTGAATGATAATTATTTTCTGTTCTATGTGTTAACGAATTAAAGAAAAATTGAAGCTTTTGATTGCTGCCATCGAACTCTAACCGTGTATTTCTGGCTTGATAGACTTGGCAGTTACCTTCATCCAACAGCGCCAAGTTTATGACGTACATTTCAAAAATGAGTGAATTCTTCCTAGATCAGATTTTATTTTGTTCTATCTAATAGTGTACGTAGTATCATATTATTTAAAAAATTTAAATAACGTAACAACATATTTATTATATAGCAACTCGTTCAATAAATAAAGTTGAATATCTAAAAGCTTTGTACTAATCGGACACAATTTAAATTAGGCTAGTGATGATAACTAGTATATATATGTAATGCTTATTCTTGGGGTAATTGCTTTAGCCAAAAACTGTCAAAAAAGGTTTTCATTTTTTTTTTTCCATTCTATTCAAAAAAAAAAAAAAAAAGTTGTATTAAGTTGGTCTTATAAAATATAAAAAATGTGACAGCCACACCATGAATTTAAACAAATGGATGGTTGAAAGTTTTGCATTCAATTTGAAAACATGGTTCCTCGTCCTAACTGGCAACCAAGCCGGTGAGTACCCTCTAAGAACACTAGTAGCAGTTTTCTTTAAACTTTTTTGGATCAATTTAAGGAATTAAACCACTTTTTTACTTCCTTATTTAAATACATTCCATAATAGTTTCCTTTATTATTTTCATATACCATTTAAAAGGTAAAGGTTTTTTTTTTTTTTTTTTTTTTTTTTTTTTTTTTTCTATTAAAATAATGTAAAGGGAGCTATTTTTGCTTTATTAGATTTAGGATACAAATTTTGGTTCTTTTAATTGGTGCTTCCTTAGTTTAGAAAACAGCAAAAAAAAAAAAAAAAAATCTGATTCAATTAATTTTTTTGAAATTTTTTCTACATTTAAAAAAGAAAATGAAATTTAGAGAAATTTCCACTAATACTTTAAATATGCATAGTGAAGAAAGGTCCAAATCACACGGCAACACAATTTGATCCATCAAAGGGAGGGGCATTGCATCAAAAGGGAGCTCAGAAGACTTGGGGTCTTCCTCCGCCTGTGTGAACTCTCATTTTCACACACTTTTCAGGTCTTCTCCCAAGGCCAGTTGAATTTATTGTGGCCGGTGGTGGCCAACCAACAAACAGAGCCACATCTTGGCCATTTTTTCCTTTGTCATTGCTTTCGCCAAAAACTGTCGAAAACGTTTTCATTTTTTTTTTCCTTTTTATTCAAACAAAAAAAGTTGTATTAAGTTGGACTTACAAAATATAAAAAATGTGACACCCACACCATGAATTTAAACAAATGGATGGTTGAAAGTTTTGTATTCAATTTGAAATCATGTTTCCCGATCCCAATAGGCAACCAAAAGTATCCTCTAAGAATACTAGCAGTAGCTTTCCTTATTTTTTTATTTATTTATTTATTTATTTTTTTTTTTAAAAAAAAAAATAAAATTTAAGAGATGAAACCACTTCTTACTTCCCTATTTAAAACAAAGCTACATCTTAACCATTTTTTTCTTTGTCATGTCTCGTAGAAATATTTATCTCATCATATCATAGCGAGTTGTTTTCTTCATTTATGTTGACAGGAGAGAAATTTGGACACA
The DNA here is from genome assembly GCF_958979055.1 of Alnus glutinosa. Taxonomy (NCBI): domain Eukaryota; kingdom Viridiplantae; phylum Streptophyta; class Magnoliopsida; order Fagales; family Betulaceae; genus Alnus; species Alnus glutinosa. Next base: position 1,381,507 of record NC_084892.1, read on the forward strand.
TACAAAGCACAACTTAGTCAAGCTCCAAAGTCCATTTATCTTCCTTCAACAACTTGAGCAGTGATTCACGGGGGATGTTTTGCCGTCCCCCAACCGTTGTTTTTTAATAAAAAAAACAATTTCTAATAAAAAATTAATCTCTGATGTGACATCAGAGATTACTTTTTTTTTTTTTTTTTATTTAAAATCATTTTTTTAATTAAAAAGTGACGGTTAGGGGACGACAAAACGTCTCCCGCCCATCATTTTCCCAACAACTTAGGTCACTTTTTCCTTGTCATGTTTCGATTAAAACCACCATCAGATACTATATGCATTTTTATTTGTTGTTTTATTTAATAATAATTTTTTTATGATGTCACGGGAGTATAGAATCATATAAATAATGTAAAGAGATGAAAGCATAAAAAAAAAACAAAATTAAATTGGTTCGATGTATGATCTACATCTATTTAAATCACAAAACCGTTCGCAAATTTAAATCCCGACCCATTTTCCTGGACGGATTAATGAAAAAACCGTCTGAACCTTTTTCCAAACGATTTTTTTCCAATTTATGGACGGTTTAAACCGTCCAAAAATCACTTTTTTTTTCTTCTTTTTTTTTTTTTTTTTTTTTTTTTTTTTTTTTTTTTTGTAGTGACTAAACAAAACAAACAACTAAGAACACTAGGGAAAATACAACCCAACTATACAGACTTCATTTTCTAATGAACTCTCTAAATTTTTTCTAAATTTTAGCTCAATAATCTACTTTTATTGATTTTAGCTATCATTTTTAAAAGGCTTCATATATCAAATTCTCTAAATATTTATCTATTTCAACTAAATATTAATGTTTTATTGGTTTTAAGCAATCACTCCTAACAAATAAGGAGAAATGAAAAGTAAAAAAGGAAGTGAAAAGAGAGAAATAATAAAATATTCAATAGCTCATGAAATTTGTAAGCTAAATTTGGAGTGAAATTTTGACAAAAGCTAAACTAGAGAAATTATAGAGAGTTTATTGAAGTGGACTTTTTGAGTTTTTCTAAATTTGATGAAAAATTTGAAATGGAGAGCTCACTAGGGATGCTTAGAGCATCCTCAATGGCCTCTCTACGTCAAAAAATTTATCAAATTTTGGTGAAAGTTGTTAAAATATCTCATGCATCAAACTCTTTAAAGTTTCTCTAAAATGGTGAATGGCAAAAACCCTCTTTATATTTAACCCCCAAAATCCTTTCTTTATTCATTTTTTTTAATTATTTTCTTTCAGTTTCCTGCCAAATCCTTGCAAGGGGAATCGATCCCCTTTAATTTTTTCTGTTTAAATAATTAAAGCAATTGCTCCAAAACTAATAAAAAATAATATTTAATTAAAATAGAGAAATGTTTAAAGAGTTTGATATAAAAAACTTTTAAAAGTAATAGTTAAACACAAAAGGTTGATCATTTCACTAAAATTTAATGAAATTTTAAAAATATTTGCAAGTCTAGTATTGGAATAAGGCAATAAGCCAACATATTTTTTCCTTTGTCATGTCCCGTAGAAATATTTATCTCGTCATAGCGAGTCCTTTTCGTCGGTTATTGTAGATAGAAGAGAAATTTGGACACATACAAAGCACAACTTAGTCAAGCTCCGGAGTCCATTTAATTATCTTCCTTCAACAACTTCGGTCACTTTTTCCTTGTCATGTTTCCATAAAAATCATCGTTATGTATTTTTATTTATTATTTTATTTAATAATAATTTTTACTATTACGAGTATAAAATCATATAAATAATTTAAAGAGATGAAAGAATGAAAAAAAAAAAAAAAAAAACCACAAAATTAAATGATAGTCCACACGTACTTTCAAAATTCAAATTCGCTTAAATGCGGCCGAAGACGATTGGATGATATGAAACGTCGTGTGTGGGCTACCATTTAATTTTCTCTCGCGACCGTTTGGCACAAAATCTTTATCATGGTATTAATTGCTACCCGCGCACACAGAGTCACACTCCTTTACATCTAGAAAGACCAAAAGGCCAAGATCCAAAGTCTTGCTAACAGCAACGTGCATATGGGACACAGAATTATCAACTTATGATAATATAGTTCCACCTACTCTTTGATCTCAATTTGAATTTTGACTCTATTTATGGTAAATGGTTTTGCCTCTTAGGCCTGCCCTTCAATTTGACACAAAGAAAACCAAAACTTCAATATTATATCTAAAATAAAGGATAAAATATTACAAAAAAAAAAAAAAAAAAAAAAACCTTGAACTAACAACCAATTTTAGAATAGCCTGTTAAATTTTTAAGTGCATTAATGCGATTCATCAAACTATCAAAGTGTGTCAAAAATGTCACTTATGTCAAAATATTTTTATAATATATACCCTTATTCTCTTAAAACCTAAAATAAAAAATTAATAATTCTTTTTATTTATTTATTTATTTTTTTAAAAAAAGAAATTTTAAAAAACTATTAATTTAAAAATAAAAGGTTAAAGAAATTATAAACTTAGAAAATTAAAATATTTTAATTTTAATTTTAATTTTAATTTTTAGTTTTATATGGGACATACTCTCTCATATGTGGTATGTGTTAAAACTATAATCAAGTTATTCATCAATTACTCACACACACAAAAAAAAAAAAAAAAAAAAAAAAAAAAAAAAAAAAAAAATTCATCAATTGATCCAAAAACACTCATGTTGAATGAGCCATTGCCGTCGACCACTTCAGAGGTGGTCGAAACAGCCCATAAAAAGGTGGGTCACTAGTATTGGATGGTGGTTGGGGTTTAGGTTTAATTCTGCCTCTCTCACAATTAACCTGAAGCAGCAAATTACCAAATGAGCCTCTACTACTTACAATCTCGTGGGGTAAGCCTGCTTCACTACTTCCACTATAAAAGCTGCTCAACACCCATTCTTATCCCTACGCCTTCTTTCTTTATAAACTCCAGCCCTTCTCCATCTCTCTCTCTCTCTCTCTCTCTTGGATCGAACACAGTCATGATGATGGTAATAGAAAGTCCATCCATTCTCCTGCTCTTGGGTTTTCTCTTAATGCAGTTGGCCCAATCTTCCACCACCAGCTTTACCGATCAAGAAGCTCTCATTGCCTTCAAATCTAAACTCACTTCCGGTCCAAATCAAACTGTCTTGGCTGGTAACTGGTCCACAACTACAAGCTTCTGCAATTGGATTGGGGTCTCATGTAGCCGACGCAGGCAAAGAGTCACTGCTTTGAACCTTTCCTACATGGGACTAGCTCCAAGGTGCCATTTCTCCACATATTGGTAACCTCTCCTTCCTAGTCTCACTTGATCTACGCAACAACAGCTTCTCTGGTTCTCTGCCTCATGAGATCAGCCGCCTAAGTCGCTTGAGAATACTCCGGCTCTTATTCAACCAATTGGAAGGTAGTATCCCTCCAACTTTGCAAAATTGCCGGAATCTTCAAAGAATACTACTTGCAGGAAACCACCTTACGGGCGCAATCCCATCAACCTTTGCCAACATGTCGTCATTAAAGGTCTTGAATTTGGATCAAAATAGCCTCACTGGTCCATTTCCTTTTCTCATCTTTAACATATCCTCTCTAACCGTAATTGGTCTTACAAAAAATCACATCTCAGGAACTCTTCCAATGGACCTCTGCCGCCATTGTCCTAATCTTCAACAGCTTTATCTTTCGTACAACAAATTTAGTGGTTGGCTCCCTTCACAAATGAATCACTGCAGAGAGCTTGTACTCTTATCTCTATCATACAATAAATTTGATGGGAGTATTCCAGAAGGTTTTGGGAGTCTAGAGAAGATTGAAGGGCTAGCTCTTGGAGGTAACAGCTTAACTGGTAATATACCTCCTACCATAACTAACTTGTCGAGGTTATCTTCATTTGGCATTGAGGATAACAACATTAAGGGAAGCATTCCGAGAGATTTATGGTGGCTTCCAAATCTGAAAATTTTTGCATGTGATTCAAATTATCTCACAGGATCAATCCCCCAATACATTTTCAACATTTCCTCTCTACAAGAAATCTCCTTGGAAGATAACTCCCTATATGGCAATCTTTCATCAGATTCTGGATTTTCCTGCCCCAGTCTTAAAAGTCTACTTTTTTCTCAAAACAAATTTAGTGGTCCCATCCCACCGTATCTTTCAAATTGTTCCAACCTTGTCCTAGTAGATTTTGCTTCAAACATATTCTCTGGGCCAATACCAAAAAGTCTTGGAGACTTAAAATACCTCAGAATTCTTAATCTGGATTTGAATCAGCTAACAGGAGAGCCTGGCGATCAAGAGCTTAATTTCTTTTCGTCTTTCTCTAATTGCAGAGTTTTGGAATTCCTAGGCATATCCTACAATCCTTTGGATATTACTCTTCCAGATTCTATTGGAAACTTTTCAACCACCCTTCATACCTTTACTTTATTCCAAAGCCAAATAAAGGGTCATATTCCTATGAGTATAGGTTCCTTAAAAGGCTTGACATGGCTTGAGCTGGGCAATAACAATTTGACTGGAAACATACCATCCACAATTGGGGGATTGAAGAGTTTACAAAGATTGGAACTTGGTGATAATAAAATTGAAGGATTCATTCCAGAAGAGATTTGTCAGCTAAAGAACTTAGGTGAGTTATATCTCTCAAAAAACAAAATCTCTGGATCCATACCAAATTGTATTTCTAGCCTCAATTCTTTGCAAAGGCTATACCTCAGTTTTAATAGGTTGGAAACACCAATGCCATTAAATTTATGGAGCCTTGAAAATCTATTGTTTTTGGACCTATCATCGAATTTCCTTGGTGGATATTTGTCTCCAAACATGAAAAAATTGCTTGCTATTGAACACATAGATTTATCTCGAAACCAAATTACAGGAAATATTCCAAGCATCATTGGAGCTTTTGAAAGCCTAAATTATCTTAATTTGTCAAAGAACTCATTTCAAGGAGAAATCCCACACTCGTTTGGAGACTTGAAAGGATTGGATATCGTAGATCTCTCTTACAATGATCTATCTGGTGCAATTCCTAAGTCTCTTGAGGCACTTTCACAGCTCAAAGATTTGAATGTATCTTTTAACAAGCTATCCGGAGCGATACCATCTAGTGAGCCTTTTGCAAACTTCACAGCAAAATCATTTTTGGGAAACAAGGCGCTTTGTGGGAATCCAATTTTTGGAGTTCTACCATGTCCAAATTCAGGCTCCAAAGGATCAAAGGTGAAACAAATTCTGCTCAAATATTTTCTTCCTGCCATTGCTTTGGTCATACTCTGTTTGGCATTGGTTTATATCCTGAGAAGACATCGAGAAAGTAACTTGCAGGTTCCAAGTTTATTTAATACATTGCCTGTATTGGAGCATAGAATGATATCATATCAAGAGCTTTGCCAAGGGACACACAACTTTTGTGAAAGCAACTTGCTTGGAGTCGGAGGTTTTGGTTCTGTATACAAAGGGGTGCTATTTGACGGGACAATTGTTGCTGTTAAAGTTCTAAATTTGCAACTGTCGGGGGCTTTCAAGAGTTTTGATGTTGAATGCAAGGTCTTACAAGCAATCCGACATAGAAATCTTGTTAAGGTCATAAGTACATGCTCCAATCCTGAGTTCAAAGCTTTAGTACTGCAATACATGTCGAACGGTAGCCTTGAAAGGTGGTTATACTCTTATAACTACTGCTTGAGTCTTCTTCAAAGAGTGAGCATTATGGTTGATGTTGCATCGGCGTTGGACTATCTCCACAACGGTCTATCAGAATCTGTGGTGCACTGTGATTTGAAACCTACCAATATCCTTCTAAATGAGGACATGGTTGCACACGTGGGTGACTTTGGCATTGCAAAGATTTTGGTTGAAAACAAGGATGCTACACAAACCAAAACTCTTAGTACACTTGGCTATATTGCTCCAGGTACATGAATTCACCTCTACCTATTTTATTACTAAATGGCTATCTAATGGGGGCTAATATCGTGACCAACAATAGTTGTTAGTTTCAAGATTAAAACCAATTAATGTACATGACAATTTTCCATAATTTAATTTTAAAGTAGCATTAGATTCATATAAATATACACTAGTACTGAAAATTACTATATATATCTCAAAGTCGAACAATTATGTTCTGTGAGCTCACTATGTTGAATTGAAATAATTTAATAGGATATGCATGTGTAATGTATGTTTCAATTTTGGACTTGTAAATGTAATAGGATTATGGTTTGCTTTGTCATTTACGGCCACTCTATTACCCATTTTATGGCCACTTAGAATGCAAAATGTATTGGAACGATTGCTCTAAATTAAAATTGAGAAGAAAAGCTATCCACGTATGATAATCAATTTATGTTTAACTTTTACCACGTAATTAATGTTATTTTTATTTATGTACATAATTACTCAAAAAAAGAAAAAGAAAAAGAAAAAAAAACCGAACACTACGTACCCTTGTGATATGTGACATATAGCAAACTCTTTAAGGAGTTTGCTATGTATATATATATATATATGTACCGTTAGATGGTTGCATGTATGTGTACTGCATGCAATAAATGCATATTTAGATACAAATTTGCATGCATATATGCAATACATATCATTATATATGTATATACATACATACTTTTTCTTTCTTGCCTGAGATATGTGGATATTTGTTTAAAAAAAAAAATTTAATTACTAACTTAAAGGCCTTCTGTACAATTGTGAGTGTGGATAGAGTATGGTTTTGAAGGAAAAGTCTCCATCAAAGGTGATGTTTATAGCTACGGCATAACATTGTTGGAGATGATCACAAGGAAAAAACCTACCGACAAAATGTTCGTAGGAGAATTGACTATGAGGCAATGGATAAATGCATCACTTCCCGACAGAATGATGGAAGTTGTGGATGACGGTTTATTGAGAATATAAAATGGAAGAGATGTAACTATCATGCAAAGTGTTCTTTCATCCATCATGGAATTAGGCTTAAGGTGTTCTGAGGAGTTGCCAGATGAAAGAGTCGATATCAAAGATGTGCTTACCAAGCTTAAAAAAATCCAATTAACACTTTCTGAAACAGAAACAAGAGTGCTTAATATTTAATCTGGGTTTTATTGGAGTTGTCCTTTTAATATCTTAGAGTACTTACAAGTAATATGTTTTATGTTTGTATGACTTTTCATGTTTAAATAAATGGCTTGAAATTTTCTAACATCTTCCACTTGAGCCTCATCTTTTTTCTCTTTACACTTCTCATGGAGATATATAAAATTAATATAATCTCCAACGCCAAAAAAAATCTTGCAGTTTATATTATTTCACTTCATGTCTCTACTCCATTTATGAGAACTATATATATAAGGAATGACAAAAGGATTTTGGATATATGGGAGAAAATAAAATTTCAAAAAAAAAAAATGGTCTCCCAATTAAAAGCCAAAAGGTAATGGAGCTTTCTTGTTTGTGCCTGTGGAACATGACAGTGAAAGCACATGGTTTAATTAGAGTTTATATATGCACACAATTTTGTATATATTGAATATTCACAAACATAAGACGCTTCTAAGTTATATAAAGCTGGATATGTACCTGCAGTTATATATTCATGTGAAACACAGAGACGAGCTTTGAACATTCAAAATTAAAGGAGACCATAAAGCTATCAATTTTCAAACATAAAAAAGAAAAGTTTGATCTTAATTTTGGTACGTACATACATGCATGGTATCTCAACAAGAAAAGCAGCCTGTTAGCTCAATTCGCTGTCCGAACTGGATCCAATAATGTCTGGATTGACTCGTCTCCCATTGGTCTCTCGGGAGTTGTAAGTGCTGAGTTTAATGAGTTTTAGTCAATGTAATTATAAAAGGCTAAGCCTTCTTTTTTTAAAAAAAAAAAAAAAAAAAACGGAAGCAACCATATTATATTAATTAAAAAACTTGCCTCATATAAATTCAATTTTCCAATAAGTTAACGATCATTATAATAATTCAAAAACTAAAACTAATGAGTAAAGGAGGAAATGTTGGTTTTCCTTTCTTTAATCAGATAAAATAAAAAGCTGGCTTAGATGAAAGTTTAAACTTTAACAAGCGGGATGGATAACGAAGTTATGCTTTTACCGAAGTTTGCTGTTCAAAATTATAGTTTCTAATTAGTTTAAGTTTTTAGAATAAATAATAATTTAATATTGAATTAGAGACGACGTTATGAATTCAAATAAGAAATACATATTCATAATCAACGTATATATATGGATTAGTGTGCGTCAAATAACATTAAAAGTATTGATTTCGTAAGATTAGAATGTCTAACATTAAAAGTACATATTCATAATCAACGTATATATATGGATTAGTGTGCGTCAAATAACATTAAAAATATTGATTTCGTAAGATTAGAATGTCTAATATTTTTTTCACCCAGAGAACTAATTGGAAATTGATATTTTTTATTTTATGGTTAGAATTTAAAATTATTTGATGGTATATACCATTTCATATTATTTAATTTTTTTAAAAAAAATGTGTTAACATTAACTTCATATACACCATTAGATACATTAATTTTAAATCATAATCATAAAATATATAGTATCCATTTTAAATTATAATTATAGAAGAAATACTATCCATTTTATTTAAAATAAAGAAAATTTTATTGCTCCGGCAGTGCCATTGGATTTCGACAATCGGATACCAAAATTCAGGACCTTCGATAGTATTCAAGCTACCAACAAACTTCAATGCCCGACAATGATAAATTCTTACAAACGTGCGTACAATGATGAATTATTTAAATCCAGAAAACAATTTACGGTATTGAAAAACGTAAATCGTTTTCCAAAAATTAAAGAGGTTTTTACAGTCAAACTAAAAATAATTTCCGTTGACTATTATTTTCACTCCCACCAAAAGCCGAAAAAATGCCAAAAACATTTTCAAAAATCATTTTACATCAAAATAAATGGAGCGTACATTTTACTTTCTCAATGTCCTCTCATATATATATATATATATATATGCTAGACATGATATAATTGGAGGAATGTGTTAAGGAAGTAACGTACATTAAGATAAATTAGACATTGTATTAGAGTAGAATTCTATATAATAGGTATTAGATTTTAGTTAATAATAGTTTTGTTATCGGTATTTTAAGGTGAGATATGATACGTTTACAACTTTTATATAACTTTTGTATAATTCTAATAACTTTTTTTTTTTTTTTTTCAAACTAACCATTGAATTTCTTTTCTTACATGTGGGTCTTACATATATAATGGTTAATTCTTTTTTTTAAAAAAAAAAAATTGTTAAAATTGTACAAAAATTATATAGAAGTGGTAAATATATCACATCTCTTTTAAGGTTATATTTATCATATTAGATAGAGTTTGGACTATAATCTCCATTTGTTAGGGTTAAGGTTTAGTTATCATTCTAGTTTAATTGTTATTCTCTTGCTTGTACGATCTATTTAATCTGCTTAATGTGATTACTGATCAATAAAGAGTAAGCATAAATTAATCATCAAACTTTGTGTTTGTAAAATGTCTAGTTTCCTTGAACGAATGTATAAATGTTTAGGTTCTAGCAAGACTTTATGAGCTGTTGTAAAAAATTATCTGTAAAAGGGAACCGGCTTAAGTGCTGTAGTTTTTAACTACAGCACAATCTGCTGTTAAAAATTGAAGGCCCAAATTTAACTTGAATTAAACCATAGAGAAATGATTCATACACTCATTTCTCACAACAACTCCACAACAAGCTGACGTGGCTGGTAATATTTTATTATTTTTTTGTTTTGTGTTCATTTCTTTTTGTAAAAAAATAATAAAATATTATCAACCACGTCAGATTGTTATGGGGCTGTTGTGAGAAATGAATGTATAGATCATTTATCTAAACCATAACATATAAAGTAAAACCTTTAACGCCGTTTAAGGGTAAAAGGAGAATTACAAAGGAAAATAAAATGTAAAGCTCTCTCTCCATCTGTCGCTCCCTCACAACTCACAAGGATTCACAGTCACACACTTTCTATCTCTTCTCTCTCTCTCTAACCTCAAACTGATCTCCGAAACTCTCCTTCAATCTTTATGGAAATACTCGTGTTTTGGATCTGGCTTTAATGCCTGAGCTTCCACCATTGCCACAACTCCCACCCCTTCCAGGACTTCCCTTTCCGCCTATTCCTGGAAAGACTACAAATTCAAAACCTGCTGAACACTTGCAAGATAAAAAGGAAGCCCACCTGGACCTTTTCTTTCCACCACTTCTGCCACCAAATCCTTTTCAGCCACCTCCACTTATCCCGAACCCATTATTCCAGCCACCTCCACTTATCCCCAACCCATTTCAGCCTCCGCCAGCACCGTTGATTCCTTTCCCTCCAATACCAGGTTTAACTCCATCACCACCACCCGCCGGAGTAGTCCTCGGATTCCCTTGCGACGTTGTTCACGGGCTGGAACCCTGGGAGAGGGAGGCACTCGCAGGCAGGGTCCCGTGCTATCGCAGACATCGATGCTCCCGCACAGGCCGTACACGCGGCACATGCTGCCCTCCCCAACTCACCGTAGTCCAGTGGCAGACGAGCTCGAACTTCTCCGTTCAAGAAGAATATGGTAGAGAAGACTTGTAAGAAGCGCTGGGCAGATTTCTGTAAAGCAACCAAGGGTCCAGATTTAACTAACAAATTTTTAACCAAACGTGGTCGTTTTAGTGCCTTTTCCACTGGTGTTCCGTGTTTTTAAGTTTCCTTCCGTTTATCCCTCTCTCACGCGGTGCTCACAAATTTCAGATCATTCCACTACCTGCAAACAGGGCAAGACCCATGAATCCCCAACCACTTCTCTGCCCAGCACTTCTACGGTCAGAAATCTTCCGAGAAAAAATGGCTGCCCCTTTTGATTTCCTGTAGCTATTTGAAAGAGACCGAAAAAAAAAAAAAAAAAATTGCCTCTTGAGCTCGGTCTTCATCATGGCTGAAGAGGAGATTTTGCCCTCCCCTGTTTTGTTGTTACTCAAAAACTTGCTTCACGTTTTTTCTTGTTTTCTTTGTACATAAAGGCTGCAGCTGGATTAAACTTCTAGCTCCATCCCTTAAAGCAACAAAAATTGCCCATTTCCCCTTATGCCATTTCCTTCTTCTCTCCGGCCAAATGAGGGACACGGTTAAAGAAGAAAATAAGGAAGTGTTCCGCAACTCTTATACAATTTTTGTACAACTCTAACTATTTTTTTGAATTTATTTTTCTACATGTGGGCCCTAAATATTCAATAGTTGATCTTAGAAAAATATTATTAGAGTTGTACAAAAATTGTGTAAGAGTTATACAAGAAACATTACTTTAATTTCAAACGCCAAAATAAGATCTTGCAGATTATATTGTTTCACTTTGTATATGTCTCTACTCCATTTATGAGAACAAAAGGATTTTGTATGAGAAAAAAAAATGGTTTCCCAAAAGGTAATGGAGCTTTCTTGTTTGTGGAACATGATAGTGAAAGCACATGGTTTAATTAGGGTTTTTCTCCCGCTCACCAATTTAAAAACTTGAAGTTGTTGGCAATCTAAGAAGCTTACGAAATTGTTTAGCTGATTCGAAGCTTGAATCGGCTTTGAATCTTGTATCTATTCCAGCTTTGCTTCAATAATATCAAGTAAGAATGTTTATCGGCTCATCTCTATCTTTACTATATGATTCTCCTTCATTATATGTTCATGTTTTTGAATTATTTTATTATAATTATTTTATCAGTGTTTTAAATCCAGTTTTAATATTTTAAATTTGCATTAACTCTCTTCATTATTTATCTGTCATTCTCAATATTATCACCTGGGTTGGTTTATGGTATCAGAGCTAAGGGTGAGTAGAGAGAGGGTTCAGTGTTTGCAATAATACTCCGAGTTCTAGGTAGTCAATCCGAACTGCTAGCGTTGGCTTAGCATGAGTCCGTTGGTCGGCCAGCTGTTGCCAAGAGAATGTTTAGGGTGGTCCCGGCAGTGGTCCAGTTAGAGTTTGAAACTGATTATTGAAAACTTAGAGTTTTAAAGCTTGCAATGAATTCGTTCTTTAGGAGCTCTTCCTCTAGATCTCATATGCCTTCTTCTTCGGATAATAGTGACAATGTCATAAATAATGAAGAAATTAGTATTATGGATCAAGATCGAAATCTTCAAGAATGGAGTTTACCTATGGTCCATACAAGAAATATTTATAGACAATCAACTTTTTCAAATTTATCTTTTTTATCAGACTATACTATCAAAACTGTGGAACAAACAGCATCTTTGAATAAGGAATATGAAACTATTAAATTATTTTCAAAAGATAGTTTTGAAAAGTATAAGCAAAAATATTCTTTTATACATATAGGATTAGTCCAAGTAGCAGTTTTTTTTTTTTTTTTTTTTTTTTTTTTTTTTTTTTTTTTTTTGAAAGGACGAGATCACATGTCCAATAGTGATCCCGGCCTAAATTTATTAGAAAAAGGCCTCACTTTCGGCGGAGGAAAACCATGAAACAACTGAAAGTCACAGGATTTACAAAGAGAACATCCCATGAAAACAAAACATAAACACAACACACAATTCACTTAAAGCAATAAAGGAAGCAGAGTAATACCTCGGAAGAGCCGTACCTGCAAAGAAGTCCTTGACTGCCTCGACCAAGTCTGTCTGGATAAAATCCCAACAATGTTGGAAAAAACCAGAAGTAAAACCATCAGGACCTGGGCTGCTATAAGTCGGAAGTCCAAGTAGCAGTTAAACCTTTAACAAGACAAGGATTAAATAATAGTGTCTTATTATGTTTAAGAGATAGTAGACATTTAAGATTTAAAGATTCATTATTAGGATCAATAGAATCATCTTTATATGAAGGCCCTGTATATTTTAATTGTCATCCAAATTTTTCATTATCACTATTTGATCCTACTATTTTACATGCCTTAAAATTAAATGTTAAAACTGATGATTATAGTATGATGAAAGGTGCACTGCCCTTAAATATTGTATATAGAATCTATTATAAGCTTATGAAGACAACATTAGAACCTCAGGCATTGTTAGAAAGTCCAAAAGGACAAACTTTATTATTACATGTAACACACAAAATTCTACAATCTGTATACCAAAACAAATCTGTTGGGATGATATAGTCTTACCAAATAAGTGGACTTTAGAAAACTTAGTTCCCTTACCAAAAGTAGAGAATAATGTAACAGATTTGGATTATGTTACCTAAGCAAAAGATGGTACTATAGGATTAAATTTCCAACCTTATAGAAAATCATGCTCAAGAGTTTCCATTTCATATAATGAAATGATAAATAAGCCTGTTTAACCTCCTAGATATAGTTTAAGTAAATTAGAAACTAATCTCCAAGGTATTAATAAGGGAAGATTTATAGACACTCCTTTTTATTTTGTAGCCTCAGCAACTAGTAATAATGAAATGAATAATCTTCTTAGAAATTATACTGATATAAATAAAATTTATAATGAGATAAATAATCCAAATCCTCCAACTCAATCACAAATGGAAGATTCACAAATCATGATGATAACTAGGGGATATGAAATAAATAAAGAAAAATTATGAAAAGATTTTATGTCTCCTGAATATGAACATAAGAGAACATGATTTTTTTAATACATTTTCACAAATATAGCAAAATCATATAAGAACTAAATGGTATAGTCAGATGAATGAGCTAAGAACATATATATATTTCTTCCCTTGGTTTGAACATAATTATGGAAAAATAAACACTAGAGAAGTTGATACCATTAGTAGAGCTAAAAATAGCTGGATAAAATTACAAAATAATGAAATTATTCATGAAGAATACACTCCTTATGAATCCATAACCCTTTCACACAGAGGGTTGCAAATAGTTGCTTCTCCTCTTAAAAACGCAAGTCTTAGTGATGATAATAAAAATATGGATAATATTATACAGCAGAATAATTTTACTAATACATATATAAAAGTTCTTGGCGAAAAATTAGAAAGAATTGAAAATCAAATAAATCCATTAACAATTAAAGATCAAGAAAAAGAAACTAAAAGACCTTTATTTATACCATATGAAACCCCTCCAAATTTACAATTTTCTTTAAAAAAAATGATAATACAGAATTATTAGAAGAAATTTCTAAAAGATTAGATACTTTAAAAATAAATAATTATGAGATTAAAAATCATGCATCAACTTCAAATCATAATAAAGAGATTTTGACCATAAAAAAATCACATGAAGAAACAGATACAGAAGTAGACACAGAGTCTTACATAGATAAATTACAGTCTTAATTTAGAAATTTAGACCTAAATAGAATGACATCAGGAAATAGAAATGATCAAGGAAGAATGCCTAGAAATAATTATAAAGGAAAATATGCAACACATACTTCTATAACTTGTAATTGGTATCCTAAACCCACACCCCCAGATATACAATTTGAAGAGAGAGAATTAGGAATAAGAGCTGCTTACACAGCTGAAGCTTTATATGAATGGAATGTAGATTGTTTATCAGAATATGAAATCTTGAATGTTTTACATGAAATGATGATAGTAGCAAATGTTTATAAATGTGCTAAAAGATCAAATCATCAAGTAGCAAGTAGTTTAATAACAGGTTTTACAGGACAATTAAAAGGATGGTGGGATAATACTTTAACAGAAGAACAAAGATCATATTTAAAAACAGCCTATAAAACTGATATTGCTGGAAATGTTATAGCTAATGAGCATAATCAACCTGTAGAAGATGCTGTTAATACTCTAATATTTGCTATTACAAAACATTTTGTAGGAGTTCCTGTAGTATATAGAGAAAATATTTATGATAGCTTAGAACATTTAAAATGCCCTACTTTAACATATTTTAGGTGGTTTAAGGATATTTTTCTTTCAAGAGTATTAGTTAGGACGGATAATAGAGCTCCTTATTGGAAAGAAAAATTTATAGGAGGATTAACTAAATATTTTGTCCATAAAGTTAGAGAGAAATTAAATAATGGTGGTCATAATGATTATACAAGCCTTACATATGGAGAAATTATTAATGCGATAAAACATATAGGATTAAATTTGTGTAATAATTTAAGACTAACACATCAATTAAAAAGGGATATGGAATATGCCAAACAAGAATTATGATCTTTTTGTGAACAATATGGTTTTCCCCCTTTAAAAGCGCCATCGACTAAACATAAACGTAAAAAATATCATAACAAGAAAATAAAATCATATGAACCTTATAAGAAATATTATAGAACAAAAAATTCTAAGAATTTTCAATCAAATAAATTTAAGCATAATAAGAAACAACTTGTATGTTATAAATGTGGTTAAACTGGACATTATAAAAATAATTGCAAAGTAAAAGACAAAATTAAAGAACTTAATATTGATGATAAATTAAAATCTCAACTCTTAAATATATTATCTAAATCTGATACAGAATCTGAAGAATTATTACAAATTGAGGATAATGATACTACATCCCAAGAAAAATATTCTGATTCTAGTAAAGAAAATGAAATAAGATTTTGTTTATGTAAAGATAAGAATATGTGTACCTGTAGAAAAGAAATAAATACATTAACAAGAGACGAAAGAATAATATTAGAACTTATAGATCAGATTGAAAATCGAGAAACAAAAATAAAATATTTATCACAAATAAGTCAAAAAGAGAAAATAATTACTGATGATATAAATTATAATTTTACTGATATTTCTAATAGATTCAAAAAAGAAAAACGTCCTATTACAGTTCAAGATTTGCAATTTGAGATAAATAATATGAAACAAGAAATAAAAGAATTAAAACTTGATTTTAAAAACCTTAAAAAACAATTAGTACAAGAAATTATAATACTAAAACAGAAAAACAACAAACAAAATCTTGCAAAATGATAATAAAGTTAACATCGAAGAGATTCAAAATAATAATGAAATTAAAATCGAAGGAAAAAATAATGAAACCAAACAAAAACCAATAGATAATAATTTATTCATTAATCTTATAGATAGGATAATATTCCAAAAATGGTATGTTGAAATAACATTAATAATCAATGAGGAATTCCAAATTACAACTGTAACTTTGTTAGATTCAGAGGCAGATATGAATTGTATTCAAGAAGGAATTATACCCACAAAATATTATGAAAAGACAACTGAAAAATTGCACCAAGCAAGTGGAACAAGATTGAATATAGAGTATAAAATATCTAATGCTCATATTTGTAATAATGAAATATGTTTTAAAACTACATTTATTTTAGTAAAAAATATTACCTCTAAGATAATATTAGGAAATCCATTTTTAGCATTACTTGACCCTTTTATAAAAACAGAAGAAGAAATTAGTACTGAAATTATGAGAAAGAAAATTTTATTCAAATTTATTTTACCACCAATAACTAAAGATATTAAAAAATTAAAAAATATTTTCATATTCCAATAAATTAAAGTTATTTCCAAACAAATAAGAGATAGAAAATATCATGAATCAAATTTTAATTTTACCAGTTTCTCTATGAATGATGTTTTAATCTTCTCAAAATATATTAGTTTAATAGTCTCATTTATTGGAATAAATTTATTCTGCAAAATTTTAGAAAATCTGAATTTTATGACTAACGCTTTAAATGGCAAGTATTTAACTTTGCAAAATGATATGTTCTTTATATCAGGAATAATGACAGCTAAAAGAATTCAAAATCCTAAGCGCCTTACTCCAGCAGAGAAAGGAAAGGCTAAGGTGAATGAGTATGAAGAATTTCCAGCGGAAATTCAACAGAAAATTCCTCAACGGATTGAGTTTCTTAATCCGGAGCATACTAATAGTATCATCCTGGAAGAAGTTCTTCAAACTTCTACCAAATTTTTAGGGGATAATTCCACTAATTATCCTATTCATATTCAGATACTATTAGATAATTTAACTCGAGCTTTCATTAAAAAACACAAAAATCTTCATGAAAAATCCATAAAAGCCCTCGAGTATCATTTAGTCTGCAATGAGATTTTGTTACAATCCATTGCTTCTCCTAATGATCAACCAGTGGCAAAGATCATTAATCGGGCCCGATCTCCCACTGAGATCTACCAAATCCAAAGAATTAGTCCTAAGGAAATGGGAAAAGTCTGACAAAAGGTTTTTGACCTTCCTGGCGAGATCCAAAACCTTATTTTTTATAATCCTTCATATACTGAATATTTTGATAGATGGATTCAGAGAATGATGTTAATCGCCAATGGAGAAAATAAATAGTATAAGAAAGTCTATGGCAAAGACTCTCAGAGTCTTTGAACCTCATTGCTACTTTCCTGGATTAATCTATATTCCTGAAAAAAGATTATGGTATATCCAGACAACGCATGAATGGAGATTGGGAACATTATGAAATAGGAAACCCTGAATTAGGAGCCCAACTTTTTTAAGAAGGATTCTTATCCTATTATCCTGTCAAGCATATTGAAGAATTACGTGACTTTCCCCCCATAGTCCATAAATACTGTAAAAAATATACAAAACAATTTACAGAAAAGGCATTTGGGTATGAGTGTTAATCAATCTACTATCCTGAGAATTTGGAGTACAGTTCCAGAATTTGATCCAGAGAATTATATGGAAGTCAAACCGGCTCAACACTGCATCCTAATTAACCCATCTGATGGTGATCAAGTTGCAGAATTAAGAATGGGAAGGATTCCTCTTAAATTGGATGATCCATTAGGAATTATGAATCTATGGCGAACTTTTAAGGAAAAATTCATGATAAATGCTATCCAAGAATTATCTCCAGTAAGAAAAGTCTTAGCTAAAAGTGATAGAATTATTGTTTTTGGAGAGGATATTTCTGCATTAGGAGTTTGAGAACAACTTCTTCGTCAAAGCAAATATATTTACCAGAATGAAAAATGGTAGAATCAAACAGAAATAAATCCTAAGGAAATTATAGATGAAAGTATTGCATTAGATTCTGATGGCACAGAACGCTTAGAATATTGTACATACTGTAATGAATGGGGACATGATACATTTATTTGTGAATTCACAGAGGACGAATGGAGACCTACATTCACTGACCATGATTATGATCTGTATGATGATTATTACAGTGATGATTAAAAGAAAGTAGACGCATGAAGGAAGGAATTATTCATCAAAAGTAAAGGAAGAAGCCTAGAAGAACATGAGAAAGTGGAAAGATATAGCAAAATCCACTAGTAGGCATGAAGACATAAAAGAACATTATGACATGAAGATATGAAAAAAGCATTATGGCATAAAGGACATAAAAGACATGATGACATAAAGGACATATGTAGAAAGTGGAAATATATGGAAAACACCTTCAGCTGCGTCATCTCAGCCGACACAGAAGACAAAAATAATAGACTGACAAAGTTTACCAGTATTCAAGAATTATTGATGCATCTACTGTTCAAGTGAATTATTGCAGCTCAAATCAGTCAGACAATTTTACTGTTCAAAATCACGCGGAATCTTTACTACTGTTTATATTTGTAATTTTCCTCTTGGCCTATATAAAGTCAGTGTGATGGATGAGGGAGGCAAAATGAATTGGAGAGCGAATTTGAGAGAAAACTATATATAACGAGCTTTGAACATTCAAAATTAAAGAAGGAGATCGTAAAGCTATCAATTTTCAAACATAAAAAAGGAAAAGTTTGATCTTTTGGTACATATATGGTATCTCAACAAGAAAAGCAACCATATTATATTAATTAAATATATAACTTGACAGCATATAAATTAAATTTTTTAATAAGTGAACGATTATTATAATAATTCAAAAACTTAAACCGAAGAGCTAAGAGGAAAGGTTTTTTTTTAGATAAAATAAAAAGCTGGCTTAGATGAAAGTTTAAAATTTAACAAGTTGGATAATGAAGCTATGCTTTTACCTGATGTCTGCTGACGTTCTGGATTCGAACAAAAAATGCATATTCGTAATCAACATATACGAATTATTGTGCGTCAAATAACATCAAAAGTCTTGATTTCAAAAGATTAGAATGTGTAATATTTTTTTCACTTGGAGAGCTAATTGATTTCTGTTTTAATAGCAGAACAAACAGGGCATATTTCAAACAAGCGATTTGTTACCGAGTCATCTTATTGGAAATAACAAAAGGATTTTTAAATACTCCAAGTTTGATAAGTGGTGATTTTTTTAAAATATTAACTTAAATAATTAGATTTATATTTTTTTATTGACTATGTGACTCATGTGGTCTCTTGTCGTTGTTTAGGTGAAACTGTTGCTCGTCGCCGTCGGTCAAGAAAGGCGTGCTTGTTGTACACACTCAAATGTACCTTACATCTATAAGACCCAAGACCATAAAACGAGGACTTTCCTCGGTTCCTTCTTTTCTTTTTTCTTTTTTTAATTTATTTTTAAAATTGCTGGACAACAAGATGGTCGGTAAAACATTTCCGATCTTTAAAATTATCTTGTCTGGTAATTTTTTATTTTTTTATTATACAGTGATATATGCTAAGAGTTGTAAAATATTTATGTTTTTACTAGAATTTCATTTTAAACTGGCATGGTAATTATTTTAATTAGTAGCCATTATAATAGGATAGAAATTTCTTATAAATTGGTTTATAAAATTTTTTTTACAACCCACATATAAAATTAACATGTGTCTATTGGCATGTAGAAAGCACATACTGTTTTAATAGTATGTACTTTTCACATGTTTTTTTAATAGCATTAATAAAACAATATGTATTTCTCACATACTTAAATGACACATGTCAATCTTATATGTGGGTTGTAAGAAATTTTTTACAAGCTAATTTGTAGAAAATTTCTATCTATTATAATGTAGCAATTTAAAATGTGAGAATTCGCATAATACTTATCATATTAATTCCTAAAATATAAACTATTAAGTACGTAATTTATTAATAAATTAGTATCATGTAGCAGTCTACGTGAACATGATTCTCTACAAAATATGAATAATCAAATGACAATCTTCACAGCCCACGACCAATCTAACCCTTGGTGGTATTTTTTTGTTCTCAATTATTAAGGGTATGTTTAGAATTGTGATTTTTTTCGTAGATAAAATATATGGTTTTAAGCCAAATTACAGAAAATAAATCGTTTGAGAATTGTGCTTTTAAAAAATTGTGATTTAAAAACCCAGAAAGCTATTTTTTCAAATCGTAGCCAAATTGGTACTTTTTTTAAAACGCAAAATTTTAAAGGCTAACATGTGATTTTAAAAGTCAAACTGCAATTTTGCGAAACACTTAACTGCATTTTTAAAAATCACTTTTTCAAATTGCACATTTTAAAATCAATATTTTGAAAGCGCACTTTTTAAAATCGCAAATCCGAACGGACTTAAATCAAAGAGTCGGTGGAAAACTTGAAACAAACTAATTACCATAATCAAGTCAACTAATAATGATAATTAGCCAAATATATTGGATGAGAAATTTTAAACGTGAGCCTTTTGTCCGTTTCATGTCCGTCTCTTTCCAGTGTGGCATTGACAATTAAGTTAAAATTTTGAACTCAAATGGGAAAGACTCGGGATATTAAAATAATTTGCGCCATTACACAATTTTCCCCCAAATTTTCTCCCCTTTCTCTTTTCTTAAAAAATCTCCTTCCTCGTTTTCCGGCCAATCTCCAGCTTTGTCGACGCTTTGCCCCCATTTTTCAGCCAAGGATATTACCCTTTCCGGCGGCGACCGAGCTCCCTATTGGGAGGGGCATTGCATCAAAACTCAAAAGGGAGCTCAGAACACTTTACAAGTCTTCTCCCAATTAGGTCAATTGAATTTATTGTGGTGGTGGCCGACCAAGAAACAATGCCACATGCAGGCCAAGATTGTAGTCTCGCGCGCATTAGCCTGATAAGACCTTTACAGTATGTCTAGTATTGGATATTTTAATCATCATTAGCATCATCATGGAATAAGCCAACATCAATCTTGGCCATTTTTTCCTCTGTCATGTCTCGTAGAAATATAATTCATCTCGTCATAGCGAGTCGTTTTCTTCGGCTATGTTGACAGGAGATCAATTTGGACGCATACAAAGCACAGCTTAGTCGAGCTCCAGCTAGAGTCCATTTATCTTCCTTCAACAACTTGGGTCACTTTTTCCTTGTCATGTTTAGATAAAATTCACTATGATATACTACATCTATTTTTACTTGTTATTTTATTTAATAATAATTTTCACTATTATTTTACGGAATATAGAATCGTATAAATAATCTAAAGAAATGATGTAGTAAGGATCGGAACTTATGAAAAGTTGTGACCACTTAGAATTGTAGTAAAAATTGTATGGTTTTACAGTTGTGATCACTCATTATTGTAGTAAAAATTCTATTATTGTTATAAATATCAATAAAATGATCCCACCCCTTAAAAAAAAAATATATATATAAAATAAAATGATCCCACAATATTCATGAGGAGAATATGTAATTTTCAAAGCTTTACATGGTACTAGAGTCTTTTAAAGGCACCATATTTGTTGTTGTTCTTCGATCCTCTGTTATGTTTCTTCTCAATGGCTATCCCACCATCTTCTAAAACTCCCTCCTAGCCTCTTCGTCAACAACTGTCGGGTCCACATAGCCAAACTCTTCTTCTACAATTTGATTGGAAAATTCTTATAATTTTTGTACAAATTCTATTCTGCTGAGCTCCACTCTCAAACATTATGCGGAATTTATTAATTGTTGTTTTTAAACCCTTTGATTAGAAAATGCATACACTTCTAATTGTTAGTACCAAGTCTTTAATTTGGTACTTTTGGGCATTGGTACAGAAAATAAGGTTGTATCAAAATCCACTTTGACGAGCTTGGAACAATTTGAAAGACAAGAGGGAATAGGACCGCTAAGACTGTTGTAACCAATATACAAAGTTTCAAGACAACGATGATCAGATAATGTGTCAACACTAAAAACGTACTCACTCTTCACTTCCAAGTGTCAATTCCTTTTATAATAAAATAATAAAAATAATAAAAATAATTTAAAAAAAAAAAAAAATCTAAGGCAGCAACACATGCATTGAGCTATATTTTCCCACTACTGCTTCACATTTTGATACGGTCCTTGGCATGAAAAAGGGAAGTTTAATTTAATTACGTCCAACTTTCAAACAATGAAACGGACATATAATTGTGTAATTATCATTTAATTAAGAGTAAATATCACGTCGATTTGTATAAAAATTATAGTAGAAGCTTAATGGCCCAAACATTTTCCATGAGTTAATAATGCAAGTGCTCGAAGTTGAAGCTTGCCTCGTGGACTTGTTGGAAAATGGGATTAATAAAATTAAACTTTACGTCAATATTTTCTATTGAAAACTAATTTTTAGTAGATTATTATATAACTGTCATGTAATTAGAATGATATGGCAATGAAAATTAACTATTAATTTTTCTTTTTATAAAGCCATTACTGATCTAAATGCTAATTTTTATTGTCACGTCTTTCTAGTTGTATGATGGTCGTATAGTACTAGTACTCCAACTATTAAATAAAATTACTCTTTTCTATTTAAATAAAATGGAGTAAATTGTAGAGTTAAAGTTCGAACTCATAGCATATTCTAATTAATACGATGTTAAATTACCATTTGTCTCACAAATTTAAACCAATAACAAATAATTAATTTAATCATTAGTATTCTAACAATCTTCATCGATCCGGCCTCTTTGAATCTTCTCTCAAAGGAGATCGAGGCTGCTATATATTCTATGTGCTATCTTGATCGTTAAAACTTCAACAAGCGGTAATGAAGGTAAAATGCTTTTACCCCAGCCGTGCCCTTCACTTTGACACAATGACACGCAAAGAAGATCGACCAAAACTTCAATACTAAATTCACTAAAATTGTCAGACGTTTGAGCTGACGTTCAACGACAGAGAGAGATTAATATTGCATGTACGTCGTCTAATATTTTTTCACCCGGAGAAAATTCCAATATATGGTCCACGGGGCATTTTCTTTTTAAGTAAATCAATAGGAAATCAACGTGAAAAGCGTGGAAGCATAGACTTACTAAGGACTAACATTCTTTTTTAAAGGAAGCAACATTTATTTTTCTTTAATAAAAGTAAATATCACTTTTCAAAAAAGCAAAACGCTTTGGGAGGGGAAATTTTCCTTTAGGATTCAAAAGAAAAAGAAAGAAAAAAAAAATTAAAATGTCACGTGATGCAGGGGGATCCGAGTCAGATGACGCTGAGCTGTCAGATTGCACATTAATGGCGCTAAGATACCTGGAGCAGGCAGATCAGTGCAAAATTGGCAAGAAATCGTAATCTGACCTAATTGAGACAATTTTCAAATGCGTTGCAGTAATTTGACCATAACTTTGGCTACGAGCATCCGATTCGCGCATATGACCCCAATTCGGAAAGCTCTCTTTGACACGTACCCCGTGGCCACTGAGCTATGCTCGGTGCACCTCGTTTCGAGCCCCAAAATCCACTGTTTTCCTTTTCAAAACCCTATTTTTAGATATTTTTTATCATTTATAGTAATTTTTCGTTTATTGTTTAGGAGGTGATTCTGAGCCTGATTTGGGCTAGATTTTCGGCAGACTGCTTATTTTATTCCATATTTCGTTTTATTAAGGTTTTCGAGATTTTGCTATTTTTTGTAAAATTCTTCTAAAGACCTAATTTTCAACTATATAAGCCCGGCTTGTGGGCGTTTTCCAACAGTTTTATTATTATTGATAATTTATCGAATTCAGAGTTTTCTCTCTGTTTTTGGGTGAATTTCATATTTTCTTCCCTGCAATCTACTTGTTAATTAGCCTGCAGAATAATCGCTATTCTGCCCGGCGTCATCACGTAGGATTGAGTAGGATGACAATGAGATTGTGGTGTATAAAGGTAGCATGTATTAATTTCTCTTCTTTTAAAATCTCTTTAGGGCTGATGTGTCGTGTGGGAGCAAGCATACAACATCAACTTTGGGGATGGAGGATAATGGAGTGATGTATAAATCTATTATTCCTATTCAACGTACCTATATACTTTACTTACTCCAAGTGAATCTCCTAGGAAGCCACTAGATTCACCTTCAAATGTGCACACTTTAAGTTATATATATAGGGTGCAAACGTCGAGAGAGAGACGATTTTTTCTCCTTTTTCTAATGGAGTACTTCATGAACGTAGTATCTCTCTACTAGAGTTCTAAGAATGGAGAAATTAGAACGAGTAGAGAGATTTATGGGCTCATGATAATATAGTACTTGTATTAATTCCGATCCAAATTAGTAGGGATTTATCAAATAATTGAACACCTCACCTACTCGTTAATCTCCATTTGCATGTATTATAATTTTACTAACCATGTGGACGAAAAATTGAAGAGGAAGGAGTCAATTCGATCTGGTACGTACTGTACAATCAATTATTAGA
The DNA here is from genome assembly GCF_958979055.1 of Alnus glutinosa. Taxonomy (NCBI): domain Eukaryota; kingdom Viridiplantae; phylum Streptophyta; class Magnoliopsida; order Fagales; family Betulaceae; genus Alnus; species Alnus glutinosa. The sequence continues at coordinate 1,405,980 of NC_084892.1, forward strand.
TGTTGCAAACGATGCAAAATGCTTCACTTCCACTAAGACTCTTGAAGTCTAGAGTCTCTCCACTATAAGACTCTAGAAGTCTCAAACTATAGCTCAAAAAACAAAACAAAAAAAGTCTCAAACCATTACTTTATTTCTTGTTTGTCATCATCTCCCTTTCGCATAATTACAGCTTGGTGCTTAGACTTCCGAATCACAAAGCCAATTGTTGATGAGGAATATGCGTGGCTTAGACTTCCAAGTGTTTAAGAGGGAAAAACCCACAACTTCAACTCATATCATCATTTCCTTTCAATAAATTTCCCCTCAGGACTGAAATTCTCTTATAAAAGCCACTCAACACCTTATAATTTATCTCCAAGCTAAGCCTTCTTTTCTTATAAACTCTCTCACTATCTCCCTCTCTCTCTTGGAACACCGTCATGATGATGCTAATAAAAAGGCCCTCCATTCTCCTGCTCTTGGGTTTTCTCTTAGTGCTTCAGTTGGCCCAATCCTCCACCAACAACTTTACCGATCAATCAGCTCTCATTGCCTTCAAATCCGAAATCAATTCCGGTCCAAACCAAACTGTCTTGGCTGGTAACTGGTCCACAACTACAAACTTCTGCAACTGGATCGGAGTCTCATGTAGCCGACGCAGGCAAAGAGTCACTGCTTTGAACCTTTCCTACATGGGTCTCGAAGGCGCCATTTCTCCCTATATTGGTAACCTTTCTTTCCTGGTTTATCTTAATCTATGCAACAATAGCTTCTTTGGTTCTCTGCCTCATGAGATTAGTCGCCTACAACGCTTGAGAATACTCTGGTTGGGACACAACCAATTGGAAGGTGGCATCCCTCCAACATTGAAAAATTGTCGGAATCTTCAAGAAATACATCTAATAGATAACCATCTTATTGGTGCAATTCCATCGTCCCTTGGCAACATGTCGTCATTAGAGGTCTTGAATTTGCAACTCAACAGTCTCACGGGTCCATTTTCTCTTGTAATCTTTAACACAAGTTCTCTAGCTGTAATTGCTCTTACAGGGAATCACATCTCAGGAACTCTTCCGATGAATCTCTGCAACCATTGTCCTAATCTTCAAGGGCTTTATCTTTCAGGCAACGAATTCAACGGTCGGCTCCCTTCACAAATGCATTACTGTGTAGAGGTTGTAGTCATAGACCTATCATACAATAAATTTGATGGGGGTATTCCAGAAGGTTTTGGGAGTTTAGAAAAACTTGAATACCTATCTCTTGGAGGTAACAACTTAACCGGTAATATACCTCCTACCATAACTAACTTGTCGAGGTTATCTGCATTTGGCATTGAGAATAACAATATTAAAGGAAGCATTCCGAGAGATTTATGGCGGCTTCAAAATCTGAATTCTTTTTTATGTAATTCAAATAGTCTCACAGGAGCAATCCCCCAATTCATGTTCAACATTTCCTCTCTCCAAGAAATCGCCTTGGCATTTAATTCCCTATATGGCAATCTTCCATTAGATTCTGCATTTTCCTGCCCTAATCTTCAATATATATATTTTGCTAGCAACAAATTTAGTGGTCCCATCCCATCATATCTTTCAAATTGTTCCAACCTCGTCCTAGTAGATTTTGCCTCAAACATACTCTCTGGGCCAATACCAAAAAGTCTTGGAGACTTAAAATACCTTCGAATTCTTAATCTGGATTTGAATCAGCTAACAGGAGAGCCTGGAGATCAAGAGCTTAATTTCCTTTCGTCTTTCTCTAATTGCAGAGTTTTGGAATCCCTAGCCATATCCGACAATCCCTTGGATAGTACTCTTCCAGATTCAATTGGAAACTTTTCAATAACCCTTAACACCTTTAATTTCTTTGGAAGCAAAATAAAGGGTCATATTCCTATGAGTATAGGTTTCTTAAAAGGCTTGACGATGCTTGGGTTGGCAGATAACAATTTGACTGGAAATATACCGTCCATGATTGGGGGTTTGGAGAGGTTACAAAGATTGGATCTTGGTGGTAACAAAATTGAAGGATTCATTCCAGAAGAAATATGTCAACTAAAGAACTTAGGTGAGTTATATCTCACAAATAACAAATTCTCTGGATCCATCCCAAATTGTATTTCGAACCTCAATCTTTTGCGAAGGCTAAACCTGAGTTTTAATAGGTTGGAAACACCAATACCATTAAATTTATGGAGCCTTGAAAATCTATTATTTTTGGACCTATCATCGAATTTCATTGGTGGATATTTGTCTCCAAACATTAAAAAATTGCATGTTATTGAACATATAGATTTATCTCGGAACCAAATTACGGGAAACATTCCAAGCATCATCGGAGCTTTTGAAAGCCTAAATTATCTCAATTTGTCAAAGAACTCATTTCGAGGAGAAATCCCACACTCTTTTGGAGATTTGAAAGGATTGGATATCATAGATCTCTCTTACAATGATCTGTCTGGTGCAATTCCTAAGTCTTTTGAGGCACTTTCACAGCTCAAAGATTTGAATGTATCTTTTAACAAGCTATTCGGAGAGATACCATCTAGCGGGCCTTTTCTAAACTTCACAGCAAAATCATTTTTAGGAAACAAGGCGCTTTGTGGGAATCCAATTTTTGGAGTTCTACCATGTCCAAACTCAGGCTCCAAAGGATCAAAGGTGAAACAAATTCTGCTCAAATATTTTCTTCCTACCATTGCTTTGGTCATACTTTGTTTGGCATTGGTTTATATGCTAAGAAGACATCGAGAAAGTAACTTGCAGGTTCCAAATTTATTTAATACATTGCTTGTATTTAAGCATAGAGTGATATCATATCAAGAGCTTTGTCAAGGGACAAACAACTTTTGTGAAAGCAACTTGCTTGGAACTGGAGGTTTTGGTTCTGTATACAAAGGGGTGCTTTTTGACGGGACAATTGTTGCTATTAAAGTTCTAAATTTACAATTGTCGAGTGCTTTCAAAAGTTTCGATACAGAATGTAAGGTCTTACGGACAATCCGACATAGGAATCTTGTTAAGATCATAAGTACTTGCTCCAACCCCGAGTTCAGAGCTTTAGTACTGCAATACATGTCGAATGGCAGCCTTAAAAGGTGGTTATACTCTTATAACTACTGCTTGAGTCTTCTTCAAAGAGTGAACATTATGGTTGATGTTGCATCTGCGTTGGACTATCTCCACAACGGTCTATCTGAATCTGTGGTGCATTGTGATTTGAAACCTACGAATATCCTTTTAAATGAGGACATGGTTGCACATGTGGGTGACTTTGGCATTGCAAAGATTTTGGTTGAAAACAAGAATGCTACACAAACCAAAACTCTTGGTACACTTGGCTACATTGCTCCAGGTACATGAATTTGCCTTTACTTATTATTACTAAGTGGAGCTATCTAATAGCGGCTAATATCATGACCAACTATAGTTGTTAGTTTCAAGATTAAAACCAATTAATGTACATGACAGTTTTCCATAATTTAATTTTACAGTAGCATTAGATTCATATAAATATACACTAGTACTGAAAATTACAGACTATATGACTACCTAGTGGGAAGATAATCCTATTTATTCCTCTTATTTATTGATTATTAATTATATATATCAAAGACGTACAATTATGTTCTGTGAGCTCACTATGTTGAATTGAAGTAATTTAATAGGATATGCATGTGTAATGTATGTTTCAATTTTGGACTTGTAAATGTAATATGATTATGGTTTGCTTTGTCATTTACGGCCACTCTATTACCCATTTTGTGGAGCTTAGAATGCACTCCACAAAATGCATTGGAACGATTACTCTAAAATTGAGAAGAAAAGCTATCCACGTATGATAATCAATTTATGATTAACTTTTACCATGCAATTAAGGTTATTTTTATTTATGTACATAATTACTCAAAAAAAGAAAAAGAAAAAGAAAAAGAAAAGAAAAAAAAAAACGAACACTACGTACCCTTGTGATATGTGACACATAACAATTATTCTAAACAACAAAGGTCAGCGCGCTCATAAAGTATATGGGGACT